>NW_025336142.1:5328425-5606008 GCF_004798865.1 Varanus komodoensis
GTGCTTGGATAGTCAAAACAATGTTAGAGGTATCACTCAAAACAAAGAATGACATTAATTTAGCCTGGACAATCCACAAGTATAAGTGAAAAAGTTCAAATGAATCGAGTGTTTGTTTATTGGTACACAGATGCAGTTGTTTGTAATAATTAATATGCAATGCAATTGAATGTGAAAAATAAATGAAAACTTTTGTATAGATTTGTGGAGTGTTTGAGGTGCTCTATTGTGTTTATTTTAGTAATTGTTTCAACTGCTTAGTAAAGCTGACATTGTTTGCTCCTTCACTAACTTACGTCTCCGTAACTCTAGATGCTTTCTGCATTGGGAAATCAGTGTGTTAGGCAAACTAGTTAAAGAAATTTCACTTGCTGCATGCTGTCTGTCTGCTTTTTACAGAAGAATCACCATTCTCTTAATGACAGAATCAGAATTTATGGGTTCCTAGAACTACAGAAAGTTACTTTTCAGTTGGAATTGGAGTAGATGACCATGCATGGAAAGATCTGTCTGTTTTAGTATTTGACTTGGAAGTGAGGGCTAAATGACAGGATGCTGACTCTGTGTGTGTGTGTGTGTGTGTGTGTGTGTCACAAATTCATTTGCACATTTTCATGCTCCAAATACCTGTTGTGGGATAGAAAAGCAGGGTCAAGTCTGTTGTGCATGGAGAGGGGCAGATTAACTCTTTCATTCTTTATCATAGCCCTGAAGAAAATTGCTCTACAAAGGCTCTCTGTTAGCCCTAAGACAATGGCTTCTACAGACGTCCAGGAGAGTGTAGCCCTGGAACTAAATGAGCTGGAAAGGGTTAAACTCCATGACTGTTATCATTCTGTTAAACTCTTTTTTCTGCTAAAAAGCGTCTCTGGTCCACAAATAGTGAAGTTCATACTCTGCAATGCTTATTATGTCTGGTAATTCTTGAGAAAAGTGCACTTTAAAGCACAGGTACTTCCCTGTCCTCCAGAAGCAATCTGGTGGTTTAGCATCAGAATCTGCTTACCTATCCATACTTACATTGCTGATAGAAATAACATCTTGACATTTTAGGTAGGTAGCCTTGGTCTCGCTTTCTCTTCCTCTCGGTCTCCTTTCTCAATTTGTTCACATGCTACGAAATGGGGATTTGTACTGTTTTCTTTCTTACCTGTATTTTTTGTTTTTTTGTGGGAGGGGCAGATACGAATGGGAAAAATGTGGGGTGAATACACATGTTGCTTGCTTATTATAAGTTTATTATTATAATTACTATTATTATATTCTCAAGACTGAAGGCAGCTAATATTATCCCCATTCTGATTTGGCTTTATAATGTTGGTCTCTGAAGCCAAATCAGAGTGAAAACAATACTTCCTGGCATTAGCATATTGTTGGTAAAACAGAGAAGAACAAAAATGGCATCCAGAATCAACCAGCAGCATGATTGCTACAGAACCATAAAATAGGTGGTGTGGTACTTTTGTGGGCCCATCTGCAAAGCTCCCTCCCTTGTGAGAAGACAAAGCTCATTGGGTTTGCCCCAGTGAAACATATTAAGATAGGAAAGAGGTGAAGAAAGTGAGTCTGAAGGCCAGATCAAAATGGAGTGCTTTTGGAAACAAAAGCTAAAATAATATTATAAAAGAAACATAGAAACAGAGCGAGTCAGAAGGGGCCTCCTGGGCCATCTAGTCTGATCCCCGGCTCCAGCCGGCTCTGCTCACGACATGCCCACCATGAACACCCTCATCGATGGGGCCTCAGCCATCTCCCGTGGAAGCCCATTCCACACCCTCGGGGTCCTAACTGTCAGGAAGTGCTTCCTGGCACCCAATTGGAACCTTGGCTCCCTGAGCTTGGCTCCGCTGGAACGTGTCCTGCCCTCCTCTGCAGGGGAGAACAGGTCTCTACCCACCTCCATGTGACACCCCCTCACTTACCTGTATGTCACCAACATATCCCTTCTGAGTCTCCTCTTCTTCAGGCTGAAGAGACCCAGTTCCTCAGTCTCTCCTCAAACGGCATCCCTTGCAAGCTGGCCACCAACCTTGTGATTTTTAGATGAGCTATAACTTACTAGTACGACATGTGTTTTGCAGGTCCAAGATTCAGGTCTCTGGCACAGAGGTTAATTACTCCAGGTAAGAGGGCTTGGAAAGATGCTCACAACTTGCCTTGAGGGACTAACAAACTCTGCCCATGGCTGCTCCATATGTTCATCCTACAGGTGTTCAGAAATAGCATCAACTGTTCAAAATTCCATGAATGGCATGGAAGTTTGATTATCAGACACTAGAAACAAGGGACTGTTCACATCAAGCTCTACCTATTTGTACACACAAACCCTTCCTTCTCAAGGGATCACAGATAATAAGGTTTCCTTTTTTATTTTTAAACTGCTGGCCACAATTTCATTTTGCATTTTCATTTCTAGGCTTTTCTGCACTCAGGGAATGCAAATGGCTTTTATGAAAAATGCTTGCATGAACTTCTGTGTATCCCTAGGTAGTTTGTCTCCTCTGTATTCCTTATCTCTACCAGTAGTGGCAAAGCCAGTTCCCAGCAGTGTAGCTTCTGGCTGCTGGCCAAAGCGCTTTCAATCAGCACTAGCCTATCTGATGTTTTTGCGTGTACTTTTCCAAGTTTGTGCATGAAATACTAATGATAGGTGTGGGTTGTTTTTATGCTCCTTTACCTGTGTTTAGGCTTGCATCTGTTTGGGCCCAACACTGATAAGAGAGAGAGAGTGCATTTATAAGGGTCTAGGAAAATGCAAAAGATTTCTTCCTCTCTCTTCTTGAGCTATATTGCGATGATTTTTACTAATGAGAATGGATTGAAAATGATAGCAGAAAGTTGCAGTTCTAGACCCAAATGGAATCAGGGTCTACAGACCCTTGAATTTGGTATTTAGGGTGTAGAGTGGCACTATGGGAGAAGTGGACTTGGACCCCATAGAGCATGAACAGAAGTTGTCAGTGACCCACTGTGGTGCGATGCTTAAGAGTATGGGCTGGGGACCCGGGAGATCTAGGTTTGAGTCCTGCTCAGCCATGGAACCCATTGGTGACTTTGGGCCAGTCCCAGCCCACTTACAGGGTTGTTGGTGTGGGGATAAGACTGAGAGCAGGAGGTGGAGAATGATATGAGCCTCTCTGAGTCCTTAAAAAAGGCAATAGAGAAATCTAATGCATGAATAAATTATTAGGTACAGGAGGGGGTGTCACATGGAGGTGGGGAGAGACCTGTTCTCCCCTGCAGAAGAAGGCAGGATGCACTCCAATGGAGCCAAGCTCAAGGAACCAAGGATCAATTTGGATGCCAGAAAGCACTTCCTGACAGTTAGGACCCCGAGGGTGTGGAATGGGAGGTGGTGGAAGCCCCATCAGTGAGGGTGTTCAAGGATAGGTTTGACATGCACATGGTAGACGTGTCATGAACAGAGCCGGCTGGAGCTGGAGGTCAGACTAGATGGCCTGGGAGACCCCTTCTGACTCGCTCTGCTTCTATGTTTTCAAGTCTTCTCTGCAATGGCAGTTCTTCATGTATTTATTATTGGACTGCGAACACACCCCATTAGCACACAACTCACCCATGCACCTGCTCTGTAGCATCAATTGCATTTCGATGAAGATCTTGGGCGTGAAAGGGGCCAAGGGGATCTAGAGCAGAGTGGACAGAAATTGCAGGGATGCTTAGTGAAGAAGCATCCTTCTTTTATGGGGCAATGCACACCTGTCTCATGAGCAGCACTGCCCTTTCTGATTGGAGGAGACCCTACTGTCCCTTCCTTTGACTCCTAGCTATTTATTTATTTTCATTTGTATTTATTTAAAAAAATCTCTATGCCATCCACTCTTTAAAAGTCTCTGGGCGGCTTACAAGGAACAAAAAACCAAGAACAGAAACCAAGAACCAATGTAGGGCTTTCAAAGAAGCATTGAGGGAGCATCACAGGTCCTCATAGATCATATATCACCTTTTATTCAACCCCTGTATAATTTGAGCAGAGCATGCAGGGATGGGTTGACCTAAGGGAGGCGAGATCTCCCAGCTGCCTGGACCATTGTGAATATCATGGCTGATTTTCTGAGCAGAACATCAACACATTCACCTGCCCTACTTTATGCTATTGGAACATCCTTATTCCTTGCAGGGTTGCTTCCAGCCAGTCACTACAAAAGCAGCCAATGTGCATGTTTGCATTTAATGTAAAGGCTTTTAGGAACCAAGTTCAAGGAAGGAAGTGATTTAAAACAATAAATCATTCTCATCTTTTGGGGTCCATCAGAACACCCAGCTAATGGACAAGTTAAATGACAATTAAAGCCTTGGGCATCAACCTATTTGATGATGCATGAAAAATGAACCAACAATGGAGACAGCTTTTCTGGACGTTTGACTTGTTGATGCCTCTGCTGGCTGTCAATATCAATTTTGTGGGGCCATGCAAATGTAGATTTGTCTAATGATCAGCGCATTGCGATGGACAAGTAGGAAGAATAAGAAACCCATGATATAAATAGATAAATGAAGGACCATCCTCTGCATTTCTGACTATTACATTTCCAAGACACCTTTAGATGCTCAAGTATATTGGCTCTTTCCTAGAAACAAGTCCATAAAAAGGTTGAGTGCAAACCATATACCTTCTTTGCTTTCATTCAATTGTAGAAAGCATATCCTGGTGGCATGCTAAGAATTACATCTTATAGAAGTATTTTTCCTCCACACTCCCTTTCCTAATTCTTTTATTTCAGTACCTTTTAAATAACATTTTATTTTTCCTGATTGATGCAGCCTTTAACTAAATGATGTTTTAAACCACAGGAATCCTTTGGCGAAATAATATGCAGGGTTACAGCCTTCTTCTTTCCCCCATCTTATGCTCTCCTCCACTCTCTTTCAACACAAAGCTAATTCTTTATGGACATGTGAATATGGATTAGAATCATGCTTTAAGTCCCCCAGGGTAGGGCAGGTGAATATAGAGACTGCATGCAAAAAAGGCTAATTTGAGCGGAAGACCTAAGGACTAAGACCGGAAAACCAGGCAGTGCAAGGGAAAATGATAGGTTCTTCTGCCTAGCAAGGTAGTGGTATAAGTGACCATTAATTATCGCAGGATGCTTAGTCATGGCTTATTACACAATAAGGAAGGAGCATCCTTCATCTCCCAATGTCTTCTTCCATTCAAGGCTGCCATATGTAGACCCTGGAGGGGAAACCCTACAAGGAAGCAGCTATATTTGCCTAATGCTGCTGTCCATCATCAACACCACAAGTCAAAAGTCCAGAAAAGTTATCTCCATTTAGCTCCACATTTTTCATACCCCCTCAGATATGATGATGCACTTTAATCACTGTTAAACTGTATCTCTGTGTTCTGATGGAAGCAAAGACAGTGGCAGCAGTATTATTTCAGTATTTTAGCATTTTGTTGCCCAAAGCTGAAAGCCTTAATATTAAGAGCAAAGTGGATGCTTTTCTCCTTATTAGTTTTTCCTGCTTCAACCAGGCCTGTAGCCAAGAGAACGAGGAGCAGAGATTTATTCAGAGAAGTTTGAATAAATTCACCCTTGCAAGTACGTAGAGGTGGCCAAATACATTTTGCTGCTTGAGGCGAAGAGCAAGCAGGAGCAAGCTCCCTCCATGCCATGGACCAAAGCCAAATGGACTAGCAGCTGAACTCCTCTTCAGCACTGACAATAGGACTGCTGCTCCTTCCTTCAACACCAGCACAATTGAAAGCAGCAAGAAAAGCTTAATGAGTACACAGCAGGCTCACTATGAATTTTTGTTTCAGCCTTGTCAAAAGAAAGTTGGTCTTGCTACAAGAACACAGACCACCATTTCTTCAGGAACGGACCACTGGAAGGTGTTCTGTCTGGTCCCTCATAAGAACTTAGAAGTTGCAATTAGAGTTTTAGGAGTTCAATCACATGATCATATTAGATTAGTGCTATATAGCGTGCACTGGATTTTATTATGTTTCTGGCACAATTCAAGTTCTGCTTTTAACTTTAATAACCCTCCACAAAATTGAGACCAAGTTATTGGAAGGACTGATCATCTCCAGCCATACCAACCTGCATTGGGAGAGGCTTTCTTCATAAAGCATATAAAATGGGGACATCTGATTGGGAATTTTGTGCAGTAGCAGTACCAAGAAAGTGGAAGGCAGGGCTAGCCAATATTTAAAGAAACCAAGAGTTTTGGCTCACTCCATCTCTTAGCACATTTAGGTGGAAAGTAACAGCTATTCTGCATGATATACTTTGTTTTGATTATATAATTTCAATGTGTGTTGCACCTGGTTTAGTTGGCACTACTATTTCCCTGTGCTTTTAGATATAATTTTTATCTTTATATGTTTGTTTCTGTTTCCACTGCCAAAATAGCCTGTGAGCCGCATCCAAGCTGGAGACACTGGATCCTCCTCCTCTTCCTCTTCTTCTTTTTCACAAATAAAGCATCCAGCTTTCTTCCAGAAGCCCTACAGGTAGCTCCAGGTGAAAATGGAAACCAATACTTTACCTTCCTTCTTGCAAGACTCAGATCATGGAAACAGCACGTCTGCTCTTTTCTGTTTTCCCTTTCCCCCAGACCCAAAGTATTCTTTGTAACATCCTCCCCAAAGAAAACTTTTGAAATTCCCTGTCAATGGCCCTGCTGGATGGGAATTCTGGGAGTTGTGGTCCAAATGCCTCTGAAGGCCAGCAGGTTGGGGAAGGCTGTGCTAGCCCAAAAGAGATTGAAACACTGGCTGTAGATCCATCGTACCAGTTGGAGAATGCAAAGGATGGAACAGATGGGTGGGAATCCTGCACTAGTTCATTCATATCGTCTCCCAGTGTATATCGGGAGACAAGTGTGTGGTGTCATCAGCACACCTTCATAAAGTATGGTTGCACACCCCACTGTTCCCAGCCCCCTTCTTTTAATATATGCTAATATAACGGCAGACCTGAGCTCTAGATTCCTAATAGATCACCTTGTCGATATTCGACTCCTACCCATGTTTAGACAGAAGAAAAGGCCTCCAACTCTCAGTGAGGCTGGCTTAGTTCTTATTTCTGCCTAAATGTGCATAGGTTTGACTCTTTAGTCTGGTATCACAAACATGCATGCACAATGCATGAAATCACTGAGGGGCTTCAGCACAGACAGCAGACACAAACAAACCTCATACTTGCTCTGTGGCTTCACTGCATGTCCTCTGGAAAGCAGGGCGCCCAGCCATAATACATGAGCGTGGTAGCCCAACAGGAACTCTTGTTTCTTGCATTTTGTGATGTCTTGCCACAAAGTTATGGCAGCCTGAGAGCTACGAGAGCTGGGATTTTCCAAGAACACTTATGGAACATGAAAATAAGCCCAAGTGAGAGATGCATGCAATATTAAGGCTATAGTGTGATGCCTCCGGTGCCTTAAAGATTTATTATAGCTGCTTCCGGCTGCGGGTATTTGTTGATCCCTAAAGGCAGAAAAACATAACCTAGGTGTCTTGGTGGATTTCATTTTGTATTTTGAGATGTCAATGTGATATCTAGAAAAACTGTCTGGGTGACTTAGAGATAGGTAGTAAATGCTACCCCTGAATGTTTTCAGGTAGATCTGCATTAATCAGTGAATATTGTCCACACAAGTGGTGTTCATTAGAACTGTCATAATAATCTGGAGCACTCTTCCTTCCGAAGACAGTGTGAACATTAAAAGCATAAATAGCTTGCGGTAGTATTTCAGCAAAGAGTGTGTCTCATCTATATGCTGACTGGCTTCAGACTTAAACACACTTAGTAACTCCTGTTGAACTCAGGGATGCAGAGAACTTCATTTCAGATGGCTTTTCATCAGGATTTTAATCACCTGTCAGACCAAAGACAGACACAGTTTGTAGTCTTTGTCCATCCAGTGATTCCCCAAACAGAAAATGAAAAAATGGATACTTTTGGGGAAAAAATGCACAAATGCACTTTGATCAATTGGAGAAAATTAAGTACATTAAGAAGGGAAAATTGATACATTTGGGGAAATATGCACTATTTTCATGAAAAAGAAGAAAAAACAATCTTGCAATCTGATATAGATTTGAGTGGGAATTATCTGTGGAATTCGCTCCCCAGAGAGGTTTGCCTGGCACTGACGTTATATTCGTTTCGGCGCCAGGCAAAAAACTTTTTATTTGCCCAATATTTTAATATTTTAACTTGCTTTTAACATCATATGCTCAACTATGCTTTGTTATGCTTACTATGTTGTATTTTGTTATAATACTTTATTGTTTGATTATTTATGGTTTGTAAGCTGGCCTGGAACATTTTGTAAAGGACGGGATATAAATATTGCAATTAAATTAAATTAAATTAAATAACTAAATTAAATCAAGATGGAGTTTGGAGAACTTAGGTGAGTTTGGCTTTTGTTTATTTCCACATCTCTAGATTGAAATGGAATTACTGCAGGGTAACATGCTTCAGACCGCTCTGTACTAGGAGTTGGGCTAACCTGCATTCTTGACCTACCTGCTCTCCATTTGCAACATGGGAATAAGAATACTCTACCTTATAAGACCACTGTGAACACTGCTGGATCTGCAAACTTGTGCTAAACCCTTGCAATGCATTGAATGTTGTTACAGGCCATCCAGGTGTTACGGCGACATCATGAATGAACACCCATGTAAATGCTTTGTCCTTGCCAGCTCTGCTCAGGTCCTGCAAACAATGCATCATATAAATGTTAAGTATTGTTTTTTTTCCCTGTATATTAAAGTCCCAGACTATTTTATTTCCATATTAGCCAAAAATTGCAATAAGATTAGCAATTAAAAATTATTTCAACAGGAAACAAATGGATAATTAAGCATTGACAGCTCAGTTAAATGTCTCTGTGCAAATTCAATCAATGAGTTTGATAACTTAAATATTAATTAATAAAGTGGAACACAATGTCTGCAGTCAAGCAGCTTGCTCTTCTTGATAATTATAAAAGGTTTTACATGACATCCTGACAAAAAGTTGAGAAGTGTTATGCATTGACTGTTCCTGGGAAAGTGCATAAATCAGTTATTTTTCTCTATATACTTATATCTTTAAAAAGATAAATATCCTATTTTCTAAGCCCACACAACTCAGCTGTCTTTGCCATCCTCCTGCAAAACCCAGCCTGTTCCTTTAGCTTGTAACTCATTCTGCCATGTTCAGGCCAGAGCTGATGGAGAAAGCAACCCACTACCAGGGCCTCCTCACATAATAAATACTCCAAGGGATTAAGGTGGCAAACAGCAGCTTCCCCAAACCAGCCTCTCAGGACTCCATAGGAAGAAACCAGGGTATATACAGCTCTCAGGGTTTGGACAGCCTCCTTGGCCTCCAAGGATTACTGGTGTGCAGTGGGCAAGATGTTGATGGACTGCTTGGGATGTGCTTGTGATGATATTGATCATGGAGCACCTCTTCTCCTCCTTCTCCTTCTCCTTCTCCATCATCTCCATCTCCATCTATTCCTCCTCCTCCCCCTTCCCCTTCCCCTGCTATCCTCCTGTGACTACCACTTCTAAATTACATTTGAGACATGTAGCAGCCAGCCTGGCAAGTCCAGAGGTATAGGTGTTCATTTAGTTTTAGTTACTACCCTCTCTTTCAACTTTCTAATGCTTATTCCAAAGTAATGAAGCTTGGCATCAGGGCAGTAGACTTAGGTGAGTGTAAAAAAAAAAGAAGCATCGTTGTCATCATCCAGGGCTAGCAAACACTTGCATGCATCTAACATCTCAGATTTGTAAATGCAGTTGCAAAGCCTGAAGAGTGATTGTAGGAAGGAAGAAGGGAAATGTTACCTGTGTGCTTGACAACTACAGTCATCCACCTGGACATTTATAGGGGAGCACTTACAAAGCCATGAAGGCCAGGGTCTGAAATGCTGCTGAGTGCTGGGGAAGCCCAGAAGGACAGATTGCAACCCCACTTGGGCTGGATTTGATTTGGTGGATCATATTTATTTATTTTAAAGCCAGGGTCTAACATTACTTAGCTGACATGTGGATGGGTGATCAGGCCAGGTTCTCATTTGCACGTGTTTAATAGGTAAGGAAAAACAAAAGATAGATGCTGTACCGGCTGTCATGCAAAGATGAGCTGCCATAATCAAAAAGACAGCCGGAGACAAATGTCTCCCCAGTGTCCGCTAAATAGGATGGGGTTTGGGGTTGGGAAGCAAGGTAGCCTGTTAGGGATGCTGAGCAGTTGTTTTGCAAATTTGTGGCCTTCGTTAATCTGAAAGTGGTGCCTCCTGTCTTTATTCTAGGGTTTGGAACAAATACGTTCAAGCTTCTTTGCCCACACCATTAATCTAGGCTCTGTTGAGATGTAAGGCAAACTGGAGGCGTATAAATCAGGCCCTGAATGAAAGATTTATTCCAAGCCTGCTGTTCAAAGAATGCAATGAATTTACATGCAACAAATCACCGAACAAATATTATCTTGTGATCTTTATTTCAAAGACTGCAGCAGGCGCAGGATATGACAAGGAAAATGAAATTATTTTCTAAATGGCGCTTTCCTCTGAAGTTGTTTGGGCTATATGGACAGCGGCATCTTATTCTTTTATTAGGTATTGCTAAGCTGGCTGCCAAATCGCTTCTGGGAGCAAATCAAAGGGTTGCTTCTTCATTTTTACAGCCCCAAAGAATCCCCCAGTTGTACTTACCACAACAATGTTTTTACTGAGTTATGAGCTTTTCAAATTATGCAGATATTAGCAAAGTGCTTGCTACCAGCGTGGCACTGCGTGTGTGTGTTTGTGTGCGTGTTTGCAGAGCACTTGCATGTTATTCAAGTTGTCCTGCAGCATCATTGTTGGTGGGAACTGGGACCTTTCATTGTCAGGGTTGCAAAGCTACTTTACCTTCATAGCAAATGTGTTGCTTGCCACTCAAATGATAGTCAACACTCTGGGCATTGCTGATGAATAGGTTGAAAGAGTTTGTGACCATATAATAAACCTTATTGGATAATGTAGGTCGGTCCACTTGGAGACATGATTGGGGTGTCCCAGTCATGGATGGATAGGGGTGTGTATGAATCTCCTCCCAGTCCTGATAATCCCAACAACTTCAGACACTGGGACTGGCTCCAAACTGGCTCCAACTGCCCGATTCTCCTAGTTCTGCTGTTCGGGCTCAAAGCAGACATTATTGCAAATTTCTGAGTTAGTGTCTTATTTGTTCATTTTTACTCTAGTGTAGGCACTTATTCAACTTGGACAGGGCCTCTGGTACCCACAGTCATATAATTTTTTTACAAATGTATCTGGCTTCTAAAACACAGATTTAAATAAATGTTCTGGTCCTTGATAATGAGGTTAAGGGCCAAAATGTTGGAAACTGGATTTTCTGTAGCTGAAGGTGCAACCCAAAGAGACAGGTGGTCTTTGGTGTTGCTGAAGCATCTCAGCATTCAATGTAGATTTCTCCAGGGAAGGGCTGTGAACAAGGCATCCATGCAAGACTTTTGATGGAGTAATTGAGCTCATTCTGTAATTTCATCTTTACAGATCATCAGATTGAATGGAGAGTTTTTAGCATTTTCAGAATGGTGACTGAGATGGCATTCGTCACCTAGTGCTGAATGGCGATATATTTAACGACAATGCCTTTTGGTGTCTATATTTGGCCCATCTGCAAAGAGGAATTAATTAGTTCTTTAAACAGATCTAAGTCCACAGCAGCTGTTTAGAAATGTCTTTTAGGGGTAATAAAGTACATTTCTTTTGCAAAAATGTTTTAGAAATGTCTTTTTGGAGTAATAAAGTGCATTGCTTTTTGGAAACTCTTTGCAAACTCTTTACTGGCTGAGTGAATAGTATGCAATTTGTAAAAATAAATAAACAAATAGATAAATTTCAGAATGTTAGGCAATCATGCAATAGTAAATTAGAATGTTTTATGCAGACTAATCCATGGAAATTTGCCTTAATTTCCGTATGTATTTTTTCCTGTAGATTATTTTTGTAGATTTAAAATAGTTTCAACAAAAATGAATCTGTGGGGAAATTAAGGCCACAGAGATCTGGCAAGACAAAGCTGGCTAACTCCACAGATAGCATGAGATGCGCCTTCTTGAATCTGTTTTGTGAGTATACCCAGAGGTAGCCCCTTTTCGGTTGAAAGTTATTGCCCACCTTTTTTTTTCTTGAAAACTGTGGTCCTTGTGACTGTGATGTATGGTTGAACAGATGGACAGCAAAACTGCACTTGGAGAGCCCTAACAGTTGCAAAATGACTCACACTAAGCTTGGAAGCATAAACATCAGTACACATCATTCAGTAGCCTGGAGGTACCGATTCAGCGACATCTCAATATATAGCTCATAGTCATCATTTTTTCTGGATACTTCTTCAGATATATTGGCCTTACAAGCTAAATTTGGCCCTTTCGGCGTGACAGTCTGTGGCCACTAAAATCAACAAAAGGTTAAATTTAGGGCTGAAAAGAAGCTAAATTAGAATGTCGCAATCCTTTCTAGGTGCGCATCACTGTGCTGCGATCCAAGCTCCTGGGATGCAGCAGGGTTGGGTGAGGCCGAGCAGCACAGTCTTACTTGGTGCCCTTGTCCTCCATATGCTGAAAGGTGAATATTTGCACTGAAGTGTCTGTTGTACTTGTGTGCAACTCCTGAGTAAATGTGCATGCACTTCAGCATAGCCTCTGAAAGGGTCCTAAGGAAAATGCCAGTGCTCAGCTGTTTTATTTTCAGAATTCTATCATCAGGAAAGCAAATCTTCAAGACTGAATGTATTTACATTTGCCACACGTCTGAGTAAACATGCTATGCCCTTTTCAGGCATTCTTTCTCTGCCCCAAATAATTAGAATTATGTGACAGGGAGAATGAGACTATGGTGCTGGAATATTTGTCTGCTGTATTATTTATTTATTTAGAAAATTTCTAGGCCGCCCCATTCACCGAAGCCTCGGGGCAGCTTACAAATAAATAAATTAAAATACATAAATTAACAATATAAAACACATATAACAGTATAAAATAAGTCGCCCTGGCCAAAGAATAAAAATAAATACCATTAACAATTAAAATGACACTTGAATAAAAAGGTCTTCGCCTGGCGCTGAAAAACAAATAACGACGGCGCCAGGCGGACCTCTCTGGGGAGTGCTTTCCATAGATTGGGCGCCACTGCAGAGAAAGCCCTCCTCTGAGTACCTACCCTCCTAATTTCTTTCACGGAGGGTTCCCGGAGAAGGGCCTCTCCCACTGATCTCAGGGGGCGGGCAGGCATATATGGACGTAAGCGCTCCTTCAGGTATGATGAAGATTCAATTGAAAGCAAAAGGAGAAGGGGATAGCAGAGGTTGAGGTGCCTGGATGGGGTCACTGGAGAGGTGGGTGTGAGGTTGGTGTACTCCGAGGAATGGTGGAGAACAGGAGAACATGGAGGAATGTTGTCCATGGGGTCACAGAAAGTTGGACACGACTTTGTGACTTAACAACACATTATGATGATGAGGCATAGATGCTTCCCCATGTTCCCTGTTTCCATTGCACAATTATTCTCACTCACCTGCTGCCCGGCTCCATAATATCAGTGCTACATGCACTGTGTTAGCATCTTGGGACATTCATTCTGGCCGAATTCCTCACAGGTTTGGTAGGATTACAAGATTCTTGTAAATGTTCTAGATAGGTTGAAGGTGACCTATAAGAGCTGTATGATAATGGCTCCATAAATGTCCTGCTGTCATTTCTAAAGATGGCAGTCATCCCAGAGAAGATGGTAAAACCCATCCTAACCTTCATCACAGACAGCAGAAGAGATCTGTCAAACTAGGCAAGAGTCACTGCAGAATTCAATGGAAGGGCTGCGTCCTTATTTTGAAGCTATCTGGAAATTCAAAAGGAGATGTGGTGTGGCATCCATGTTCTCTTCCTTTGTTCTTTGCCTTCCTTTTGGAAGGAAGGAGAAATTATGACTCTCAGAAAAGAGCCAATCGGATCACTTAAAACAGCAGTTTGAAGAAGGAGCTATTTCCCCCCTTGTCTTTCAGGAAGATGGTGAAAGCTACCAGTAATGGTTATAGTATAGAAATCACATATGTGAAAACATATTTAGTAGAAACAAACTATGTTCAGGTCAGGGAAAGGAAGATCTGTTCAAGAAAATGCTGAACTGTAATAATTTACTTTGGAGTGATAATCAGAAAACTAGAAACTGAGTGGGCTTATCAGGTGGAAATGCTTACGAAGATAATAATAATTGAATAAATTGTAGCAGTTGCAGTTTTACAAGGAAATGCACCAGTCCAAAATAGCTGAATATCAGCAAATTTATGTATGATATACCTTATCATAAGCATATAGTGAAACATCTTGCTATAATATTAGAAAGGCAGAAAGCAGAATTGTAGAGATAATAGCATTTCTAAGGATCCTGATGCATGCATAGAAACATTCAACATGCAATTTGGTACATCCTTTCCTTGTCTTTCGAACAAGCCTCTTTTTTAACACATGCATGTCTAATATTAAGCAATGCTTCATAGAAGCAAGCCTCACTTATTTTCTCTGTGTTGTGCATGTGTGCACTTGTGAAGGGATAGATCAGTCTGGACCAAGCCAGTTCGGGCAGAGTAAACCCTGAAGAAACACAATCACTGGGGAACAAGCTGATGCCTCTGGTTTTATGCCAATGTGTCTTCAGGCACACATACACACGACTGCATAAAGGGGACACGACTCTGTGCATAACATATCTGGAAGCAAGTTTGACCAGAAAGAGCACCTAATGAGCAAGAAACCAGGAAGTGGTTGAAGCCACTTGAATCTGAATCCAGGTGCTACATAGTTACCTGTAGTTGCTCTTATTGTGCTATGATAGGCTTGTCAAGATGGACCATTCATACATCATTTTGTTACTTCAGTGGCTTCCGTCCTGTTCATCCTAATGCATGATATTATGATGTACATTTCCCCAGCCTTACTGATGGTTGCAAATGATGGATGCCGGGAAAAGTCAGTACATGCTAAAACCCTTGAAATTGTTTTAGCTGTTTCATTGGTTCCACAGTTTGTATATTTTCTGTACTGTTTTATTCTCTGTATTTGTAGTTTGTAATTTTATACGCCATTGTGAACTCCTCGGAGAGCTTCAGCTATGAGACAACCCCAGAATGAAATGCATCCACAGCATTTCACGCTGCCAGTCTGGACATTTCCTTCCAAGACAAGCTCTCATTTCATAGGGGGGATTTTCCTAAGGACCGCGGTTGTGACCATGCCTTAGTTGGTCTTGTAATTTACCAGCCCCTGCTCTGCTAAAATTCTTTGCTTTTTTGAAAAACCTGAACATTGAATGCAAAGGCCATTAGCTTTACCTTGCTTTGAAATATACATTTAACATCTCATCTAGTTTAGCCCTGAGATCTTCACATTTCTTGCAAGCAACTGTACATTGTGGTGCATAAGCATGCACTTGCGTGGAATGCCTGGGTTGTTCATTTTGTGATTGATCATTGGAGAAAGCCTTTTCTTTCCCTTCCTCTTGGAATAATGTTGCATACGGACATGAATTGATGTCAGTCCCCACACACAGGAGGGGCACATTTAAGCCTTTTCTCCTCAAACATAATTGTTTCCACTGAAATGGATTTCCTGGTGCTATTTGATTTCATGATTTGGAAAGAAGTTCCATAAAAATCACAACTGGGTGGGAACTTCCCTCCCTGAAACCCGCAATTCTGCTAAAAATAATCCCAAATCCCTGGCAATTAAGTTAAAAAAAAACCAACATGATTAAAATGCATGTCATCAATGTCATGTGTAGCTGAGCCTTAAAAATGAAATCTTCACAGGGCTTCAAAGGGAGTACAATGAATATACCAGCTTCATCCTAATTCTTACCCTAATTAAGCCAGAACTTTCCATTTGGTGTTGGCAATGGGTTCTTGAACCTCAAGATGTCCACCTCTCACTCCAAAGGGGGTTTGTAGATTTTATGTGCTGTATTGCAACCCTGGAGGCAGATACTAATTGTCTTCTTGTTGTTCTTGTTTGCTCGCTCTTTCAGCCTCGTTCACCAGGGGCGCCTGAGAGCAAACACACACTGGCATTTTGTAGGCTTCTACATTTGGCCTGTGATGTGATAAGCCATTACAAGCTTTCCCAAATGGAAAGTGTCTGCTACTCTGACTAGAAATTATTAATCGTTCTTTTCCTTACGATCAAATATGCTTTGATGACAGTCAGGAAATTAATTATCCCCCCTTTAACTGGTTAAGGGAAATAGAAATTATCCCAATTATGTCAAAGCTTCCAATGAACAAGGATGCAGTATTGTGCATAAATCTTTCCTTGCCATAGAAGGGGTGGGAGAAGAAAGATCCTAAGTGGAAAGTGCAACATGTTGACACAGATCATGGCCAATTTAGTAGGCAGAAAATCTTGTAGCATTATTTTTCATTTCTACCATAACAATACAGTTACAGTATGTAGCAAATCCTTCTTCAATATTGCATGAAACCCAATAGGAGGAACTGACTTCCAAATGACTTGTTCTTTGGGGTTTTGTTGTTCTTATATTAAGCTGCTTTATCTGTAATTGTAATGGTTTGAAATAGTTAGTGCTAAGCCAAAAGAATCTCCTGGACTGCCAACGCACTTAATATATTGTAGCTTAATAAGACACTGGGAAAGTGCACAGTTGCTATCATAGGTCCTGGGACAGAACTTTGCTCCCTGCTCAATACTTTTGTTTTTGCCAGTTCTGTCTAGGAGGCCAAGCTTCCGTTTGGAACTTTGCCATAAAGCTCACTGTATGACCTTGGACTCCCATCCACAATTTTTCAGCATAATCTACCTCTCACCTTAGCAGAGGTCTGTGGAAATGACATCACCCATGTACCTCAGCTGGAGTGCCTTGGAGGAAAGGCAGATACAGAAGTGGAAGATAAGAGTCAATGGGTTGGAAACATTGACCTCAGTGTCACTCAGGTCAACTGTCATCAGATACTACCTTGAGAATGACATGTGTTTTACATGTATGTTGTGTTAAATAGAAAACACAAACTACTTTTGTTAAAAGAGGACTTTGTCCTAGACATCATGTCCTATTTCTAAACTTGGACTAAAGTTGGGGGTGGGAGCTTCACGCTGTCCAGATGTTTTGGCCTAAAGATCTTATCAGTCCTAGTTAGCATTATGTGCCAAAACAACTGTAGGGTCACAAGTTGTCCATGATTTGACTAGTTGAACCCATCCTTTAGCCTACTACAGGTAAGTTCTTGAGTTCTTACAAAGTTCGGTCCCACCATAAATTTAATTGTTCTCTACCCAGGAGAACCTTGTGTTCATTCCCTCCACCTCAACAAAACAAAGGGTTTCAGTGTTGGTGTCGGTGGGTCAGAAAATGGGCTGAACAAATCTACTGAACCATGAGAAAGTGATAATTTGATCACATGTTTTGCCACATGTCCAGTTTGCAGTTTTTTTTAAAAAACGGAACATGGAGAAATTATATGGAAGTTAATAACTTGTTTCCTTCCCACCCTTTTGATTGTGCTTAGCAGCCTCTGTATAATTATTCTCAGAAATGCTATTCTATAGTTTGCTAATTCACCAGTAACACTTGAGCAGCAGTTTGGGCATTGCATTGGTGTAATATGTTATGACTTTTGATCTGATCAATCTAATTATAAGGTAGTTGGAACTGAGATAGTAATTAAACGGCATATATGTAGAACCCAGGACTTTTCATCTGTATTAGGAAGATGTGTCATTTATCACTGGTATCCAGCATGCTGATAAAGTTTAGTTTAGCTTTGTTTCTAGAAATATCCTTTATTATAAATGTTGATCACAATCCTGCAGGAAACATGCATTCCCTTTGTTTTAATGAAGGTCTTTGCAGGATTACTATTCCATGGATCTTCACTTTCATCAGGGTCTTTCTTATTTTTTCATGCAAATTGTGCTTGGAGTTTACTGAGTTTGCCATGTAGACTAATTATATGTGATAAAGCTGAGCTTGAAATTTTCTGCATAAATAAAATGTTAGAGGCCTCCAGCACACCAGGACTGGGTTTTCTTAGTTGGGTTGTTTGGGAATTCAGCCCAAAGCAGTGGTAAACTCCATCTAAGGGTAAATAGCAGCATAAATAAAAATATGGAGATACAATAAATCAGTGGCTGAAAGCAATTTGAATCAGCAGTAGTATTTCTTATCCACAGGGTTATCCGTGAGTTTCCCCGTGAAACATTCTGCAAGATTCTTTCTCTGATTCATATCAAAAATGTAATAGTTTATGTGATACATATCTAATTCATACTTTCTGTTCATTTTCATTTTCGTTCTGACTCCTGAGGATACTGAGTTTCACTACTTCCCTTGAGAAGGGACAGCATCAAAACAAATGGCTTCCATTTGTTCATCTTATGAATATCTGATTTTTTATTACACTTGTGACCCCTTTAATTATGGATGTCTCCTTATCATATAATGTGATGAACTTGTATGCATGGATCTGATGAGATTCTTTCTTGAATGCACAGAATTTGAGAAGTTGCATTGTAAACACTGACTTGGATGCAAGATCTGCCTGGAATTGCTGGAGTGGCACCTCTCTGATTATCTAGGAAATCTCCACATTGCAGCTTTCTCCATTCAGAAGGATCCTAGCCCTCTGTGTTGCATTTTAAAGGGGCTTTTGTGGAATGGAGAATGCAGGTAAGTCCACCCCCACTTAGACATGTCAGCGATATTTGTAATTGATTCAGATGATTCCAAATCTCTATAAATCCACCCCATGGATTCCACATTGGCTTAATCCAGTTTCATGGTTTACACATCCTTACAAACTTTCTAAAAAAAAACCTACTGGAATTGTACAAATTCTAGCCAGACAAAAATATGAAAAAGACCAACCAAAAATATGTATTTCCCCTATAGGATAGAGGGTAAAAATGAACATGGGGAGGAATTTGTGCATTTCAGAAACAAATGAAGGTTTGGGAAAGGCAGAAAAATCCAGCCACATGAATGAATGGACATTTTGCAACAAAACATGAAAAATGATTTGCAAAATCCAGATGGAACATGCAGAACAAAATCAAAACAGTCCCATTTCAATCAATCTTGATCATGAATCTGGATCTAGTCCAGAATATATAGAACATAAAAGAGAGAGAGAGGAGGAGGAATCAAATAATGCACTGTTTGAAATTTGGTATATATGGTTTCTAATGCTCTTCCTTTACAAGAAAATCAGGAAGCAGGACATTTACATCTGACAATTAAAACTTTGGACAAGAATGTTATATTCTAGGGGCGGGCTACATTCCAGCAAATACCAAGAAAAGCAATCTGTAAAGATTATGGGTTCTGGATTTTCTGTTGCTTTTGACACATTTAAACCAGTGTGATTTCTGGTAGCAAACAAGAATTTGTGTCCATATTTGCTCTATGCAAATTTCATTTACTAGTGTATAGACAAGCGAAGATTGAAGGAGCTGCACTGGTCAATGGGATTCATGAGAAATTCATTTGAGTTCATTTCTTAATGGACGCTTTGTTCAATGGAGAAAAATGAATATATTGCAAAAACCTACCCAACAGACATGAATGTTTAGAAAAATGCGTGCGGCAATATGCAGAGAATCCAATGTGACATAAAAAGGCACACATGAATTGGAATAGGATTGAGCTCAAAATTGAAGAATCTCAGTGAGGTTGGGATGTTCTGCATCATCCAGATGAAGTTGGTAGATGTCTCCAAAAGATGTATACTTCTCAAAGAGGCAGGGAGCAATGATGACGGCTTCCATGTATCAACAGAAGCAGCTTGATTGTCCACAATTATTATTGTTTTTTAAAATCCCAGCTGTTAGACAAAATCTGGGGAAAAAAGTCAAAATGGAACTGGATGAGAATGCCTGATAAGCTCTCATTTTAGGATAGCTACAGAAAAAAAAGGGGGGGGGCTGAAATTTTTATTAGCAGCATCAGGGAAATGGAGATAAGTGAAGGTAATTGTGTCTGACTCAAGCACTGAGGCAATTATGGTGGAGCATCATTATTACAATAACTGCCTCTGGACATGAACAATGCACAGTCCTTCTGTTAAATAATTTATGTGATTATGTCTCTCCTCCCTTGTTACCTCCTTACAAACTGAAAAATGAGTGCGTGCAAATGTATGAATTCCATGGGCAGGCGGTGTTTTTCTGCAGGCAGGTGTGGGCAGATGTGCTACCTTTTTTCTGATTGAAGTCATTTGGATTAGACTCAGGTTTCTTCATCCTGAGGCCTGGAAGATGCTAATTGAATGATGAGAAACATACAGATGTGGACCCTCAACACCGACAATGCAAAACATCCAATGTGGTGCTATTGTTCACATTAATTGTGCTACTCTGGCATGAACCGACTTGAATGCAATACCAGGAGCTCTTAGTGGTGTGAAAGATTTTCCTGGAGACCGTGTCATGCAGTTCAGCCCTACTGGTGCTTTGCTATGCAAGAATGCCATAATCTGTGTTAGCAATAGTGTGGCAATGGATACTTCGCTTTATTTGCAAAGTGTTAATGAAAAGTATCTTGGTTCAAGCAGCCCCTATCTTGCTAGGAGTAGTCTTTGGTCCTGCAATTGGTGGTTTTGGTCATTTATAGTATATTGGCTGATATATACTGCATCAGTACCCAAGTTTTCTGAGGGTCTGTCAATAGTTGATTATATAATACGGCTGTGAAGCTGCACATTAAATTAGTAAAAGACAAGCCTAAAACTCAGAGTTTCTATCTATCAGCAGCATCAGCTTTGCTTGGTGCTCTTTGCAAACATTGAGTGCCCCCCAGTTCTTCATCTCTATACATCCCCATAACTATATTTCTCAATACATGAATACAGTTTCAGTATATTGTGAATGCCATCCCCCACCACACACACACACACACACACACACACACACAATAGGAGTAAAACTTTATAATGTAAGGTTTGACCACATCTTTCATAATCCCGTGGTGGATTGCAATGCACAATATGTAAGTATAAAACTGATAAAAATGAACTGGTCAGCGTGTGTGTGTGAGAGAGAAAGAGAGAGAATGAGAGACTCATATATACCACCCATCAGTGGTATGTTTGCAATGCTTTTGGGCTTCTTGTTCCTTCCTGTCTCCACCAAAGGTTTCAGGCAGAGGAGAGTGATTTTGGTGGGATGGAAATTTCTCCTCCTTGCCCAAGGTGCCATTGAGCTGACAGAGTTTTCTCTCAGTGGCTGTTGCTTCTTCCTTCCTGGAGAGAAAAATGCATATACTCATTGATCTAAGATAGTATTTATAGGACCTATTTCAGAGACAACTGTCCCAAGCTGGCTTGCAACATATTTAAAGGTAACATTTCAGTATTATGTTTTACAGTTCATAAAACAGCAATTGAAAAATCCTAATACCTCAAAAATAGAATATTTTTAAAGCAGTAGTTAAACAATATCAGCAGACAAAATTATATAAATACAGATGAAATAAAGTACAGAACATCAAAAACAACACAGTGCTGGAAGATACTGCATTTTAAAATGTCAGTTGAAAGCTGTTTTGAAACAAGCAGCATTTCTGCATAATTTTTGGAGGTACCATGAGGAACTGCTATGCAAGGGGCATGGGATGCCATAATTTTTTTTCCCGATCTGATGTCCAGCCTGTGAGCAGGGCTAAGTGTTATCCTTGGGTCTGAGGAAGGATCAAATGGGTGTATCAAACTCTTCAAAACAATGCCCAAGTCAGTGGAGCTTTAAAGGTACATGTGGAAGTTCTTCCTGAGATCTGAGATGTCAGATGTTGTTTGTTGCAAAGTCGTGCCCAACCCATCACAGCCCCATGGACAACATTCCTCCAGGCTCTCCTGTCCTCCACCATCCCTTGGAGTCCACCCAAGCTCACACCTGCTGCCCCTGTGACCCCATCCAGCCACCTCATCCTCTGCGTCCCCTTCTCCTTTTGCTGTCAATTGTTCCCAGCAGGAGGCTCTTCTCCAGGGAGTCCTTTCTGCTCATTAGGTGGCCAAAGTATTTGCATTCCATCTTCAGCATCTGGGCTTCTAAAGAGCAGTCAGGGTTGATAGCTACAAACAATGAGCAAGCCATCAAGATGAAGAGAGGGATGGAAATGTGATGGGAATGGGGCTAGCATGCTGCTCCCCTTGTGTGTACTTGACTAGGAAATGGAACACCGTATGCTTTGGGGCTTAGGGTCAAATCTGCTGATTTACGGCTCTTTTAAGTCCCAGTGATTTCATGGTTATACATCACATCTGTCTGTGTATTGTTCCGTTGCATCTGAACCCCTGCAACGTCAGCATCTCATTCAAACATGCAAGCTACCTCTTGATTTTGAAGAAATGAAGGGTAACTTACATATATGCTACAGTTAGTACTTGGCCTTTCTCAGCTTTAAACAACAGCAGCAATTTACTAAAAACTGCTGGTTAGACCTAGAAGGGAAATCAGGAGGACATGATGTCATCCAAAGAGCCCATAAACAACCATGAGAAGGGAATGGGGAGTGCTTGAGAGATGCTTCATGCAGAACTGGGCATCACTTCAAAATTTTATCTACCTTTTAAGGTCATTTAAAATGATTTATTATATTGATTGTTTGATTTTATGCCCCCCTTTATTTTATTGCATTGTTTATTTCACTTTATCTATTGATTTTACTTTAATATTGGCTTTTATATTGTGACTGGTTAAATATTTTATTGATTGAATTGCATTGTTTTGATTGCTATTTAATATATTCTGAGCCACCAAGAAAGTCTTACAGCTAATGGGACGGAATACAAATTAAATAAATAAACAAAGTGGCTAACCCTGAATAGAGGAAAGTGGGAAAGCGGTCATCCAAATGAGAACTTAAGTTGAAATAAAAGACATAGTCTACTGGCTAAACTGGGATCAGTTGGGATTGGCCCTAATATTAGGCATAGTCCTACAGTGGTGCTTTTGAAATAACCAGGAAAAAAATCCACAAATTCATCATCTCTATTTCCACTGGTCACCAGTGCAGTGTTTACCAGTTTGGGAAACACATGGAGCACATTTCCTTTCTCATCACCTAGGCCTCTATATGGAACACACTGCACCAGCTCCCTCTCTTATTCTCGTGCAGTCTGAACCACGAAACTAGCTAAGGTGGACAATTGCTTGTTCTGTGATGTCTCTACCCTGATCTTGTTGGCTTTTCTATTTCTTTTCAAAGTCTATCACTACTTTTTTTCTTTTTCAACAAAATCCCAAAAGTTGACTATATCCATGCTAGGAATTACTCCTTTCCATTTTCTATCTCCAGAGCATTTCTTCCATTCTGTATTTTCATTGTGTTTTAGATTTTTGTATGGAAAATCTCAGAATGGCTGACTACACAGAAAATTATGGAAATCAATAGTAATATGGCTGCATTTAGAAAGAGATAATAACCTCAGTCTTTTAACTCTGCACTGGGTTGTTAGCCTGAGGGCAACTGTAAAAAATGCATTAGTCTTCAATTGTCTACTTTATCATATCTTATAAATACAGCAATTAAGACAATAGCTATCATGCATGGTTTATCAGTATAGTAAAAAACTGGTCTTATGTATTATCAGTTTTGTCTATTAAAGGAATTTTTATAACTCCTCCTAATGATCTCAGTAATAATGAGCAAAGGGTGTGGGAGGGAGAAGAAGCACAAACTATTTTTGATTGTATAGCTATAGGTATAGACTATATACCTATAGGTGGATTTTTTTCAACTTATTTAATATATCATATTTAGAGTTGACTATTAAGCAAACCTCAATGGTCTTTGTATTCATAACTACAGCAGTTAATCTAAATAGCCTAGAATTTTGAATGTCATAAAACTGTAAACCAATTTATCTGTAGCAACTTCTGAAGAGATGTTTTCATTCCATTTCTATTTTTTGTGGGCAGATGCTCACATAGAAGATTTAATACCTGTGAAGAGTGTCTGCATCGGCTACTTTGACAAAGCTTCAGAAAAAGGATAAATCAGTGCATTACATATTGGAATCCAGCATTAATATCTAATGTTAATGCATATGTGTGAAACCTATTGAAAAGTGAACTTTCAGCACAGGTGCAGTCACAGCTGCTGCCGTGATTCTTCCTTTCAGACATTGACAGGATCTACACAAATGTACATTCTCTAGATGCATTAAGGATGAGCAGATTCTGCTCTCACCCACGCCATTGCATTATACTTTCCTCCAGTGGGTTTCTTCTCTTTCACAGTTCTCTCCACCTTGGTCTTCCACTTTAACCTTCATCTAGCACCAGAAAATCTTCCAAAACTAATGCTCCTTGTTTCGGAGGTCATTTTTATACCACAGATTAAAAAACTCCCTTTGGCAATGTAAATGTTCCCTATAAAAGGTTATGTAAGCTGCCTGAATTTCCTTGTGAGAGAAAAAATGATGGGATAAAATTGAAATGGAAGAAGAAGAAGGGGGAGAGGGGGGGAGGAGGAAACAGCTATTGTCTTTCTGAATGTTTCCCCAACAGGTTATAAAA
Organism: Varanus komodoensis; assembly: GCF_004798865.1. Lineage (NCBI taxonomy): Eukaryota > Metazoa > Chordata > Lepidosauria > Squamata > Varanidae > Varanus > Varanus komodoensis. Next base: position 5,352,992 of record NW_025336142.1, read on the forward strand.
ACAGATTTCAGGTATAATCGTCTAATGCTTCAGATGGAATCTTTCCGAAATCAATGTACATTCAGCAGAGTCATGCTTTCTTGGATCAACTTAAAAACAATTCTTTCTCACAATGGATTTCAGTTTTCTGCAGAAGGGGGTTGGGTGGGGATCACACACAAAACAAACTAAAATGGCCTGTAGTTATTTATTTATTTGTTTAAAGTTTTTATATGCCATCCCAGTACTAAAAAAATCTCTGGGTGGCTTACAAAAAACAAAACAAAACAAACATACAAACAAACAAAGCAAACCATAACTACAACAACACACAACACACTGCATGCAATAAATAATGATGAAAACAAGGATAAAAGCAATTAACTGTTAAAAATTGGGAATATAAATAAAAATAAATTGGGAAAATAATTAACTTCTCATTGTGCTCCAGTATATTTACATCGTGTGGTATAATGCCGCATTTCAATGACCTATTGTTGTGTAGACTTTAGAGATACTTTATGCCTTAAGCATACTTACTTCATAGAAAGAAAGAAAGAAACTGTAACTGGAAGGTAGCTGAAATTAAGGGACAATGTTTACTATTATGCAATTTAAAATCTTGTTGAAGAACTTGATTGTCGGTCTACTCAAGTGTGAACTACAAAGCAAAATACAAGCCAGGGCTATGCAGGTTACACCAGACTGCTGGATGGTCAACCTGGAGAATGTCCAAAAACTCGATGCGTGAGAATTCTGATTCAGTTTTGTTTTGATAAGAATTTACCAAATCACACAAAACTTTTTTTAAATTCAAGTAGAAAATACTCAACATTTTAAAAATCAAATGTGGGAAAAACAGAAACCATTTGAAAACAGATCCATTTCTCCAGGTCCACAAGCTTTAGTGCTTTCCTCTTAAAAGTCAGAGTTTGAACCCCTTTTTATTAAAGCATATGAACTACATAATTAGAGTTTCTGCCTCTTTTTTCCGACTGGCTTCTTATCTTTAACTGATATGTGGTAGGCTAGTACATCTTGGAAGGAATAACAATAGCTGTAGAATTTGCTCCTGCCCATTCCGTTTGAGTTTGTTTTTGATGAGCACGACTTACAATGATCTTTATATTCAGGAGAGACAGAGCTTTAGAAGTCAAAATGTGAATGTGCAGGAAAGGAAACTGATGGTTTCTCCCATCACTCATTCCAAGTTGTCACAGATGCATTTCACTGCAGTTTTCACTTGCCATCTCTTTGTTCATGCCCATCACTTGTTTGGCCCAGAACATGTGCAGAGGGATTGAATCACATTGCGAAGGCACATGTGTGGTGGTCTGACAAAGACTGACCATTTGAAACCCAAACACTGGAAGATCACTAATACAGCAGGACCACTCCCAAAACATGATCAGGTAATTTGGATACTCAATCTGGAGATCAATTCAGATGGAGAAACAGCATTCATATTTCAGTTCCCGTCATGTTACAAAATATCTCCCAATTAATTTATTCTGTTCACAGAATGATTTTCTAATAAGTATTTTTTCCAGGTCCCTGCTGGCTCCTCATACTTCTTCATCTGTTCTGTTCAACTGTTTGGTCATGTCTGATTAGTGATCCTATGGGCCAAATCTCACCACACTTTCTGATCCTGTGCCAACTCCTTCAGCTGAATTATACTCTGGCCCACATCCTCTTTAATGGAGTCTTACCACCTCACAATTTGGTGACCTGGTTTTTTCTTGCCACTTCTTCATTCAACTATCTTTTCAAACTGTTAAATGTTGTCATAAAGGCTGAAAACAATTTCTCCTTCTCCTTCTCCTTCTCCTTCTCCTTCTCCTTCTCCTTCTCCTTCTCCTGTATGAAAGCTGAAATTACCAGAAACTGGTAATCTCTGCCACGCAACTGCACAGAAAAAGAATGTATAAAGCTCAGAATAAAAATGGCTACCAGTGAGTTAAAATGCAGTGGTTCCTTAGGGGTTCATACTTTCCTAGTGATTATTGCCTCATTAAGTTTACACATACCCAGTTTTACTCCAATGTGTAATTGCTTCACCGTATATAACAATGTTTCATATTATAGTACATTCTGGGGTTTATCTATATGACAGGCACATTTTATAAGAGCTAAATACTCAATAGAGAGTCCCAGGAATTTTATTTTGGTATTGCCAGTTCTCTTAGAGACTCTTAGCTGTCCTTTCCCAGAAATACAATTCCTGTGGTTCCCAAGGGAGAGAAAATATCTCTTTTAACCAGCACAATTTTGTAATCTACAGAGATACCCCCAGTAGCTAGACATTCCCCCGAAGCCTGGCTGTGCAGGATGACAGCTAATATCTTTTTTATAGCAGATTGTTATTAAAAACTTGCTTTATTTACTCTGACTATTTAATACAGAAATAAATACGATGTGCATGCATGTAGTTCCCAGCTCACTATTGCCTTGGATTAGCAAGATGAAAAGAACTGGGTGAGTATAAAGTGCGAAGTAATTGAGTTTGCCCGGGCTGAGATTAGCTTGGGCAGGATGGACCACGAGGCAGAGTGAGAGGATGCGTATCTGAGGGGCCCACAGTCCTCAGCTTGAAGTTGATGAATGGCTGCCTCACGGCATCTTTGGCACTGCAGAAGCCCATCAGGAATGGGAGAGGCGGTGCAGGGATGGGGGATGGGGTGCATGGTAGGGAACAGAACCGTACAGGACTTTGAGAAGCTGATCTGCCTTCCGGGGTATATACAGAGGAAGTGTGCAGGACCTCCGGCCTTAAGCTTCAAATGCCATGGGCCTCCCTAACGAAGGCTGCTCCTAACACACATACTGCCCCCTCGGTTGAATTTACCTACCCAGGCTCATCATCACTACTAATATTAAGCTACACAGAAGGCTGGATAGTTGCATCAGCATGTGAGCTGTTAATTAAGAGGGTATTTCACTCCGAGGACTGTATTAGTGCATTATTGCCTGTCCATAAATAAGCAGCCTCTAATGCAATGTATGGCATCTGTGAAGAAACTATTAAAAGCTCAGGAAGATAATTAGAATGTGAGATTGAGATACCCCAGGAACCCCACTGGCATCAGTGGTGGGACGATTAATATATGCTGAATATAAAATAGGGAAGCTGGAATTCCTCTGTTGAGCCAGCGTCTGTTGATCAAAATGAGGCATCTTCATGAACTAAAATAGGACTTCCTTTAATTGGGGCATTCAACAGCCCAAATACTTCTGTTGTTCCAGACAACACTGGGTCTGTTTACCTTTATTTTTGTGTAAGGAAAATTAGCTCTAATTAAAAACACATTGGATGGTAATTTTTGTATCAATTGTATCCATGCTTCAACTTGTTAGGTTAGGTCAGGTTACAGTTGTTTTATACAACATTCCTTGTTTCATTTTGCAAATGAGTAGAACTCCCATACGTATGAATTAATCAGCAACTGATGTAATATATGCATTTTCCTTCTTCTCCTTTCATGCCTTAAGAAGCAATAGTTTAATAATCGAAGTTCTAAGGCATCTATAGAGCCTGAAAAAGCTACAGTTTAATTTGTAATCTATCATTTAACACATCATTATTCTAGGAATCTGTTATGTAACATGCTTTCTAAAAATGTTGGATGAGTTCTATTTTATAGGATAAAGATTTGAGGGTCAAAGAAAGGTCAATTTTATATGATAAGGATTCAGATACCATGATTTTCCATAATATTTTAAACAGTCGAATGGTATTTCATTTTAGGTATGTTAAATTAAGTTGTCAGTGGAGGTAGAGGTACATTTTACCTTTCTTTTTCCACACCTTCTAGTCATGTACTGTACAGAAACGTGTCATCAGATCTGTTTAACTGATTTGATTTATACCCTGCTTTTCCATCAAGCAATTGGCAGCCAAGGCAGTTTGCAATCATAGGAACTAAACTGCTAAAATAAAATCAATTCTTGATTAAAACACTAGTAAAACAAAGGGATTAGACAACACAATAACATCCAGTCCAACAACCTCGTCTACATATCAAAGACCTGAATTAAGAGGACGTCCTTCCAACATGACAGGAGAAAGGAAATCAGCCCAGACCCTGGTTGATTTCCAACCTAGACAGGAAGACCCTGTGTCATGTGACCAGTATATTTACCTGCAGCAGCTTCCCCAAAGTCCCTCAAACCTGGGCAGGCTCACGTGGGAGAAGGCAGTCCACCAGAAAACCTGTTCCTAAGCTGTACAAAGCTTTGTAGACCTCTAAATCTATCCAGCACTTTGAATTGTGCCTGGAAAAAAGACTGGTAGCCGATACAGCGGTTGCCACAATGAAGTCACTGGCCACTTGCAAGCAAATATTGCCCGTGTACTCATTCCACCCTGCATGGGATGCTTATAGATTGGCGGGGGGGGGGGCTTGCTCCGGGAACCCTCTCTGAAGGAAGTACGGAGGGTGTGTACCCAGAGGAGGGCCTTCTCCGCAGTGGCACCCAGACTTTGGAATCTGCTCCCCAGAGAGGTCTGCCTGGCGCTGACACTATATTCTTTCCAGCACCAGGTAAAGACCTTTGTATTTGATCATTATTTTAACAATTAATGTTTTTAGATGTTTTAGGATTTTCTTTTATTAATTTTATCTTTCCCCTTTTTCACAGTCGCATTTTCTATAGTGATGCATTTTATATTGTTTTATATAGTAGTTTTATATTTATTGTATTTTTTTATATCTTGCAAGTTGTCCTGAACACTTGAAGCGATAGGACAGGGTATAAATGTATGTAATAAAAAATAAATAAATAAATAACAATTCACTGAGTTTCCAGGCCTGCCAGTCTCACCTTGGACAGAACCCTTTCTTTTTAGAGGGTGAGGTTAACTAATAGTATGTTACCACCTTCCGATTCTGCTATTTTGATGTGCTCTCATTCCTCCATCAAGAACAGTGCCATTCTCTGTGAAGATTATGTTGCTTGGAATTTGTGTGCAGGGACAAAGATGGAAATTTTGTAGAGTTCTTACAGCATGCATTTCCATAGCCATTGAAATCTGCTGTGTGAATCTGTAGCTCTGTATGTTAATATATTATCCTGAGATATTTAGGCCACCTATCAATGCAAGTAACATGTCTACAAGAGCTTATACAACTAGAGAACTAGAATATGGGTAAGCAGAATTCAAGGAAAATGGGGTATTTCAGCCTAGAATGCTCGAAATAGCGTTTTTGGACACGTGGCGTTCATTACAGCAACTCTGGCACAGTAGTTTGAGGACTGGGGTGAGGGCAAAAATAGACCATCTGTAGATATGTGTTCTGTTGTGGCTGGTGCAATCTCATTCCTGGGCAGATGCATCTGAGACTTCAAAGGATGGGCGATGGCCAGAAGCACCGTGATGCAACGGGAAATCCAAAAGCAGGTCTAAAGCTGCTCGGTCACAGGCAAGCACAGCCCAGTGGATGGAGGCTTAGAAAATCCAGTGGGTCAGTAGCAGAGGAGACCACCTGGGAGAAGAAGCAAGGTCAGGAAAACTAGATTGCAAAGTGTGGGAAAGTGACACTCTGATATTGATTGAGCACGTCTCATCCAGAACAGAAGGATCTTAAGCTTGATTCTTCGGAACCCCTCTGAGAGCAAGAGGCCACTAGGGACACCTAAAGAAAGGCTTTCCAGGAGCAGGACCTTGCTGTCCAGTATGAATGTCATGAAGAATCATGGAACCATAGAAGAGTAGAGTTAGAAGGGGTCAGGAAGGCCATCAAGTCCGACCTGCTGGTGTTGCAGGACACCACATTACACCATCCCCCTCAGAAGGCTGTCAGGTTTCTTTCTGAAGGTCTCTAGTGTAGGAAGCATCCTTGTTCCTCAGGTGGTACCTCTGTCTCTAGCAGCTGACCAAGCCTCCGCTCTCTGATGCTTGCACCTCCTGGGTCGAGTGGACCACGTGGCACCTGCTCCCAAGGTTGGGAGTTGCTGTGCTCAGCCTAGGGGCCATAATCCCCCTGATCTATCCCACAGACCCCAGGAAAATGGTTCCTCTGGGAGGCTTGGCTTGAGGGGTGCCCTGAGAGTTCTCCAGAAGATGATGCAGCCTTTGGAGATGCATCCAGGTTTGCTTTAGCTAATCACAGTTCTTGTCTGATTGTTCCTATTGCTTTGCAAGGGAAGGGTTCCCGGAGCCTAAATTATTCCCTGTGTGTGGCTACAAGGCATCCTGGCCACATGGTGCAGAGGAGCAATGCAGAAGGAAGCCACACATTATCTTAATTGTGCAGTATGTGGGTGAGTTTTACCTTTTCCTTTCCTATACTTTGGAGTAACGATTCATACCCCCAATTTCTACATGGACCAGTACCCACAGGGGAAGTAGGATTAACCTTTCTACATGCCACTTTTGCTTCCTGAAATTCTATCCCCTGTGCAGGGGAGTTTAAAAAAAAGGAATAAAGAAGTCTGCTTTTGAATTAATGGCTCAGCATAGTGTACACAATTCACCTTCCAATTTTTTCCTAACAATATCAAGGGATGGATGGATCATTCTATTTCTGATTCATGTTTGTTTTGCAAGTTTTCAATTTAATCTCGTTTCTACATTACTTTGTAATGGTTGTTTCTTTTTTAAAAAGGCATGAAAATTCATATTCAATACATAATTTTAAATGCATTTTCTCACAATATATGTATTTCTAAATATATGTTTTCTAAAAATGAAAGGAAGAAAAACTGTCTAAGTGAATCTGGTTTTAAGCTGTACGTTTTAATGCATATTTCATTATGTTTCTTGAGCCCAGAACTGCAGTGAAAATTTTGGAGAAGTGCAAAATTGGGAGGATAACTCCAGTCCAGTGCACTCATTAGTCTGGGCAGTGCTTCTTGAGCTCGTTTGCTTGGAACTGTAGCCAAATGAAATCTTCTCAGCCCGAATGTGAGATAGGTTAGGCTGGGAGTGCCCGACCCATGGCTGTTGGGTGAGCTTTATAGCTTAGCGAGAAATTGAATACAGATCTCCAGTCCTAGTTGAAGATTGCAACCCTTGGCTTGCATGCTTGATGAAAGACAAATGGTTGACTTATGTAAAATGAGAGAATGCTCACTTGGGTACTAAAACTTCAGTAAATACACAGGAAGCATGGAAAGAGGCTGGGTCTTATAGCCAGGAGACCTTATACTTAGCCTGAGAAGTCAGACAAAGTTATTTATTTATTTATGTTTCGATTTACATCCTGCCTTTTTCCTACAAAGGGCTCAAGGCAGCTTACATCAGTCTTCTCCTCCATCTTATCCCCACAACAACAACCCTGTGAGGTAGGTTGGGCTGAAAGTCTGTGACTGGCCCAAAGTCACCCAGTTGGCTCCATGGCTGAGTGGGGACTAGAACCCAGGTCGTCTGAGTCCAGTCCCATGCTCTTAACCACCACACCACACTGGCTCTCAGAATTGCAGAATTGCTGTTGCAGAATCTAATATATCCACCCTATGAGCCCTTGCCACATCATGGTTAAAGTTCTATCTGAAAACAATAATCAAAATACAGTTAGGATTATACAGGCTCAGTGAAACATTTCTCCTCTGTTTGGCCTGACACAAGACAATAAATGAACCATTTTAGGATATGAAAGTATGGAAGTTCCTTTACTTACTTATGATTTCAGAGCAATTCCAGCAGTCACACACGAGTGCTACTCTTGAGTTTGCATATTAAGATAAGTCCTTCTTTGCACAATACTTAGCCTGGAAACCATGACTCTCTTCTGAATTCCTAAAATTACTCCCAGTGAAATAGTGGAAGTCTGGCATCAGGAATAGGCAAGATGAGAGCAGATCAACTGAAGTTCAGCAAGCTAAAACAGAAGTGAAGATCATGACCAGAACCTTATATTGGGCATATGGCAAACTGCATACTGCAGATAAAGGTCATACTTCTTTGAAGCAACAGATCCATGGCTTTGGGACATTCCTGGTTTCCTGCAGTCTCAGGTTGTGGCAGTGGTCAAAAGTTCTGCATTCTAACCTGGTGTGTCTTCTCCTTGAGTAGGATCTTGCTTCCATGTCTTCATAGTCTTTAGCTTGGACTCTTGCAGTGTCCTCTTTGCTGAGCTGCCTTTGAAGTCAGTTTAGAATGCAGTTCCAAAACAGTTCAATGAGAAGAATTTTAATATGTGCAGGCCACCAGGGCCATATAACCCTCCTAGAAGATTTACACTGGTTTTCTGCTTCTTTTAGCCCAGTTGAATGTGCTGGGTTTTGACCTTTACAGTTAAACCAGGGGCACTAAATCTCTTCCACTCTGAGGCCTGAAGTTCATTTTGGAGATGCTCCCAAGGGCTGCATTTCAATGGTGGAAGCTGTCAAAATGCAAAATAATAATAATAAAAAGCTAGCATATTTTAGCTTGAAACTTTTAGTGCCAGGAACTAAGCTTTAGTAGAGGGAGTTTGACCTCTTCAAAGGAGAAACAAACCATGAAAAAATCCAGAAAACACCAGATGGTTGGTAGTTATGGACAAGGGATGGGGCTGGAAGATGGAGCTTTGGCAACCTTGAATAGGCAACCTTGGTGGGCTGGCTTGGGTCCAAGGTGGGACAGGTTTGGCCTAAGTTCCAGCACACCTACCCAAAACAGAGATAGGAAACAGGAAGCAAGAGAGGTGAGCTGAAGTGGAAGTGACCCTGCAGAAGAAGGGTACTGTCAGGGTGAACATATCCTAGCAAATATGCTGATAGAATCAACTTGAATTCAGAGGTTTAAAGATTGGTAAATGCCATGAGAGTGGGAGCAGGTTAAATTGATAGGTCAGCAATGCTGTTTTCCTGGAAGAATCTATGATTACAGTAGGGTGGTTCTGAAATGTCCAGGTGCAGGAAGAAGCAGCTTCTTCTCCAGCTAACAAATGAGAAAAGCTAGCTTTCAGTGGAAGTTCAAGTAGTTCTTGTAGAGGCTACTGAAAGCTCAAGACTCTTCATAGCCAATTGATACGTATTCAGCTTTGATTATGTTCAGAATAGAAGAAAATGAACAAGGGTCTCTGTACAGGAGGACTTTATTGTGTGTTCATAATTCCTTCTCCCTCCTAGAAGTCTTTGGGTCCATCTCAGGATGTTGCCCTTCTCCAGGTCCTATCCTGTGTTTTCAATCACTTCTGCAGCTGTTATTAATTAGATTTCAGATACAGGACAACCTGTTAATGAATTGCCATTTATTGCCATCATTCCACTGTACTGAAGCGATATGATAGAACCATCATGTAGCTGGATAATGAGATACAGAGAATGCTAAACTCTCTTGTGGAGGTCACGGTGTTTCTCCTACAAAGAAAATAGCAGAAGCAGAAGCAGAAGAATTCTATACAAAGTGCTGGGTTGAGAGCCTTATATAGGGAAACACAAGTTCAGGTGGTCCCACTGCTTCCTCATTGTAAGGACTAATCTGGAAAGCAAAAGGGCTTCACAGGTCAATAAATGGCAAAGCATTAGAATGATTAGAAGCAAAGAATTGGAACAAATTAATAGCAGAATGTTTTTAAACTCGTCTCATATTTGTTTTATTTACTTGTGAAGTATGGCTTATCATTTAGAACCACTTCCTTTGTTTTCCTGGGTTGTTGTGATTTGGCATTGAGTAACATAGAAACATAGAAACAGAGCAAGTCAGAAGGGGTCTCCCGGGCCATCTAGTCTGACCCCCAGCTCCAACCGGCTTCGCTCATGACATGCCCACCATGACAGCCTATCTTTGAACACCCGCACCGATGGGGCCTTAACGACCCCCCGTGGAAGCTCATTCCACACCCTCGGGGTCTTGACTGTCAGGAAGTGCTTCCTGGCATCCAAATTGAACCTTGGCTCCCTGAGCTTTGCTCCATTGGAGCACATCCTGCCTTCCTCTGCAGAGGAGAACAGATTTGTACCCATTTCCATGTCACATCCCCTCACATACCTGTATGTCACCAACATATCCTCTCTGAGTCTCTTCTTCTCCAGGCTGAAGAGACCCAGTTTCGTCAGTCTCGTTTCATACCCCATCCCCTGCAAACCGGCCACCAACCTTGTGGTCCTACTCTGCACTGACTCTAACCTGGCTATATCCTTTCTGTAATGAGGGGCCCAAAACTGAGCACAATACTCCAGTTGCGGGCGCACCAGAGTCATATAGAGTGGTAATAAGACCTCTCTTGATCTAGAAGCCACACTTCTGGCTACGCAACCAAGGGTGGCATTCGCCCTCTTGACCACTGCATCACACTGCTGACTCGTGTTTAGCCTTCAGTCAACCTGTACCCCAAGGTCCCTTTCACAAGTGCTGCTCTCCAGCCACTTGTCACCTAACCTGTACTTATGACACCCATTCCTGTGCCCCAATTGCAAGACCTTGCAGTTATCCACATTGAACACCATCCCGTTTTCTCCTGCCCACTTCCATAGTCTGCTCAGATCCTTTTGGATCTGGTGTACCTGCTCCTCAGTTGTGGCCACTGCTTCAGTTTTAGTATTGTCTGTGAATTTGATCAGCAGACTGTTCACCCCTTCTTCCATGTTGTTAATGAAAAGATTAAACAGGATCGGCCCCAGGACAGAGCCCTGGGGGACCCCACTTGTCACTGGCCGCCATCCCAATGATTCTCCACCAATGGTTACCTTCTGCTTTCGGTCAGTCAACCATGCCCTAATCCACCGAACAGTGCTTGGTCTATCCCAAAACTCCTCAGTTTCTCTACCAGGATATCATGGGGCACTTTGTCAAAGGCCTTGCAGTGCTCAGATCTTCAAGACAGTGGCTAAGTACTAGTTTGTTAAAAGAGAACTTTCAGTTCAGATGTAGGTGTTAGTCTTTTGATGGTGTCATTCATTCAGCTTGTGAAGTCATGTTCCCTGATGATAGCTATATTTCCAAGGTACATTTAATTTCCTTCTCTGCTGTGTAGTCATTATCTTTAAATTTCTAGTAAAGCCTTTAAAATCTGATCTTTGCCATGTTTTCAGCTCAGAGACCAGAGAGATAGGCTTATACCTGCAAGAAGCAAAGTGCTTTATGGCGAAATCCTAGGAATGTCTAGAAAGGTCCTACAATTCCCATCATTCTCTAGCTAGTATGGAACATTCTGGGAGTCACAGGACTTTTTGAAGGACCTTTTTTTTTTTTTGTCAAAACATGCATGGGATTGCATGCTAAAACATTTGAGGAGCATATCTCCATTGTTCCTTATTTGGTGTTTCAGGAAACATCCAGAAAATACTGTGTGGATACAAAATGTACATGAAAATGCGGACAAGCACATCCTATGTTTAATTTAGTGTGGAGACACAGGTGGGAATCACCTCTGAAGTTCACTTAAGATGGATGCTTGAAAAAAAATAGCATGCCTATTTCTGAAGCGAAATGAATTGCTATTATGCAATTACCATTTTGGCAATATGATCTCAAGTTGTATATTCATGCAGAAACAATTCAAGTCAATGCAGGTGTTGCCCATTCTCTTTAGAAACATATTAACACACATCATTTAAAATTAATTTCAGGAAGTGCTCTGAATTCATATATTCTTGCAAGACATCACAACATCTTTTCCAGCTCAGCCATTATTACACAGACAACTCACTAGAATAACTTAAGGTAGTTTTCATCCATTTAGCCTTGCATCATTGCCAAATATTAGATAAGTGTCATCACACCATAGCCTTCGAGAAATTTTACTTTCTATAATCCGTTATCTTAGTCAGTTCATCCTTGTCAAATATGATTTCCCAAATGACAGGGCACATTTGTCAAATTATTGATAAGCAGGTATCTCTGAGTATTTCAGTTTTCTTGGTTTTGCCTTTATATTGCTTAGTTTTGAGCTAAATGATTATTTTAATACAGACAATTCATTTCAGAGAGTTTCAAGAAAAGCCAAAAATGCAAGGCCATAAATGCATGAGATGCCATGCATAAGGGACGGCATAGAGAAGTTTTAAATAAACAAATAAATAGAAATGTTTAAAAAGCAGTATTTATTCACTTGCTGCTGTGAAATGGGGTCTTATTTATATTTTTCCCATCTGATTTTCAAAGTAATAGCAGTGCAATGTCGACATATAAATGTACATGATTATTTGCACCAATGTTCAAAGGAAAAAAGTAACATATAGTACCTAAGAAAATGATCCAGAGCCTTATAAAATTAAAATATTGTCTGCCATTTTCCCCTGTAAAGTGTCATCAGAGGCACAAATGAGCTCAGGCCAAGCATTTTTTTTATTTCAACAGGAACCATTTAAGGTTATGCTTCACTTTTCCATTGAAATCCAAGGGATACCATATGGTCTGCATTGTGTGTCAAGTCTTTTAAGCTGCGATCCTCTCTCAGGGGGTACAAGGAATAAACTTCATTGCATGCACACACTGGAGACCAACTTCTGAGCAAACTTATAGGATCGCACAGTCAATGAAATAAAATTACCCCATTCTAAGATGATTCAGATGTTCACAGTCCATCTCCCTCTTGAACAGCTGCATGCATTCTGATTTTCTAATCTATCTTGCTCTTTCTTTTGCATTAAATTCCCATCTTACAGATGAACATTCACACTGTTTTCATTGGGTGACTGTCCTACCAGGCCCCCATGGAGCTTTTATTGAAGTGCAGCACAAAATATTTAGAGTAAATACATAAATAACTGGTTAGCATTAGGCTAGAATGCATGTGATTGCACCTGCGGTGTCCCTTTCCATTCTTGGTTTTACTCAGCAGCTGAGTTTTTGTGCCTATGTAGCTTAACAAAGGTGTATTTCTGGGTTATTCAGGCTCTGCTATTTCTCCTGAATTGTGCTCTCTCTCATTCTTGTTTCTTGGCAAGATTCACATTGCCAGTGATGAAAAACAGTCCCATTTCTTGTGGCAGGCTCTGTAATTCCACTGCTTACTTGGAAAGGATGTGATTGACTGTAGCTCCTTGCTGAGTAGGAATTCTGGCAAATCCAGATTTGCCAACTGCCAAATTACATAACTGAGGTTCAAAACTGGGGCTATTACCTGGAATAATTCCAATGATCAAAGCTTTCCCTGGTCTTCTCCAGGTGGCCCTCAATAAAAACTTCATCTCTTTACCACCATTCCCTACTGAATCCTTTACCCCAGACTCCCAAATCTGTGAAAGTCCAATATTAGGTTTAGTATAAAACATGCTTATTATTGAACATAGCTTTATCTAACTATTCAATAACCATTCCATGGATTCCTAACAAGGCAATCACCTGATGAAATACATGTTAGATGATTAATGCTATGGATGTTAAGTGTTCATCTGTCTATATTTTCATCTGAGAAAAAACAGTCAACCAACAGGAAAAGCCGCTTCTGTATGTTTGGTTTCAATGGCACAATTGCACCACCATCTTAAAAGAAGAGTAATTCCTTCTGCACATAAAAACAGGAAGAAGTCCACTTTGTAGATATGCGTGATGATTCTGAAAGCTAGTGCTGTAGAAGTGTAAAAACCATATTTAATTTTTAGGATGGGAATAAAATTTGTTCAGTTTGCACCAGAATTCAGATTTTCCTAATTCCATGGTTTCAACTGCTAGGTGAACTGAACTTCAATTTTGTTTCTGCAACCAAACCCACACACAGAGACACACATACACAAATGCATATATTAGGGGGTAATAGAATGTCCCAGTGTTTATATTGGAAACCTCTGGGCTGTTTTGTGGGATCCCCCTTACACAGCACTACTGAATACGTGATGGGGAGGAAATTGCTGTTGAGGTTGCAGACAAGTTCCCTTTGACGCTGGGGTAATAGGAACTGCCCCACTTTCCCATGCAAGAGGGAGCAGAAACAAAAGAAGCGATCACTTTGGAATTTAAACTGGAAGTTACACACAAAAATGTTCAGTACAAGTCAAAAGGTTTTCCTAAACACTGATAATTAATTGTAGAAAATACAAGAGGAGGACTGGGAAATATATAGCCATCACTGCTGCTCTGAGATCATGATCTAAATTAATTCCACTTATTACTTTTTAATCAGTTCTAACCACAGGCACAAGAGCAGTTTCTAGCAAACTCATTTCAGTCGCTTGCTGAATACAGCACTGGATGATGAGTGTGTTTTTCTTTTTATAGACTATGGCACAGTCTGTGTTTCACAACTATATGCATCTGACAGGTGGATGCATTGTAATCCTTTACAATGCAGGTGGATGCATCTGACAGGTGGATGCATTGTAATCCTTTACAATGCAGATTGTAATCCTTTACAATCCTCAGGTGGGAGAAACACACACTGAACTCAAGGGTTCTAATGTCCGAGTAGCTCATACTGTTTTCTTAAAAGCATTTATCTAAAATGGGGCAAAAGGAAGCTAAATCATTCTTTTAGGCTGCAATTTTATACCAACTTACCTGGTAGTAAATCAACCCCATTGAAATTTTACAAATTATACTATTTAGAAAAACTTTGATTAAGCACAATTGATCTCAGATTGCCAGATTAAACAGAACATTCTGTTACAAGAAGTTATGGAACAGAAAATTTGTTTTGATTAAGAACTGAACTGGTCCAAGCATCTAATATAATTCTAGTAATCCAGTTATATGTATGATAGAGTCCCTTAGACTTTTCTTTTTAAAATAGCCATCTTCATCAAAGAACTATGAAACCAAAAGTGCTACCCTATACTTTGATGAGGACTGTAGAAATCTAAAAGGACAGATGGGAAAAGTGATGTGCTTTTTCTTCTGTAATCCCCCTTCATCATTACAAAATACATAAAAACCCTAAAAGGCTAATTAGTGAGAAAAAAGGCTTATTATGAGGATCAATGGAAGGAATTAGGCTGGGTACATCAGAGCCCAAGTGAATTTTGTAAAAGACTTGCAAGCTTGGAAAAGAGATCAACCCGCATTATAGAAGGGAGGATGCACAAATCTGAATGAGAAGGGTATTTTGGAAGGGCATCTGCTCCTTTTTCATGGGTTTCTACTGAATGCCAATAAAAACATTGCTGGGCAGTATCTCAGTGAACAGAGTTGTCATTAATTTCAAGATTAAAAAATAGCAGGTTCCTGGAGGAGATGATCTCCCAGCAGATATACAAATTACATTCCCAGACTGGTGGGCCACAATATTTGCATAGATATTTTCTTAAATCAATGTCACTGTGCTCTCGCAGTTGGTCATTGACCATTGTGGTCCTTTAAATAAAGGGGCTCAGGAATAATGCAGCAAATTATAAGCCAATTAATCTATTAGATGTTCCAGGGAAGGTTTATACCAGATTTCTTTCAGAAAAGTTGGAGGATTGGGTGGTCGGTTATGTCTTGTTTGCCCTAGAACGTGCTGGTTTTCATCTAGGTCACTCAACTCTAGATAACTGTTTTATGTTGAAACATAATATTGATAAATATTTGGGTGAAACTGTAAAACAAGTTTATGAAGCTTTTATTAATCTGAAAACTACTTTTGATTCTGTTCCTTGTAAATGTCTCTGGAGTAAATTACAGTCTAGGGACATTGACTTAAAATGCATAATGCCTCTGTTTTCTGGGACATGCTTGTAAGTAAGAATTGATAGAGGGCAGTTATGTGGTTCTCTGCCAGTTACAAGGAGTAAGACAAGGTGCTTACTCGCCTCTCTTCTCTTTAATTGATTTATAAATGATGCAATAGAGTTCTTGAGAGGCAATTCTTATTTCCTAGTTAAAGTGGGTAATCATAAATTTTCCTTTATACAAATGATGCATACACAGTGTGTTTATGAAGACAGGAAACACAGTGTGTTTATGAAGACTGTTGAACTAGTTGTGTTTTTATATTGTAGGAACAAACTGCCAAAAAATAAATAATGTGGTAAATCTAAGAAGAATCTTAATCAGTTACTGGATGGAAACAGACTGGAGCGAGTTCCTTCATTTAAGGACCTGTGTCATCTTCCAGGGGTTAGGTGCATAGACTTTTGGGGTACAGTCAAACACCCTAAAAGCTGGTAGGAAATAAAACAGATTATCATGACTTTACCATAAAAAGGGAGGAAAGTTGGGGCAGCCCGCCCTAGAACTGAAACTTTTCATCTGGAGCTCCAATATGAGCTATGGCCAATTCAGAGTCATTAGAAAGAGCTTAAAATAAATTTGTGCATAGACCTTAGCTGTTCCTTCAAAACTCAGTATAATGTCTAGTAATACAGAAGTTCTTGGATTAGCTTTGCTGCTTTGGTTAAAAATGAGTTTTCTCAGAAACAGAACAGGTCTCAGAATCTGTTCTGGAGTCATTTGAAGAAATGGGTCCAAACACAGTGAAACAAAGCATCATTAGCTAGAGATACCCCATTCCCCTTCCTTTTAGCTCCAGAATTGGAGAGAACTAAGCAATACTGCTCAGGACTCGTATGAGAAATGTCGACACAGTCTGGAAATGTAACCATACACTTGGGATCCAGATGTCTCAAAGTTCCTAGAAAATGTTAATGCTGACTTAGTATGTGCAATTCCCTACAAGAATACAAAATCCTATTAGCAGTATTGAGAGCTGAAGATTCTAGGTGCTGATTAACTATTAGCAGTATGCTGTAAAAATCTGTTTTAATATTACCTTCAAATGGTTGGAGAATATAAACGAAAAATGACTCCTGTTCTGATGCCTTTAAAAGTAAAGAATAAATCTCAACGTTAAACAGATTGTTTCAGACATGATGATCCTTTATATATGTGCAGATAAAATATTTCATGCAGTATTCCAGGAACTGTATCATTAAAAAATGCAAATGTGGCTCATATTTGGTGACCTCTCCATGAAAGCCATGATGGTGTGGCAACTGGAAACAGGAAAATAAAGGTCTTAAATAAAGAAAAGGAAGAATTATTGACTCAGGTAGATACTTCTTCCTTTATTTCGCTCCCATGCCTCTGTCAGGAATAGAATTCCAGAGCTGAAATAGGAAGTAGAGTTTCATGCTAATGCAACTTGTAATGGCACATATGGGATATAGCCGCAAGTGATTAGCAGAGCATAAAGTTTGGCTATAGGTCGAGGGGAAACAATTCATATACAATATATGGCTGATTGTGTCAAGCATTACAAGGCCATGCAGCTCCCCCTGGTGGCCTGACAGAGAAGGCGGCTTGGTTTACTTTTTGAGTTCTTGCAGGATTAACATTGATTGGTAAGTACTTGTAGAGTTAGAGCTAGGGTAAAGAGTCACACTAGGTGGAAGCCAAAGGCGGCTTAATAAGATGCTTTGCAGTGTGTGTCTATGTGTTGACACATGTTCTTTCATGTTCTTGACCTGCTGAGTACCACTAGTCTTGCAATGGCTTCACTCTTGCTTGTTCCTTGCTTTGCCACCATTTCTACCATGTCTTGTCAGGATCTGACCCTTAGTTGTTCCTGACATTAGGCCCATTCACACAACATGCTAAGCAACCTGTGTGGCTATCCTGGTTTGTTTGTTTGTTTTCAGCCACGATCTACCCAGCCACTGGTGGCATGGATTCTATCAATCACCTGCACCTGAAACTCATTCCCAAGGTGCATCAGTCCCTGCCTATGTTGCGTACCTCTTCCCTATTGGTCCACAGATTGGGTGACCGGAATGGCTCCTGCAGTTGCTGATCTTTAAAGGGGACTCTGTGATCGTTGTATACTAGGACTGTGAAAGCCACCATCCTGGACTTTCTCAGCCATGGTGGTACGGAGAACCCATGGAACAAACCATTGTTTCTTGTCATGGTTTCTAAAAACCAAGCATCCCAGGGCAAAGTATCATAAGTGGGTTCTGACGAGCTACTATGGTTTGTCATGGTGTGTGGAGCCAGCCTTAGTCTTTACCTCTGCTCCAACTGCATCTTGCTAAGTGTCTTTCCATTACCTTCATATGAATAGGCTTTGCTTCTGTGTTTCTGGAGATACCAGACTGACTGAACCAGTCATTGCAAGTCAGTCTTACAGTTTTAGGTTTTTTCCCAGAGAAAACTCCTAGTACTGTCAGTCAAAATGCTGCTTGGCCTCTCTCACTCGCTTAAGAGATTGCACGCATGTAGAAATCAGGCAGAAATACAGGGAGGAGAGGAAGCAGTAGGAAAACATGAAAGAGGTTGCCTATTGAAGGAAATGTCATCTGGACCCCTGTTAAAATTTCACGGTTGAGGCACAGTGATTGCATGATAAATGCCTCATCTGGCGAGAAACTTTCTATTTGGTAGAGTAATGGAAAAATGTAAAGTAAAAATAAGAAACAGTTGTTCATTTTACATCATATGAAGATGAGTTGAACATTCAGCTATTCGCCTAGTGTTCTTCTCCCAGCTTGGTTTCACAGGGGAAGGAAATGAAGCATTGGGCCTGCATATGTTCTTGTTTGCAATGTTTTGTTACTAGCAGGATGTAGCAGTGTGAAGCCACTGGGACAGGTTGCCCACCAGCCTACTACAATGTGGAAGAATCACGACTTAGGAAGAAGCATTCCTATTACTCTCTGTGCCTTTGCTTGTAGATTAGATGAGAAGGCACTCCAATGGAATTACGGTTGCTACAGAACTGATGATTTGCTTGTAACTTATTCTAGGAGCAGTAGCCTATCAGGGAAACAATGCTGCACAAAACAGCATTTCTTTTTTTAACTTGGCCGCCCCAACCATGCCATGAAGCACTGAGGATGATCTTACATGAAAAATATATAACACAAAATATTGTGGCAGAGATTTGACACCTGCCCCTTGCTTTCATGTCTAGCACTTCCTGACAACATACCCTGTCAGAAGCAAACTCCTTCTGAGGAACAGATGGGCCATCGATTTTGACCACTCCGACCTTTCTACTCTGCTTAGAGAAGTGTGTGATGACAGCTGCGAACTTGAAAAAGAGTTGGGAACTTTTAATCCTTTAGTTACATGTTTGGGGTTGAATTCAGGAGGATACTAATTTGATCTGGAGCAGACTTTGCTTTCTCAGATGGGACCTGAAGTGCTGGGTAGTTCATGCCAGGGGGATGGCCTAAAAGTATGGAGGTCCCAAGAGGAAATGAAGACCCACAAGTACATGAATGAGAGAATCCTGGAAAAGATAGCATATGCTTTTCCCCCAGGCATTAAGAGAACACTAGATTAGTTCATGTTGTTTTGGGTCTGATATGTTAATGTAGTAGAGATCGTTAAAGACAATATAAACATGCTATTTCACTGTAAGTAGCATCATTTTGTAATTTTGATGCCAACCTCTTTGGCAAGTGTGATTGCTTTTCAATCCTGTATTGAAGTACCCACAAAATAACCACTTGAAGCATTCACCAATTTATTCTTGCAATTTTAATAAGTTAATTAGTGAAAAAGCAGATGAATAATCAGTTAAATGCTTGTGTACAACACAACCCAGACACTCTGAAAACCACCTTTCGCAGGCCTCGCCATTCCCGTTATCCTTACGAAACACCTGGGAGAGCCAAAATTAAATTATCACTAATCCTCTATCATCTTGACTTATGTCAGGGCAATCTCACTGGCAAGAACAAACACAGTAATGCTAATAGCAGCTCTCTGCAAAGGACGAGCTTTTTAGAGCCAATCAGCTCAGAGAAATGTAAACATTTTTTACCCCTCATCTTGGGCATGGTATGTCTGAACTGTCTATTGCCACTGACTATTTTCTTCTCTGCTCATGCACTTTTGGGTGCTACGGAAATCCAAAGCTCTTTAATGTGCTGGCTACATCAAAAGGACAGGATGAGTCCTACTTGAGTTGTCTTATGCCAGTTTCATGGTCTTTCTGATATTATTGTAAGGGCTGTGGTGCTCTTGGAGGTGGAAGAAGATGGGCAGTACAATAATCCCCACCTATGTTGTAAGTCTCATTGGTTGCCACATAAAGGTTAGGATTAGGATTTATGCTCTCGCTCCTGTTAATTTAGCAGGTAAATCTCTGATTTTTAATAATGTTTTGGTTTTTTTATTCTATTAAACGCTGCTTCCTTCATCATTTTACCATAAATGCTAGACATGGATATGAGTTCAATTTTAAATGGTTTATGTTTTATTTTTGGACTCTTTGTATAATATCCATTTTCTTTGTTTTATTATTCTCATCTTATTTAATTTTGGTAGTTTATTTATGTTTGGCCTCATTGTGATTTTGGGGGTTTTGTGTTGTATATTGTATTGTTTATTAAGTTTTTATATGGATTTTACCATGATGTAAGCTGTCCAGAGAACTTATGGATAGTGGGGTGGTGTATACATTGAAGAATAAATAAATGAATATCTTGTTCTGTAGCATGTAAGTAAGATATCTCATGGCAGGCAAAAAGCAAAGAGGCCTCTGTCCTCTGTAGATTTCTATCTGAAATTTGACGGGAGGTAACTGAGAGATCAAATAAGGAAGAATATCGATCTAGTCTTTGCTGAAATTAATTATGAAGGTGGAAACTGGGGCACGGGAGCAAGGCTGCATGGAGGAAATGGAGAGACTTCAGGTAGCTCCAGACACATGACTGAAAGGTTTGCTAATACATTTGGGGGTTTAATACAAATGTGCTCCATGTGCACAGTTTGAAAGTCACCACCCACTTCACTGAAAGACGAGGGAAGATTCCTAATCGGCATTGCAATTGTCTTGCAAACGGCAGCCAGGCTTGTGAAAGTTGCAGGCCTCTTTTGGGGTCCCCTCCCTCCTGAACATCAACCAGATTCAAGTAAATCTGAGGTTGTTTCGTCATTTTCATTGTATTTTTCTCCTGGATATTGAAAGACAAAATGGAGAAACTCTGTTTTATTTTAATTTGTGTTGGTCTTTGAACATAACCGAGTTGTTTGTATGTAAAATGTCCAATTATAAATGGCATCTTTAAAAATGAGAAAGAAGAATAGTTATGGGTTACCTAAATCATACCATTGTTCAAGACAGAAGGGCAACATTGAGTGATCCATCTGTTACTCTTGCTTGTTTCTTAATTTGCCTACAAAGGGTAGGGGTGCATGAGAAATTTGTTTCTGTTCATTTTTGATCAAGACTTTGCACCTTTGGGACTAAATGCATATTTGGATACAATCTGCAGTCAAATTTATATATTCCAGCTTTTACAAATTCCTCCAAAGTATGTTTGTCAGTGTGTGTACATTTGAAAAGTGCACTTAAAAATGTGACCTTCTGCACACAAATGCACTTTAATCAATGGGGGAAGGTGTGTACATTTGGCAAATATGCCTGGGGGGACTCATGGATTTTCATGGAAAAGCAGGGCAGAGAACCTCAGAATCTGATTCAGATGTGAGTTAGAACAAGCTTTGAGATGGGATTTTATAAACTTGGGTTCATGTAGCCCTACTATCTGGTGCATTCCAAACAATCATTTTTATCAGTGTTGATAGGTTTGTCTCAATCAGTTGCAAAGTTTATGCTCATTAAAACCAGCCTGGGTATAAGTTTGTGATCTAGATTTGACTTAGAAGTCAATGTAACATTTCAGTGTTTTTTTTAATAGGGGCATACCTGCACACATATTTTGCAACCTGGTGATTTCTTGACTACTCATACCTCATGAACACATTGGCCTCACCATTGGTTGTACTACTTTGCTACCACTGTAACAGAAATAACAGGACTGGAGCAAAGTAACAAAAATCCTCCATTCCCCAGTAGTTCTGTTCCCCGAGGAATTTATTCTCTACATTTTGATAAGATAAAAAAGAGGGGAAATGCAAGGCAAGGGTAGTAAGTGGTGTGTTATATGTGGGCAAAAGCAGGTACACACACTTGATAATGTTTCTGTTTTAGGATAAGAGCTAAACCATAAACCTAGGTAGGTTTTGAAAGGAGGCGTGATGAGGACTGGGGGGAGAAAGCACCACATGGGTGTTACGGGACCTTTGCTGGATTTCATTGGCAAGATTTTTGTGCCTCTAAGAAGTGCCTGCCAAAAGCTGAGGAAGCTGCTAAAAGAACTGTTCCTTTGCAGGAGCAAAAAGGGGGTGAGACTAATTTGAAACCCTAAAATTGCTGCGATAGTTAGAGGAGATGTAAAATGAGCCATTGGATACCATACCACGGTGTAGCCAGATCCATTCTTATAGAGATTGGCAGTAGGACCACCCAAAGCGCAGTGGGTTGGGGGGGAATTAAGCAGCTCTCTGCCCTGCTGGAGCTCCAAGAATTGTGCCAGGATGAAGGTGCAGAACAAGAAGAAGCCCCTTCTGTGGGCCATGGGAAATCTGACTGATATTTTCTGCACTTGTACTCTGGAGGATTATTATTGATGTTATTAGGAATTATTATTGTTGTTGTTATTTGGGCAACTTATATTGCTTATTAATGCTTCAATGCATGTGAAGTTTTGCTAGGTGTGCTTGCCTCTGGCTTACACCTTACCAATAAATAATAGTTGATATTATGTTGTGATTATTGATTTGGCCTATTCAGTAACAAATCTGAAATGCTATAATGCTAGCATTGGTGAAATGAGCTCTTTGGGAGTTTTATTGTAATGATTTACTCATAATTGATGTGTTAGTGTGCTTTTTTATTATTGAAAACCACCCAGATAGCTTCAGCGATTGGGTGGTAGAGAAATGTAATTGATGATGTTGAAGATGAAGATGAAGAAATATTCATCATGACAACAGGCCAATCAGTGGCAGCAACGTTTGCTCTTGCTCCTTCTGTCTAACTAAGTTCAGCACCTTTTCTTGCCTTGTACTCATGAATGTTAGAGCATATTTTTCTCACTCTGGGGAGGAACGTAAACATGCTTCCTGTCCCTAGAGAAAAAGGGACATTGCAAATCAACCCTGCTGTTACCTATAAAATAGCTCCAACCTGCGTTCCATTTCCTGGGTCCACCAAGGCAGCTTTCCCCTACCCTGGCACCCCCATGATGGCATTGTAGCTGGGCATGCTAGGGGTTGTAATTCAAAACCTCTGGATGGCACTGGGTAAGGAATACCATGCTCTTCCAAAGATCGCCTATGGACTCTTATTTTCCAGCCCTTTCTCAGAGCTGCTGCCTCAGATTTTGGCTGTTCACAGAACAGCTAAGGGAAAACAAAAGGGTTGGCATGTTAGGTGACCCGGAGATTAATTCAAAATACTTTGGGGTAGGTAGAAATGCCATTCAGTTTCAATCTGAGAGAAAATTCAATTCCAATTCAATCATATTAGCTAGTGATTGGAGGGCTCTGCGGCTGAACCCTCTGAGATCAATATTTCATTGCTTTAGGCTTATGTAAGTCTTGTATCTGGCTTTTTTCTTCCTTTTATGAGAGGAGACAACATCATACATCGGTTGTATAAGGTTTTTAAAATTATGGATGGAATTTAATATTGTACTTTAACTGAGAAGAAGAAAGTAACTGTCTGACTTTTCTCACTGCTAAACTGACTTGCCTGCCTTGCACAATCAAATTAATTCTGTTCCTAAATAAGATCTAAATAAATAAGATGGCAATTTGTGTTAAAAATTTGATCTTCTGGTAAAGCAGAAAAGTGTTCCTTTCAAGAATAAGTGTTAAACTGACAGGAGAAAAGTCAACTTAACCTTTGACACTTCGAGAAATAATTGTTCTTCTGGAAGGAAAGCTGTTGGACTTAATGCCCCAGTTCTAGAAGCTAAATTTGTTTTCAGGAGGGGATTTGAAACAAGCAGCAGAATTGCATGATGGAGCGCATCCTCGTGGAAAGCTGAAAGAGCCAAGAGACATTCAGGACTCTGTGTTAGCAGAGGGGGCAGCAACACTGACAGTGTGAGTACAGAAATGAGACAGGACCTTCAAATTACACCTTGTTAGCTTCTTCATGCTATGACAAGAGAAGCAGTACCAACCCTTGGGCATCTTCAGGGGTTCAACTGCACAGAGCAGGTCAATGGCAGTCTCTTCCATTAAGCTCTCGAACACAGAAAGGAAAATGTTGGCTTCTATTGCTGGAATTCCTGTTTTTGGAAACCTGAGACATTCTGTTCAAGGACTGCATCTGCACCA
This sequence comes from Varanus komodoensis, assembly GCF_004798865.1. Taxonomy (NCBI): domain Eukaryota; kingdom Metazoa; phylum Chordata; class Lepidosauria; order Squamata; family Varanidae; genus Varanus; species Varanus komodoensis. The sequence continues at coordinate 5,376,897 of NW_025336142.1, forward strand.
CCCTCCAAACCAAGGGTGTCCAACCCAAGGCCCACGGGCCGCATGTGGCCCAGAATGGCTATGAATGCAGCCCAACACAAAGTCATAAACTTACTCAAAACTTGAGATTTTTTTTGCTAATTATTTTTGGTAACTCAGTTGTGTGGTTCTCAAGTGTGAACTTCGTAGATGACAATGTCATGTCACAATGTCATGTAAAATAAACATATGCATGCTCTCTTAGGATTATTATGTGAGGACTTTTTTGCTTATCTGTGGTGGCAGATATCACATAAATTATGTACAGGCCTTTTTTTTTTTTGCTCATCAGTTTTCATTTGTGTATTTACTGTGTGGCCCAAGACAATTCTTCTGCTTCCAGGGTGGCCCAGACAAGCCAAAAGGTTGGGCACCCTGGCTGCAAACAAACAAGAACCTAAACCTGTGCAAAAGCCAGGAGAGGAAGTACTTGTGTATGAACACCCCTGGATGGATGCATGCTACTTGTGCCTATGTTCCATGCAAGATGTGCTCTAGAAAGGTCCTCAGCCTGGATAGGCCAGAGGAGTGATGAAGGGGCAACCTCGACGGCCTCAGCATCTGCTGAACTCACAGGGTTATCAACTTCCAGTGCAAGGCACGGAGTATCCTGCTGGTAACTGGAAGAGAGCCTCATGCCCTGCATTATATCTAGCCAGCCGTTGCTTTTTGTTTATCATCTATATTTAGGGCTGGCAAAGATGTGACACCAGTTGGAATTGGTACAATCCACAGCCCTGGGCTCTTCTCCATGCCTCCAGCAGGCTCCTTCTGCCTTCAAGGCCCAATTATGACCAGGTGGCACAGTTCTTTCTTCAGCAATTGTGAGGAGACAGGGCAGGGGGTCAATCCCCAGAGTCTGAGCATTCATGTTGGAGGACCTTGATGTTCAGACTCCAAAAAATGCTTTGGTGTCCCCGATGATGCCCGGAGACCTTAGGACTGTCCCCTAGATTTCTTGGGGACTGGAGATCTCACTGCTCCTCATTTCCCACTAGGCTTCTCTTTTTTTCTTTGTCTCCCTATATAGAATCTCCTATGTTTTCAATACATGCTGAGGTCAAAACTTTAATCCAAAACCATTGAATACCTCTTCCTGATTGAACAGAAGTTTACAAGTTTGTCCTATAAAATGACCATGTTTGTTTCATAAAATGAATGAGTCACACCAAGTACTGCCATGTCAAGAAGCTCCCATTTTGGACCAAAGGTCTAAAAAATTATTCTTTATGTTTTGAAGAAGGAGCTGCCAACTGCAAGTTCAGGACATCTCCAAGGTGGGAAGATCAATATCTCTCTCAGCAGGTCTCTTCTTATTAAATCAAGCAAACAAAAGCTGAATGGCAGAAGGAAATCAAAGTCTACTGTGTTTCCCCTGAAGCTTCCAGCACAATGAATATTTGGGTTGCTTTCACATGGGACTGATGACTGAGCATAGTGTGGAGATCACTCAAAACCATTTCAGAGGACCTGAACTACCATCTGGTGAGTCCTTTAGGGAAAGTATGTGCCTGACTGGAATGCAGGCATAGTTATGGCAGAAGGGGAAGGCCATCACTGCATGAGCTGAACAGAGGTGGCAAATCAGGACAAACATTATAATGGCAAATACACTTCAATGAACACAAATGTACAGAAGCGTGCACTAGGATTAAAACACACATTTCTGCATATAGGCTGAGGAGATCCATGATCGTAGGGCTAGCTAAGAACGTGATCTTTGGATTTTGGCAAAAAGTTCAATGACACAAACCCAGTATATGGACACTGTCATAAAGGAACATTCTATGTCTACAGCATGACCACACTTGAAATGCTGTGTCCGGTTTTGGTCTTCCATGCACACACATTCCAGAATCGTCTTGCTGTTATTTTGCTCTTGTCCTGAATCTGGGGCATCCGTAACAGGAACAAAATGCCATAGCTTTGGCCAAGTTCATCCCCAGGGTGGACTATTAGGGGTGGGATAGCATCTCAGTCCAAGAAACATGTGGAAGTGTGTCAGCCACCATTCTCATGCTCCCATGGCTTGCACATCCCACCTCTTGGAAATATGCTGTGCTGCATGGGGGTCAGGATGGCGGAGATAGTGCGCATCCCTTTCCTACATGGCTCAGGTCAGCCCAGCCCAGTGGAACTTGCAGTGCCTTGGGATGACGATTGCAGACTGAGCTGGTGTCACTGATGGGAACGTGTGGTATGAAGGACCAATGAGCAAGCTGGTTTTGCTGCAGCCCAAAGACACCAGAAAATCCTTGAAGCAGAAACATAATTGATAACCAGCTCCACTCAGTCCTTGACTTTTTTAATGGGCAATGCGGTCCAAAAAGTCTTCTTTTTAAAAACATTCTCACTTGCTCTACAGATGGGCAGGTGATTAGCCTTGATTTAACTCCAGGTGTATAATTTAATAACAGATATATAATTAGATCCAGGTGCATAACTCCTTCACTTGCTTGAACAGTTCAAATTAGCATCTGATATTGCAGGTATTCTGACTAAACCGAACTAAGATACTGCTCCTGTGCCATTTTATCAGGCACTGTGCATGGAGTTGTTGAGTATTTCACATTGGCCCATCGCAGTGATGGCCATGCATGCAACACACAAGTTAGTATCAAAGCAATGAAGATTTCAAAGTAGCTGGAACTCTATTCTATAAAATAATGATGAATCCAGCCATGCTTTGTCCAGAAGGTTATAATTCTGAAAATCTTTGTAAGAAGATGACTCACACTGATCAATACCTCGGCTCTGTAATTTCTGGTAATGCACTTAGATTAGAACTGAAAGCCGCCTCTCCTCTATTAACTTATAGTTTAGCTCCTAAGCTGAAGATGCAATTGATTTATTTTTTCCCTTTTATGTTTTGCTGATGAAGTGTATTATGAAAGGCACATCTTAATTGTTATTTGGGGATACATATTTATAATCGCCAGCCTAAGACTTTCATAGAAATGCCCATATAACTCTTATAACGGTACTGGCTCAAGGATTTCTCATTGTGTTCCATGGACCAGATTTGGCCCTTGAAAGAAAATTAATGAAGCTTTTAAAGATGTGAATTTAAAAACAAAATACAGAGTTTCAACCATGGATAACAGGGGAAGGAAAAACTTACTGTTAAATTGTACAAACTAGAAGTAACACTAGAATGTGTTCCAGTGTTCTTATCTAAAGGAACGTCTGCATCCATATATGCCCTTCTGCCCCCGACGATCGGCAGCAGATGCCCTTCTCCAGGAGTCCTCCGTGAAGGATATTAGGAGGGTGAGCACCCGGAGGAGGGCCTTCTCTGAGGTGGCGCCCCACCTATGGAATGCGCTCCCCAGAGAGGTCTGCCTGACACCGTCATTATTTGCTTTTCGGCGCCAGGCGAAGACCTTTTTATTTAAAAGTTATTTTAGCTGTTAATTTATTATTATTGTTTTTATAGATTTTAATATATAGCCAAGATGGTACCAGTTTTTAAATTATTGATTATGGTATATTGTATTTTTATGGATGTTGTGAGCCACCCCGAGGCTTTGTTGCAATGGGGGCTGCATAGAAATGTTTTGGATAAATAAATAAATAAATAAATGTGTCTTTGTTTTGGTCATCCTTGTGCTGAACCATCGTCTCTTCCTTTAAGAATTTGTTCCACAACTGAATTGTGGTGAAGACTTTTAATGGAAGTTTATACAAGACTTATTTGGCTGTTGACATTTCCCCCATGAATTAAATTAAGTATCTGAGGTGACTGGTTTTGCCAATGCTCTAACATATAATTGAGGTCAAGCTCACATTACTAACAGGAGGTGAGATCCAATGTCTTTGGTGCAACCTAGATGTGGGATAGGATGGTGCCCTTATGTGGTCATGATCTATGTGGTTCTTCCCCCTCAAATGAGGCAAATGATTGTGTATAGGTTTGGATGGAGATTTTGTTCATGAGAACATTTTTTGTTAACAAATGTATATGCAAGCAGGAACACAATTCTCAGGAAATTTTTGCAAATTCCCAAGCTTGCTTTTTTGTTTGAAAATGGGCACTTGTTTCCTCTCCCCAGATTTCCTTTTTTGGACTCGAGCCTTGGGGGAAAATGAACAATTTCAATAAAAATGCACATTTCTTTAAATACATTTTTAAACTGGGAAAAACACATGCTTTAACAATCTGTGCCTTCCCAAATAGAAAATATGCATGTTTTCTAAACAGAAATGCAGTGTACAAATGAGACAAAGTAAGCTTTGAAGAAAAGATTGGAAAACCTTGACAAGCTCAAGCTTCACATCTTCCTCTCCCGTACAGTGCTGATGAGGTTTCTGTGGTGTGCCACTGTCACACAGCAGGAGATCAAGGATAGCCAACCTGGAGTCTTCCAGATGTTTTGGACTGCAGCTCCTCTAATTCTTGAGATCGGCAGTGCTACGTGGGTCTTACGGGGATTGTAGCCCAAAATATCTGGAGGGTAGGAGGTTGCCTACCCTGGCAACAAATTGTGGAGCAATATGCCTCATTCCCAACATGCAAATTCAATCCTTATTTGATAATCACATGAATAGGCAATAATAACAATAATAACAATAATAATAACAATAATAATATCAAATCAAAACGGGGAGGAGGAGAAGGTCACGAGCTTGGATGAACCTAGGAGAATCTTGTGCATGGATAATTCAAATCTCATCTTAGTGGTAGAAGGGGTCTCCATTCATCTGTTCCTTTAAACAGCTATATTTCTACCTGGCAAGTATATAAATCAAACCTAACAACATCTAAGGCAGCAATTTGCCATCTCCTGGAAGATCCTCCAAATGTGGATTGAAGATTTTATGATTGCCAAGGAGCTATTTGATTCTTAATATTTATTTTAAGATTGAGAGTACCATCAGCAGTATTAGGTCAGTGCTATGGTAACCTTTACCACAAGTTTTCAGCGGATAGATGGAGAAGGAAGAAAGATATCATGGACAGCTCAGAGGACCACAGAAATTAGGGTGAAAAATATACAGCACCTCAAAACAAAAGAAAGAGATTGTTGCTTCTTGGATCCCATAAACTGGAAGTGGAAAACCAGCATCATGGATTGGAGATCCCAATATTGTCCAGTTCAAGTGGGAATCTTCACAGCATGTTTATTTAAAGGTTGGAGTTTGACAGGGTGGGTAGATATTTATTATTGTTTCTTGATTATCTGTTTTCAGTCATTTTAACCTGCTTCTTAACAAAAAGGTTCCCAAAATGTCTAGTGTATAATCTGTAGCACTGGGCAGTCTCTGGCTTACTGGCTAAAAGGGTCCAATTCTCAGAGAGAAGAGAATGGGAACCGAAGAAGAGAAAGCAGATTCATTTTATTTAAAGCTTCCAATAAAATGTCCCTCAATACCCTCTAACTGAATGGGTGGCAGTGATGGCAGATGGGTGAGGATGCTGGATCTAGATTATTGAAATGTACTTTACCTAGTTTTGCCCATAAGGATATTCAGGGTCTGATTTAGGGCCATTTGAAGGCATGCATAGGTTGAGAAAGGATGCTCAATTCATCACCTGTCACCTTACTAGCACAGCATGAAACTACCCTCCTTCCTCAGGGCCCTCTCTTGTAGCCCATCATCTAAGCTATGCTTAGTCAGAGAGCAAAAAGGCGGACATTACATAGCCATTCTCAGCCTCTAAAAATTCCTCCTCCAAAATTGGCATCTTTCTCGCTTACTATCGAGCACTTTTTGCTGGATGATTGAGCCCTTTTGGTTTAGGAAGTCTCCGAGGCGCTTAGTGCTGGAGAGCATATATATTTGCATATATATTATTAATAATACTTTGAGGTCGATTCAATGTATCTCCAATCATTATTGCATGGCTACATGTGTTGTGTTGTTTTGCTTTTCCCCTTTTGCCTGTATGCATGTTTGAGGTTCTACTCTTGCTTTGTATTCTCATTGGTTTTTTTGCTGATGTTTGGTTTTGTTTTTGTTCGGTTTTGTGGAAAGATTGTAAAAAGCAAATAAAAACTTCAAATATATATAGAAAGTTTCTGTGCTGGTCTGTTTTTAATTGGTACTACTGATTTGTTCATACCTGTGACAGACAGTCCTTGTTTAAATAGCTGCTGTGTACATGTGGTGTGTGTTTTATGGCTTTTAGTCACCTTAGTAATAGATTATTTTGTTCTTTTAGAAATGAAGACCTTTCTCAATATCCCATTGTTGTTAGATTTGGTAATAGAAAACTGCAGGTATTATTTCCATTGTATCCCTACTTAGCTGTCATTAACAATGAAAACATGGATGATTAGGATAATCTATTTAAGGGTCCATAACAAGAAGAAAGATTTAAGAGGTGAAGGCAAACCTTTGTGTAAATAAATGCAAACAATAAGGCATGTAAAAGGGGGTGATTGGCAGCACAAATGATTCTGGCATGGTTTTATGCATTTATTTCTTCATTTACAAAATTTATATACTGCTGCACATTTCAGCATGAGGATTTTGGAGTGGTGTAAAATAAAAGATCAGGTGGTTAAGAGAAGAGCCCTAAGACCTCCTCACATGACTGGGGAGAGAGCCCAGAGTTGGGGATACAAAGAGCAAGGCTCCATCATAGCCAGAGTGGAAAGAAGGACATTGGCTGCAACCCTGTGAGATCACAACTGGGCCTTGGGCCGGGTGGAGAAGGAATGCCAGAGTGGAGGCAGGGACTGTAGTCCTTCACCAGCGTCTGTTGGTGTCCCAGTACCCTCCTTCCCTACCCTTCCATTGCACTTAATCCAAACAGCCAACCATGGCTGTCCAGATAAAATATGTGCCATGAAGCACTGCAATGGTGCAGCTCACTGTCAACAGTCTTTGCTCCAGGCATAAGATGCACAGAAGCTGCCACGGCTGATGTGCATTGAAGTTGCAGGGCATAGGACAGTACCCAAGGAGAAAATAAGAAGTTACAATCAAAGTCAATCAATCATGGCTTTGCTGAAATGAAAATGTTTTCAGGAGGCACTGAAATCGATGCAATGTTGGCTGCTGCCTGGCCTCCAGAAGCAGGGAATTCCTGAGGAAAGGAGTCATTCTATTGAACAATCTTCTCTCCAAACAAGCTGCAGGTCCAGATCAACCACCAGGTTCCTGGCACCGATGCTCTTGCTGGCAGGGAAGGCTGGTATCCTGATCTTCAGTATCCTGGTCCCAAGCTGTTTACCGCTTTCTATTTTGTTATTTTTTATTTATTTACTTAAAATATTTATATGCCGTCCTGTCTCGGAAGCCTCAGGACGGCTGACATAAATGAAATACAATACAATAAAATATAGCATGAACGAATCATTGACCCACACTGGCTGCAGTTAAAAACATATAGCACACAATATTAAAATATTGCTGAAATAAAAAGGTCTTAACCTGGCGCCGAAAAGCAAATAACGACGGCGCCAGGCGGGCCTCTCTGGGGAGCCCGTTCCGCAGGTGGGGCGCCACTGCAGAGAAGGCCCTCCTCCAGGTACTCACCCTCCTAATATCTTTCACAGAGGGCTCCCAGAGAAGGGCATCCTCCACCGACCTCAGGGGGCGAGAGGGCAGATGTGGAAGAAGGCATTCCTAAGAAGGCTTTTTTAAACCTGGGCTGCTAATGCATGGGTAGTCAGTGTGGTTCGTTCAGCAAGGGAATTGCAAGCTGCGAAGATGAATGAGGATGCAACCCTGAAAAAACCTCTGTAACCCTGTATTATATTAATATTTGGAAAAGAGAAAACCACTTCTGTGTGCTTTTGTTTCCCCACTTCTCTGATGAATCATTTGTTGATTATAGAACGCTTGTGAAATATGCATGTCCTTCCGAGTGACGCTTTTATAGATTATCTCAGTGGATGGCATGGCTTTGAACTAAAAGGATGGAAATTCCGCTTTGGAATGCATGTATTCAAGCACACTAGATGACTGTAACCTAATAAATCAGAGCACAGGTGCAAAAGCAAACAACAAACCAGGGTAGAAATAATGAAGATTCCTCAGGTCGTTCTTCAAGGAAAGATGTGAGTTTAATGTCAGGCTCTTTTTGACGACAAGTGGGGAGGGTGGCTTCATTCAGTGGTAGAACAGGCATGGTGCAGTGACCAGAATTTTTGTCTAGGAATCTTTGTCCTGGAACTGGAGAAAGCATGATTCAAAATCCTTGCAAGGGTCAAGAGGGCATGCCCAATACGAGCTGCGTGGAGAAGGCTATGATGAACTAAGGTTCTGAAGCAATGTTGGTACATTAAAAATTAAATACACCATAAGGAATATTAAACAAGGTTTCTGTTAAAAAAATCCTATGCATCTGCCTTGTTTCAAACAAAAACCCTTCTCATCAGGAGAAACGGAACTTTTAAGTGTCACAAGTCTGACAGCCATAAGACTCACTGGGAAAAGTTGGCCAGTTCCCGTCATGTATTCTGAGCTTATGATGGATGAAATCAGTCTATTTCAGGTTCATGTCAGTTTCAGATGCATTCAATCATAAATGTTCCTTATCAGTTTCTATATCAGTACTGGATTTTTAAAATCTGCTAAAAAATCACATATACAGTTTCCTTTAACATACACCTCTTGTACATAATTCTATTAATATGATTACTCCTGGACTCAGCATCTCCTAACTTACTAATTTTTGCTTATCATATTTGAGCCAGGATCTGCATTGCACAATTTGTGCAGAATCTAAGGAATACCTGTCTTCTCCTACCTGCACATTAGTTAAAAAGTGCATATATGTTTGGTTAGTTAGGTCAGTTGCTGAAAATGCACCCCAATCCAAATTTCTCCCCCTTTCTGTCTGCAGAAAACTTGGAAATGAGATGCTTAGTAGAGAAATTTTCCTCAAACAGCTAGATGGCTGCTACTTCAAAGTGATGTTGCTACTGGAGTTCATAATATCCTTGTCAACAAAAAGAGTATGCAAGAGATATGGACCTTAATTGTACATACAGAAGCTTATTATCTACCAAGGTGCAGACTTGTGGTCAAGCAGAAAGCGCAAATGTTTGCCTATTAGATAGTGGGCAGCTAGTCTATTAACCAATGAATCTGAAGTACTTGACCTGAGATGAGTGGCAAATAGGATGACAATGGTTTCAGTTGACCCTGGTAGAAGAAAACACTCATCAACATGACCAAGTATGAACTATCCTGTGAAACATCTTTGTCAGGTTAGCTATTAGATACGGAACTTTTACAAATCTTGGTAATCCAATTCATTTGATACTTCATTCATTTGCTTTAATTCTTATAAACCTCCCCATTCTATAGACTCTGGGTGGTTTACAAGAAATTATGATGCAAGCTAATTATCTATATGAGTAGCTACCTTGGTCATCATTCTCAACTTTTGCCATTTGTCTGAGACACTTAAGACTGAGCAAGCAAAAGGATTAATTCTCATCGTTCAGGAACACCAAGGTCTAAAGAAGCAAGAATAATGTTTTGTGAAAGCAACTCCAGTAATGCACCTATAGGCAAATCCTCCCATATATAGAATCATAGAATAGTAGGGCTGGAAGGGGCCAGAAGGCCACTGGGTCCAAGCCCATGCTCAGTGCAGGACTCCCAATTAAACCAACCATCAGATGACAGGACTTAATTCTATATAGAAAATTTACAAACTAAGTTTCAATTTGAATAACGACAAACCTATCACAGTTCACTTACCCCCATGATCACCTATTTGGAGAAAAAACTTGCCCATGTTTCAAAATGCATCCTTTTCAAACACTATGCAGTTTATGATGTGCATGGCCCCAGGATGATATGTTTTCATGCTTTATTCAATAGAAGAGAATGTGCTATGAATGCATACTTTCTTATTATAAAATACACCTTCTCCTATGTGGGAAAAAGATGCTAACATTGAAAAGAAAACAAAGCAGATCAAGTATCAGAAAATGGAGAACCATGAAGAGTTCAAACATAGAAACGTAGAAACAGAGCGAGTCATAAGGGGCCTCCTGGGGTCATCTAGTCTGACCCCCGGCTCCAGCTGGCTCCACTCATGACATGCCCACCATGTGCATGTCCAGCCTATCTTTGAACATCCTCACCGATGGGGCTTCAATGACCTCTCGTGGAAGCCCATTCCACACCCTCGGGGTCCCAACTGTCAGGAAGTGCTTCCTGGCATCTAAATAGAACCTTGGTTCCCTGAGCTTTGCTTTGTTGGAGCGCATCCTGCCTTCCTCTGTGGGGAGAACAGGTCTCTATCCACCTCCGTGTGACATTCCCTCACATACCTGTATGTTGCCAACAGATCCTCTCTGAGTCTCCTCCAGGATGAAGAGACTCAGTTCCCTCAGTCTCACCTCATATGGCATGCCCTGCAAACCATATTGCTCATTCTTTCATTCCTGCTTCTATAGGGAAAGTAAAAGAAAGACTGGGACTTTGCTGAAGGTTTACTTAGAAGTTAGTCCTACTAAATCTAGTGGGACTTCTCCAAAGAAATATGTGTTGGTAGGTACCACCTGTTGTATCAATGGCTCTGAAGCTGTGTCTTGTTCAGCAAAGACATCTGCTTATGTTAATTAGCTATCACAACTTCTCTGTAATAATGAATGGTCTATTTTGCCCAATTCTTACACACACACTCACACAGGTTTTGTAAATGTCCAGTAGTCACTTGATTTGGGAAGGACATTATCACACAGATAAATTTTGCAGTAGAACAGCCTTCACTGATGTCCATGCTCTTTTAAAGCATTTGCCTGCTTCGTGAAATTTAACAAATGGTCAGCATCACTTGGCTCTGCTTGAATGTACAACATGGTGTTAACATGGTGACACTGGAGATGGTCAGAGAAGCTGAGAGCACTGCCTCTAGGAAGCCAGACTCTCACTGCAGGGTCACCCAAGGCAGAATGGACAAAGAGGGACACCAGACTAAGATGCATCTACCCTCTTCAGGAGAAGAGAATGGATATATCTAATGGTGGAAGGGGCAGATGAACTCCTTTCACAGACAATGACAAAGGGGAAATAAATACAAAAGAACAACAGAAAAGAAAGAATAAGAGACCTCTTTCCGAAGATCCAAGAAATCTAAGGGAAATTCAAATGTAGACTAGGAAATTGAAAAACCAACAGGGAGATATACTGTCTGACCAGGATGAGATGAAGAGAGGATAGAAATAATGTGCTGAAGAACTATACTGAAAACATTAAATGGTAATTGACTTCTTTGAAAAGGAATCCTGTGAGGAAGAACCTGCAATAGGAGAAAGTGAAGTGAACACTGCTCTGAACATACTTAGAGCGGAGGAAAAAAAGCACCCTGAGCAGATAGGGTAGCAAAAGAACTACTCCAAGCTGAAGAGAATGAATCAGTCAGGATCTTGTCAAGAATATGTCAACAAATATGGAAACCACAGCAATGCTCAGCAGACTGGGAACATTCCAGTTCCAAAGTAAAAGGGTGTTAAGGAGTGAAGCAACTATTGGACTATTTCACTCATTTCCCATGCAACTAAAATGATGCTGCAGTTGTTGCAACTAGGGTTTGGATGAAGCCTCCCAGTACTTGTGGACTTAATCCTGCATTCAACCCAGTCTTGCAAAGCAAGCGAGGCCAAGGGTAAGTCTGCGCATGCTCATGGAAAGAAGCCTGCACAACCAGCAAACTTCTTCCGCATCAGGTTTCTCTTGTTGCTGTTCAGTTGTAAAGTGGTGCCTGATTCTTTGTGACCCCATGGACAACATTCCTCCAGGTTCTCCTGTCCTCCACCATCCCTAGGAATCCACCCAACCCCACACCCACCTCTCCGGTGACCCCATCCAGCCACCCCAACCTCTGCCGTCCCATTTTCCTTTTGCCTTCGATAGTTCCCAGCATCAGGCTCTTCTCCAGGGAGTCCTTCCTTCTCATTAGGTGGCCAAAGTATTTGAGCTTCATCTTCAGTATCTGACCTTCTAAAGAGCAGTCAGGGTTGATTTCCTTTAGGATCAACTGATTTGATCTCTTTGCAGTTCAAGGGACTCTCAGGAGTCTTCTCCAACACCATCTGCATCAGGTACAGCAGGTCAAAGGTTGCTGCAGTTGATCTGCAGGAGGGATGCAGGTTGCACAGCACAGGGGGCTTAATTCCTGGTGATCACCCCATGAACACGAGCTTTCCAGGAACTTGGGCTTTGGGCTGGAGTCCAGGAAGCCAAGCCCAAGTAATCTCACAGATGCCTGGCCCAGTATGGATTCCTCCACATCCCTAGTTATAACAATTTTTCCCCCAGACCTGGAGAAAGAAATTGCTGACATCCAAGCTGGATTCCAAACAGGAAGAGACACTTGAGATCATATTCAAAATATATGTTAGCTGTTTGAGTGCACCAATTAATTTTAGAAGATAACTCTATGCTTTACAGACTACAGCAAAGCCTTCTACCTTGTGGATCATGAGGATATAAAGATATTCCTGAAATAAACGGGTGTCGCTCAGCACTTGGTTGTCTTGATCTGTAACCTGTATCACAGGCAAGAAGCTACTGTTAGCACAGAATATGGAGAAGTAGAATGGTTTCCTACAGGCAAAGGTGTCAGAGAAGGGTGTATTTTATCTCCCTGACTGTTCAATCTGCATGCAGAATAGAACATAAGGGAAGCAAGATTAGAATCAGAGGAAGGAATGGAAATAGTCAGAAGACACATCAATCACTTAAGATACTTGGATATACTATAGTACTTGCAGAATGCAGCAATGAATTGAAACAGCAGCTAATGAAAATGAAAGAAGGAGGTACAAAACCAGGAATAGAGCAGAGTATTAGGAAAAGTCATGACTACAGAAGAATTACAACTTTACCGTCAGCAATAAGGAAACTGAGATTGTGAAAGATTTGGTTTACCTTGTCTCAATCATTGATTCAAAGGAAGATTGCAGGCAAGAAATCTGAAGAAGACTGAGACTTAGAAGGACAGCAATAAAGGGAAGCTTTCTTATGGCTTTATCATGCACTGGACAGGTTCACACATCACAGGAAGCCTTGGTGATGTCTTACCCTTATGGTTCCTTTTTGCTGTCTGGGCCAAGCTGTGGCATTTCTGCATGGTACCTTTGGCTTCCCAAAACCACAGAGAGATTCAGTGGTGTCTTAGAAGGTCTTCATGCTTCACTGTGACTTCTTCAGTTGTCTGGTCCCAGGACTACCATTTTACCATTGTTGATATGACACACCCTGGCAAAAACAGCCAACCATTCTGTACTACCCACCAATGCAGAAGCTGATGGGCTGTTGTTGTTGTTGTTGAGCATATAAATGATGCTGACTATCAAAGAAAATTAAGCAAACATCCCAAGGGGAACCAGTGTCCCCAAAACACTGACAATCTGAGAAATAGCAAACCAGTTCAATAACTTTGAAAGCACTTTCTTAGTTGTCCTTGCACTCAGAAATGTGGGTTCGGTGTTCCACAGCATGTCAGTGAGAGTGACAGCGTCAGCTAAAAAAGGAAGACACAGAAGTTCTTGCTGTCCATCAAGGGAAGCATAAAACTCTTCATCATTCTGAAAGCTGGAAAGCATCGTTTTAATCTTCGGGTGGCAATTTTGGAACGTCAGAGGCCGCTTTGAAAGGGGGGTGTGTGTGTGTGTGTTCTTTCCCCCCCGTATGTGTGCCAAATGAATTTTGAAAGGCTCAGAAGAATAACGATATCAAACAAGGATGGCTGGTCGTGCTTAGTTTTGGCACCATTTTCACGGTCTTGGAGATAAGTGATCAACTATTGTATGCACTGTCAGCACTGTCGGTTTGATAGAAAGAGGACCAGATGACAAAAGCTGCAATGTCATTACTAATTCACAGCAAGCAATGTAAAGGAATGTGAAGGTACATCTCTGCACTGCACGACACAAGCTGAAGTATTCTCTGGAGACAGAGGACCATATTGTCAGAACCAGGCTATGGTTCCGGAAGTCATAGGCAAAGTTATACCCTGCAATAGTTAGATATTTGAGTATTTGTGTGTTGAGTATTTACTGGGAATTTGCTGGAACTTCCATGGACCATCTGAGCTAGAACTGACAGGAGTGGGAATTACCAGGCAGGGAAATGATGCCTGGATCCCAGGAATTATTTCAGGCCTGGCTGGCCGGCCCTGGATTACGCAAGTGCAGACACTATCACACTCTGCCCATGCCACCTGCCTGTTCCTCACTGGTCCACCCTTAGAGGCTGGATGGCTAGAGTGGCACCTGCAGTTGTCACTCATTCCAAAGGACTCTGTGGTAGTTGCATACCAGGACTGTTGAAACCATGGGATAATCCATGGCAATATAGAGAAACCATAGAGTTAAGCACTGTTCCTTATCAGGGTTCCTAAAGATCAAACTGACTCTGGTTTGTTGAGTTGTCTGAAACCAGAGTTCGTCTTTAGCTCAGTTCTTACTGCATCCTGTCAAAAGCCCGACCTGAGCTTTGCTGCCAACACTGATACGGGTATTCCAGTTGAGACTAACAGCAGGTTGTGTCCTGGAGCTGACAGAGGGCAGTGATGCCACGACATTTCACTGTAGGCCCTTCCTGTGGCCTTCGGTCCCTTCACAGAGAGAACTCCTAGTACAATCAGCCAACCGGCGCTGCATCCCTGTTTTGCCATACCTCCCCACTCGCTTGAACAGATTGCATGTGCGTGCAGGAAACAACTGAGGCCTGTTATGTTGTTGTCATGGTAATTCAAAAATAATCCCTGCTGGTGGCCATGCTTTGGTAATCGTGGTGAGTCTTCCTATTGTAGACACCATATCTGTCTGCGGACAAGGCTGCAGATATCCAGGATTTTAGTTGAATTTGACCGGACACCTGCAAATTCATTCAGAAATAAAAGACAGTGGCAAAATAAGCAGTTCATACTCTTTTTATCTTAGCTCTCACTTTGGCCTATAAAAATGTGCTTTTATATTATCTTAGGTAAACATTTTTAGTTACTCTGACAGAACAAATGCACATAAAAGCTAGCATGATTACTATCCCAGATTGCAAAGTCTGTGCTTCAGAGAATATAAGCCTGCAAAACAATTGATCACTTGGTTCCTGCACATATTCCTGCTTGTTCTGGTTTGATGCAATGGGTTAGCCTGGGGTCATGGGTTATTTCAGGGGACAGTAACCCCCAAATAGCCCTAACAACTATTAGAGGCTTGTCTGCCCCTTAAACATCCCACAATGGTGGGTTTGTATAAGAAGCAAGCTGCATGCATGCCCCCTTTGGCATGTTCAAAATGATGGCCATGTGCGCCGCAAACCCCATGGGAAAATCAAGCCATGGTGACTTGGCCTTGCATGCAAGTGACGTCACTGACTGGCAGAGCATCCCAGGTTTTCATACAAGAGTTCTTCCCAGCCCTTCCTGGAGGCACCGGGGATTAAGCTGAAGATCTTTTGCATGCAACGCAAGCAGCTCTTTGCTGGATTAATTAATTGCTCAAGAGCAGGGAGTAATGTGCTCTTGCAAGTCCAGGGCTCTTTCATTGCCTTGGATATCAGCTCAGACTTCCTCTGAACTTCAGACCCAGAGTGATGGGAGGAAGCACTGAGCAGCCACCTGGTCCATCCCTACCTGCCCTTCTGAGGGGGAGAAAGGCTGAGCATGCATATTGGTCACCCAGCAGAGATGTGTGTACCAAGCCAAGACATAAAAACATTCCCCTAAAACAAAGGCAAGGAAATTCTGACCCTCCAGATGCTGGGAGACTACAACTCCACCAGCACTAACCAGCATAGCCAACGGTGAGGTATGGTATGATGGGAATTGCCATCCAACAACATCTGGATGGCTCTGTGCTATATGGGTGCATCCACATCCATCTGTGGTCCATAGCCTCCCAGGCAACACCCAGCATGACCATCACCCTGAAGGGCAGCCCAGCCAAGGTGCAGGGACTTGTCAGCTACAGACAAGTCCATGCAGAAAAATCTGGAGGTTGACAGATTGAGATTCCACAGCCTGACCCTGCCAAGAAGCCTCGGGGACGGAGTCCTGAACTGGCAAGTTCTAATCCAATCTCGCTATCTCTATCTCCACCTGCAAGACAGTGTATCACTATTTTACAAGAGTGACAGGTTTTCATTTGCTTTGTCCTATATGGTGTTTCTTTTCTTTGTGTGTGTGCGTGTGATAAAAGATCCTTGGGAAGAAAATAAAGGACCTTCCAAAATGAGGTGCTTTCTTCGCTGATCTTTCTCAAGTGTAATAATTATGTTTTGGCAGAGGAGTTTGTGATGAGTGATTAATAGGTGCATATTTTACCATCCAATAAATGCAAATCACACAAACAATGTTCTGCTAAAAAGGATTGGGTGGTTTTCGATGCCACTATTCAGAATGGAATTGATTTATATTACAGAGCTGTTAGAGGTCAACTTGAGAAAAAGAGAGATTTATTTTTTTTTATTTTTTTATGTCAGTCAAGTCTTCCAAATACACTTTTCACCCCAGGCAACTATCTTATTTCGCAGTAACTACTGAATCAACAGGGATAAAACGCTTCTCTCTCCAACTCGACAGAAGCGGAGGTTCTGTGTTGTGCTTTTGACAGTTGGTTGTCCTTCTGGAAAAAACCTAACCCCAGGGGGGCAGCTCTCTTCCTGGCTAGCAGCCCATCTCCAAGAGTGGACTTCTGTTCTGGGGCCTTGCACTCCACCACTGCTGTTACCAGCCTTTTGCACCAGCTGTGCTGGGGCAGCAACAGAAGACATTTTCAGTACAGTGTCAGAGAAAATGAAGCTGGCAAGTTCTCCAGCCCAGTGGTTAAAATTACAAGATTGAGGAGCACCTGATTGAGACCTGGTTGTATAATTGACCAGACTAGCAGGCTGCTGTTCTCCAGTGAAATCAGTGGGATTTGTAGGTGAATGGTATCCACGTTGTAAGCCTGGTTGCAATCTTCTTTCCTTGTGCTGCAATGACTATTTTCAGAAACATTATTTTTGCTCTGCTTCCAAAACTATTAAAACACAGGCAAGGTGCTAAGATGGGACCGAGAGGCACCAGATTCAAAATGTTCGGAGGAGGGGATGCATCGTGACCAGTGAGGTGTGACCCGGCCATGACCATCGTGTGGACAGGAGGTAAGTGGAAGCACCAACACCAGGGCGAGACCCGGACACGCAGGCGGCCACTTGCAATGAGTTAGTACATGCGATGGAAGAGCAGTGGCAGCACCAGGAGCTCCCACTGAGGAGAAGGCTCAGTTCCAGTTGTGGTTGCACTTTCAACTTGGAAGCAGCAATACTTTGGGATAATGTGGTGCGTTTCTGGGTTGCACAGGTAATCACATTACGGGCTTCGCTAAACAAGGAACTTAGTATGCATGTGTGATTCATCATTCACAGCCGTTGTGGGGGGCTTTTTGTGACACCAACTTCCTCCAGTGCCTCTCCCCTTCAGCCCTTTTAGTAGGTTGTTTTGTTGGTTTGCTTTGCTTTGCTATTTCTACATTTCTACATCTCTAATTTCTATATTATTTAAAGTGAGGATTTAAATTTAAACCCTAAATTTTAAACCACAGGAAAGTTCAACCGAAGTCTCATGAGAAGTTGCAAAACTGCTATGCGACACCACAGTAATACCTTGCGGGTGGTTAACAAAATAAATAGAAAGGCAGAGGAAAACAAGCCCATGGAAAAACATTAGTGTAAAGGACACATGTTTCCTCTCCCAATGAAAATGTATATATTTTAAAATGTTATTTATGATGTTTTAATTTATTGTTGTAAGCCGCCCCGATGCTTCAGCGAATGGGGCGGCATAAAAATGTTTTAATAAATAAATAAAATAAATAAATAAAATGGAAGAAGAAAACAACAGATTAAACCCATGTTGCAGAGAAACCCTCAGTAAAACAGCAGGTTAAATCATTCGTGTAAAGAAGCCCCAAATTCTTGAATAAATAAAGCCTGACTGTAGTGCAACTGTCATGCTAGGCTAACATAATTAGCAAAAGAAAATCTGGGCTTAATACTGACTGAGCAGTATTGGAACTCAAGCAACTAAATGCTCTCTTGCAGTAGACAGACCTTTCCAAACTAGCAGTGCTCCTGGCCTTGAACTGAGTCTTGCTATCCTGGAGATCACTTCTCCCTTCCTCTGTTCAATGTCATAGGACTTCAAACAATTTAGAGCTGGTTCAAATCGCAAATGAGAGAAAAATTATGGTTAGGGTTTGGGATAAGTGAGGGCAGAAGCTGATATTACTGAAAATGAGACTGTCACGGACAATGGGACTCAGGTATGGCATTTCCTCCAAGCCTGTGGTTAAAGTCTAAATACAGCCCTGCCCAGCCTCCCAATGCATGAGAAGAAGAAACATTAATAAGGAGCTCAGTG
Source organism: Varanus komodoensis (assembly GCF_004798865.1). NCBI lineage: Eukaryota > Metazoa > Chordata > Lepidosauria > Squamata > Varanidae > Varanus > Varanus komodoensis. Next base: position 5,395,237 of record NW_025336142.1, read on the forward strand.
CCTCCCTCCCACCGCAGTGTTTGGGTCCCCAACTGCCTCATTGCAATAGAGAGGCAACTGGGGGGCACTGCCACTCTGAATCCGAGTGCCCATTTATTCAATATGTATATGCCCACCATTTGATTTAGAGCACTGTGCAATCCCAGGGCTATGAACTGCCCAGAAATGTGTAGCAGACGCAAATAATTTCAGATTTTTATTAAACTGAATCATGGGTTCTACAGCAGGCAGGATTTTTCCAGTTCAGGAGATGCAGAAGACATGTGGACTGCTGGTTCTTAGCTTTTCCATAATCTTGACTGAATTGACTGGCACATAAAAATACATACAGGCACATACTTTAGCTGACTGGAAAGCACCTTTCCATCCTGCTGCTAGACCAGCAAGCACTCTGGTCAAGGTGTCAAGGTCGAAAGATTTTCAGGAATAATGCAGCCAAAATAAGATAATTAAAATAAAATAGCCAGTCTAGCTGTTACAGCAAGAAGGCAAAGTGCAGAGTTGAAATGCTGTTGGTTGCCGCAGCAAGCTAGCTCCACCTGGGCTAAGTGGAAATCACCAAGCTATAGTCTGACTTCCTAGGGAAAGACTTGGCTAGCATGAAATGAGCCTTCTTGGCATGGAAAGGTAACTCTAATTTGTAAAAACCTTGCCAAGGGAGGAAGATGAGACAAGGGAAGGGTGTCACGGTTGTGTGAGTTAGCAGCAACCCTGTGTGCATTTACCTGGGAACTTGGTCCCATCAAACATAATGGGGCTTAGCTCAGATCAAATATGCTTCAGAGTCCATTGTAGCGAAACCGGAGGGGAGAACCTGGGAGCAGCTCTCCCATGAATCTCAGTTTGGTACCCTGGAGGGAGGACAGTAAGAGAATTATAGAATTATAGTGTTGGAAGGAACCTTGGAGAGAAACCTCCTGCTCAATGCAGTGTGGATGCAATTAAAGGATCCCTGACAGATGGGCACCCAGCCTGCATTTGCAGACAGTCTGTTCCTGTGTTAAATTCCTTGTATTGCTAGAAAGCATCTCTTAAAGCTTAATCAAATGTGATCTGTTGGGAAAGTCCAAATAAAATCTGTAATAAAAAGGATGATTTTGCGTGTCTTTTAAATATACACTCGGGCAGCAGTGCCTTTGATTCTCTCCTCCAGAAAGGACTGGGACTTTTCAGCAGAACTCCCTACTCCTGAGAAAGTTGGCAGCACCGGAGGCTCTGCTATTCTTCTATTCTCCTGGAGACTGAGGCACACAAGACGCACCTGAGGGCACTTGATACAAGTTAGCAAGAACGCTTAATCCCCTCGGGAATGCGTGCGCATGGCCTTATAACTTCAACTTGGGAACTCACTACTTTCCTGAGCTACTGTGCAGCTAAAAGTATCCGACTGCAAGGAGTGGCGCTGGATAGATCCTTTTGTCCTGATGCAATCATCTGCCACTGAATGTCCAAACCCTCACCTTGGATCTGTTATAATTCATATCACTCAATGAATTAATGGGGTCATTAATCACCCCATTACCTTATATCACTGTAACATTTTGCAACCTCTTTTCCACTGTGAACCTCACATTGTTCTGTTTGTGCCTGTTCCCTGCAAGGTACCTATTCTTTCCTCATCATCTTCTCCAAAACTGTATACCTGACCCATATATGACCCTCAGGGAGTTCATAGTTGGTTCTGTATAGTGGCTACCCTGCAGTGCTGTTGTGTCTTCTCCGTCCGAGAAGGTGTTCTGCCAATAAAATGATGAGTCTGAGATGAGTGTCTTCCATGTAGATCCAAGCATACCTTCTCCTGGTGCTCCTAATCAAGATTTCCTGACAGATCCCTTCCTATTTCCCATCACTACCACCAGTTCTATTTATTTATTATATTTATTTATTGAAAGCTTTTCTATCCCGTCCCCTGCAGAACGTCTTGGGATGGCTTACAATAAATAAGTAGAATAAAACAAACCCCACACGCCCGACCATTAATATACTAAAAGCCCAGTTAAAATCAATTAGATATTTAAGATTCTAGTCTGGGCCTTCTGGAGCCAATGAGTGAGTCTCCATCTTCTGCCTGACTGTCCTTCAGATGCTGAGCCTCGAGATGGAGATAATGAATTCCTAAGGTTGACATCTCAGCCTCGAGAACTGTACACTTCAGAAATAATGCTAATTGTTGCATGTTAGAGGCACAAGAGGGAAATGGAATTGCAGGGCATAACCAAGTCTGGATTTCAGAACACTTAGAAGTACCTCTGAAGGGCTTTATCTAGGAATCACATCCATGAATCTCACACTTCATATATTTAGCCTCAATCATATTGCAGTGACACCTTTGGATTGCCACAGATTAATGCTTCTTCCTTAACGGCCACCTTGCAGGCCCTCTTACACTCAAAAGGAACAATTTAATTTTCAGAAACATCATGAGAGATCAGAAGCAGCTGCATCCAGTAGGATGCAAAATGGTTTCTCAAGGAAACAGCTGGTGCTTGTGAAAACTGGGAGTGTGAGTCATGGTTGTGCCACAGCTCAACCCATGTTCTCACAAGGGGCAAGGGCAGGAGAAAGGAAACCGATATTTGCTCTTGAGGGTTTTCTATTAGTGCGGAACCCCTGGGATTTTGCAGTATGCGTGGGGCCACTGTTCGCAGCATCCATGGGGCTGGATTCATCCTTCCTTTGCTACTTTCACTGGCTGGCTCACTGTCATGGAGTGGGGAGGTAGGGGATGAATCAATCTTTCCTCACACCATGACTTATTGACAGGCAATCTCCTCCCAGGTGTCCTCAGATGCATTTTAGGTGTGAGTTTCCTGCTGTCTTGCATGATTGCTTGTTACTTGGCTTTACTAATCCAGGAGCCATGAAGACAGCTCGATGCACAGACACCCTTTCCGCTGTATCTTTAACATGATCTGAAAAGGGGAGGGACAATTTGCACTACCCCGAGGGAATGCGAAAACAAACCTCATCGTTAGAGTGTCTATTTACATAAATGTTATGACTTTAGATTTTCCCATTTTACCTGATGTTATATAAGATATATGGTGAGCAGTTTTTTAACTGCCAAGCTAATATGAAATGATAAAGAATTGAAATGCAGCTAGAAAATTAAGTCATTAAATGCCTTGTTGGATGAGAGTAAAGCCCTCAAAGTCAGTGAAGTGTTCATATATTTTGCTCAGTGATATGAAACAAAGCAAAGCAAAGCAAATTGCACGATGCATAGGCAGAACTGCCAGATCGCTAATGCATTCATCTCATACTTAGATGGATATATAATTTCAGGGATTTGTTTTAAATTTCATCAAGGAAACAAATCATTAACCTGTTGCAACAAGATCAGGTGCTGAATAGGATACCTTCTGCTTTTCATAACGTTAAGACATAGAGGGGGGAGAGGGAACCCAGATGATTTCTTAGTGTGAACTTTGTAGCTAACTGCTTTAAATTCTTACCTAGTCTTTGGTTGGAACAGAGATGTGCAGAGAGTGGGTGGTACAAGAGGTTTTTCACCTAGACAACAGAATATCAGTGATTTAACAAGCACAGGGAAATAACAAGAGAAAGGGGATTTTTCTGGCTTAAGATCAAGCTGGACATGAATTTAATTCTGTGATTGAAATCACAAAGTCTATTTTTAGCATTTAAATAAAAGACATAGGAAGGAGGTTAGAATTTGGACCTTGGAATCTGGGAAGAGGAATGGCAACTATGTCATTCCATAGCCCTGGTGAAAACTGACACCAGTTTGTCAATTTTGTCACCAGTTCGACACCAGTTTGTAAAGCTTTCCACCCTGGAGGAAAGCACTGGGGAGCAGAATGACTGACTCTCTTCCCAGATACCCCAGTCTGAATTCTAAGTACCTCCATGTCATTATTTGTGTATTTACTTATTTATACTCTAAGATTGCTCATTGCTTGTTTCTTTTGGAAGAAAAGAGGGGCTTTCCCTCATTTCCCCCCAATGCGCTTTTCCTCATTTGTGCAAGTCACAACCAGCAAAGTCACTGGTGTGCAGCTTTTGTGTCTCTCTTTGCTTCTTGGCTTGGGAGTTTCCACTGATAATCTCCATGCAAAGACCGGGATGGGAAGGCTGCCTTGTGGCTTCCCATGGCTACATGGCTACACCTCCCTTGCCTCTCCCTCATCCGGTGCTCGATTCAGTAACAGAACCATTGCTATGGATAGCAACACCATGGGATAGTGCTAACTTGCTTGCCAAGGGCAAGCCCTGTAGCTCTGCCAATGTAACATAAAGCAGTGAAATTGCCTGCACATCCATGAGCAAAAGAAGGACTTTGTGCCATTTCATGAGAATTACTCCTGAACATCTCAGGCAAGGAACTCCACCTGGAGAGAGATGGACTGCACGCCTTCCTGAGTAGACACCCTCTCTTTCACTTGGTGCGTATTCTCACTGCTTTATTTTAAATCCTGCTCTGCATAATAGCAATCCTGCTTCCTAATAGTATGGAATAATCCATCAAGATGTCTTGCGCTAACTTCTGAAAATAATGCAAAATGAGATCTGGTTAGCTTGGGGGCAGGGAAAGAAACCTATTGTGAAATAACCAGCATAATTTTAAATTGTTCCAATAAAAATGAATTGCTGTAGTCAACAGAAACTTCTGACAAGCCATAAAAGCAATGTGACAATGCCATTCATGCACAAAGAAGGCATATTTGCTAATTAAAATGAAAATTATTATTGATAAACTTTGTGAAGCTAACGCAAATGGTGGCATTGTAGCCATAATAAAATAAGTGATATTTTGACCTCTGACTTTTTACTATGCTCTAACATCACCATGAAATGGAATGTTTTTCTGGCTGTCCGTTCCCGTGAGCATGGTGCATTGTGCATGGCATGTCCATCAGCAATCCTGCGTCTGCATAAGCCAAGTAAGGAAAAATCCACGACCCGCAAGTTTCTCATTGCACTTGCAATGCCTAAGGCATTCCACAGTGGAAGGCTTCCAAGAGCTACCTCTTACATCATAGGTCAAAGAAAGGGGGAGGAGGCGTGAATGTCTCCATCCATCCATTTGGGGGCTCAGTCCCCTGGTGGTGGTGCTGTGGAACTGCAACGGCACTTCAAGTGAGGGAGGCATGGGGGCCAGCTTAGGCTCTCTCCCATGTCATGTGGTACCCCTCAACCCACCTGCATGGGAACCCCTAGTGGAACATTCACTGGCTTTTAACTACTTTCAGCAGGCAACTCCCTTGCTTGTGTTATGGGCCTTGGGAGTACATATTTGTATTTGTATTTCTCTCAGGCTTGTCTCTCACCTGGGATCCACAGGAGGCACTTTGCCTGCTTTGCTAGGCCTCCCCTTCCTAAGCCTGCAGACACCAGGACTCCCCTCCCAGCCAAAGCCTTCAGCCCCCACAGCCTCAGGCCAACATCCTGCAGCGCGTCCGTTCACCCATTGCCACATTTCTCCAGCAAGATTGCACCCAAGGATGTGTCCATTCCTTCCTTCCTTACTCATCCAGTCTCACAGCAAAGGGGAACAGTAAAACAGAGCAAGCGCATGGCTCCGGACAGAAGTGAATGCAAGTGCTTGTCTATCTTATGACACTTAGGATATTCCAGCTCCAGCTTGGGGTGGCCTTTCAATGCAGGATTCAGGCTGTCCAGCCAATTTGGATTCTGTCTCTGGATGGTTCCCATCCCCAACCCAGAATGGAAGAAAAACCACCTCTCAGCTCTGCCACTGGCCAGCAGCCCGAGTGCTTTGATCAAGGCTCTCAGGAAGGGAGAGGCAGAATTCCAGATGTCCATCACAATCCTCTCAAATATATTGTTGGTCTTTTAGTTTAGTAAGCACATTTTTGCTGTCAGGCATCATTAAGCCCCTACAATGCTCCTTGTTTAATTTTATTAATTTGTTGTATTGCTAACCCTGCTTTCTTCCCTTCGAGGAGCTCAAGGCACCTTGCATGAGGCTCCTGCTCCTCTCAACCTCATCCTCACAACAGCAACCCTGTGAGGGGGACTGGGCTGACCCAAAATTGGCCAGGGAGTTTAATGAGTACTAGCACCACTGCCAATTCCAGGAATGCTCTTCAGTGAGATCAAGAAATAATATTGCATCCTGGAAGCAACGGAAAGGTATTTTCTGAGCAACAGATGGAGCAGCACTTGCTCCTGACTTGGGAGCCACATTGGATGCATCCTGAAAAAGTAAATACCTGACAACATGTGCTAATTTGAAATACAAATGGATTCCACTCTCGGTGTGAAAGTGTTGATTAATGTTAATGAAATAATGTTCCATTATTTCATTAGCAAAAGGCAGAAACTGATCACTCACATAAGCAGCATTTCTGGTAACCTTCTGCACTCTGGGCTTAAAGGATTATTCACCCTGGATCAGACTAGGCCTAAGCTAGACCTCATGCTGATTTTTGGAATGCTGTTATCTTGCAGGGTTGCTTTTTAAGAACGCGGGAATAGCATTTGTGTTTACAAATCAGAGGGACCACAGCAGTGGAGCGGAAGAGTTTAACTACTGCCAGAAGCATCATTTCCAATGGGAAGGGAGTTTCCACTGGTGTCAATGGAAGCTTCCTTCCCTTTGCAAAGAGCAGCTTCAAGAAGGCATTTTCCCCTGAAGTTGGCAAGGATTGAATTCTTCTACTTCTCTCTCTGTTTTCCTTCTGTTGTGCAGACACCCCTGAAACTGCTGTTTCCAGTCCTTCACATTTGCACAATTAATGGCAAGTATAGTTTAAACCTGACCATTCTGGACACCGGAACAACTCATAACCTGGGCAGTATAGTGACATTTCAAAGCTTATCAATTTACCTGTCCAGCCATTGCTCCAAAATTCCTGGGACTTATAATCTGGCGATTCTTAGCCTTAATGTTGCCACACCTCCCTGAAGAAAGAAAATACTCCACACCCCCTGCTTTATTTTGGCTGAATTTTCACTTCGGTGGTAAACCTGGCTCTGGACTATACCGCAGGGATGAGGGCTCACATTAAATGTTCCCAAACAACACAACAGACAGAACGAGACAGAACAAAAAGAACTTTTCCTATAGAAAACTCAACATCTGGGAATAGGATTCTAGTCTAGTCCTTTTCTTCTCATCAAGTTTTCTTTGTGTATAGAGAAATACATCAGCCAATGTCCTTCGTAAGTGCTAGGCTTTCATTCTCCCTTTCTAAAGGACAGGCGAAGCTGGTCAAATGAAAATCTTGCCCTGTCTGCCCAGGGACTGCAAGGCAACAGAAGTCCTGTTGATTATAAATCTCAAGATTTCTTTGCCATTGTTAATATGCTCTGTGTTTCATAGCTGATTTACTACTGATTAGATGAAAGTTGCAGTGCTGGAGATAGCTTGTAAAGCCCATTCAGTCCCTTCTGTTATTATTTTTAACCCACCCAAGACATAAAAATCAAATGGTGCTCATGTAATTAACTTAGCCATTGGCCTTGAACTAAAGGGTCAACTAATTGCAGAGACTTTTCTCCTGGCCTCATTTTGTTTCCTGTACTTTGAATCTTTCATAGCCCCATCACTGCAAATAACAAGTGGGTCGAAAAGAATTCAAAGCTATGTAAGATGAATTTTCCACTTGCAAATTTCTGGGAGACAACAAATCATTATTTTTTAATTCCTGCTTTTAATGCAGTGGAGTGACTTGCCTAATGAATAACATTTAAGACAGATGCAAACAGCAGGAGAATATTTAAAAGAATAGTTTACAAGGGATGGGATTTTATAAAGAGTATTATTCCAGACTGGCATAAGGAAAGGTCACACAAGCAAATGCAGAAGTGCTAAACCCACAAACACTTTATGCTTTGCTGCTCCCAAGAGGGTCAACCAGCAAAGACCCCTGAAAGAGCTTCCAATAAGTCCCTTCAACTGTGATTGGCTACCTCTGGTGTTGGGGAGGAGACAATTGTTCCATTGGTGGTCCCATCTTGGAGAAATTCCTGACATGGGAAGGTACAGGTGGCTTCCTTGGGGCTGTATTGTAAGAAAACCTTGAAGACTTTGAAAATGTTAGGCTAATTTAGATGACAGTTGGAATTACTGTTGCTTCTAATTGAATTGGTTAGTGCATTCTTTACATCATTTTGAACATTTTGCAAGCTGCCCTGCAAGCTACATCCTGACAGGTGAGTTACAAATGTTGTAATACATAACTGCATGGAATGAATGCTACACGCACTAGGATGAAAGGTGGCTTTCTCTTGTTCTAAAACATGAGTGTGTAAGTGTGTGCTTTTTCATCCCTGTTGCAAAGGCGCTTATTGTGTACCAAGCCCCTTTGATTAAAGGTTCACATTAAAATGAGAAATGACCTTTACATCATAAAATAAATAAAGTTGAAAAGTTGATTATAGTTAAGAGTGGCAACCATAAGATTTCAAATATTATTATTTATTTATTTATTTATTTATTAAAACATTTTTATGCCGCCCCATTTGCCGAAGCCTCGGGGCGGCTTACAACAGTAAATTAAAATAATTATAATCTTAAATTTAAAAATATAAACATTGGCTTAAAAATACAAAAATACAATATAAAATAAGCCACCCTGGCCAGATAAAATTCAATAATATTAACATTTAAAATGCCGCTTAAATAAAAAGGTCTTCGCCTGGCGCCGAAAACAAATAACGACGGTGCCAGGCGGACCTCTCTGGGGAGCGCATTCCATAACTTAGGCGCCACCGCAGAGAAAGCCCTCCTCCGAGTACCCACCCTCCTAATTTCTTTCACGGAGGGTTCCCGGAGAAGGGCCTCTCCCGCCGATCTCAGGGGGCGGCTGGGCATATATGGATGTAAGCGCTCCTTCAGGTAACCAGGACCCAAGCCCTTTAGGGCTTTATAGGTCATCACCAACACCTTGAATTGGGCCCGGACTTCAATGGGAAGCCAGTGAAGCTGACGGAGAACTGGAGTCATGTGACCATAACGCCCAGTCCCCGTCAGCAGCCTGGCAGCTCTATTTTGAACCAATTGAAGTATCCGGACCATCTTCAAGGGTAGCCCCACGTAGAGCACGTTACAGAAGTCAAGACGGGAAGTCACCAGCGCATGTGTCACTGTTGCGAGGCAGTCGTACTCCAGGTAGGGGCACAGCTGATGAATCAGCCGAAGCTGGAGGAAAGCGCTCCTCGCCGCTGCTGTTACCTGAGCTTCCAGTGAAAGCTCCGGGTCGAGGAGCACTCCCAGGCTGTGGACCTTGTCCCTAAGAGGGAGTACAACCCCATTCAGGATAAGGTTCAATTCACCCTCTACGAAGCCCGATCCGCCAACCAACAGGACCTCCATCTTGTCTGGATTGAGCTTCAGTTTATTGGCCCTCATCCAGCCCATTACCTCAGCCAGGCACCGGTTCAGCACAGCCACTGCCTCACCTGGATTGGTGGAAAATGAGAGGTAGAGCTGGGTATCATCAGCGTACTGATGGTTCCGCAGCCCACACCTCCTGATGACCTCTCCCAGTGGTTTCATGTAGATGTTGAACAGCAAAGGGGACAAAATGGACCCCTGCGGTACTCCATGGCATAACTGCCATGGCGCAGAGCCATAGTCCCCCAGCACCACCTTCTGAGACCGGCCATTGAGATAGGAGCGGAACCACTGCAAAGCAGTGCCTCCGACCCCCAATCCCGCAAGCCTATCCAGAAGGATACCATGGTCGATGGTATCGAAAGCCACTGAGAGGTCCAGGAGAACCAACAGAGATGCACTCCCCCTGTCCTTCTCCCTGCACAGGTCATCATACAGGGCGACCAAGGCAGATTCAGTACCGTACCCGGGTCTGAAGCCGGACTGAAATGGGTCCAGATAATCAGTTTCATCCAAGAGTGCTTGGAGTTGTCCCACCACCACCCACTCTAACACCTTGCCCAGAAACAGGATGTTGGCCACTGGTCTATAATTGGCGGCCACCTCTGGATCCAGTGATGCCTTCTTCAGGACTGGCCGGACTACTGCCTCCTTTAAAGGGGCAGGCACCCGACCCTCCCTCAGAGAAGCGTTAACCACTTCCAAGATCCAGGTCCCAATCCCGTGCTTGGAATTATTTATTAACCAAGACTGGCAAGGGTCCAATAGGCAAGTGGTGGGACGTACTCGTCCAAGCACCTTGTCCACATCATCGGGCCACAGTAACTGAAATTCATCCAATAATTCTGGACCAGACGGCAGCATTGGCGTCTCCCTTAAAACTTCTGAATCAATAGTGGAATCCAGCTCGTGACGAATCTGAGCGATTTTCTCCTTGAAATGGATGGCAAAGTCGTCACAGCGGGTCTTTGAGGGTGGAACCAAGTCTTTCTTAGAACCTGGACGAACCAGGCCTTGCACCACTCAAAAAAGCTCTGCCGGACGGCATTGTGAGGAGGCAATGGAAGCGGGAAAAAAATCTCTTTTTCGCCGCCCTCACTGCCACAGCATAGGCCCGATAGTGGGCTCTCAAGTGTGTTCGGTCAGATTCATCCCGTGATTTCCTCCACCTATGCTCTAGCCGTCTCCCAACCTGCTTCATCACCCTCAAGTATATATAAGGATGCTACTGCATTATTAATGTGAGGCAAAATGAACAGAAATCAACACAGTTAAGTGGGCAGAAGGATATTGGCAAACTACATTCAAAGAGGAGAAATATATCCAGAAAGATGTCAGTGGGTCTTTTTATATGTTAATAACAACGAGATAAGTGTCAGGAGGGAAATGGATGACACGGGCAACCAGCCAATATCAGGATTCCCTTACCAGAGGGCTGCTTCAACTACCTTTCCTTCTCACAACCTCCCCTTCAGAGCTTCCCTTCTTCCTTGTTACAGACACTGCTGTCTGTCCTGCCTGCTTTGAACAGCATCTCATATTCCATCTGTTAAGTGGTCCTGGCATTAACTTTGCCCCTGGTGTCTTCTTCTGCCATCCACTTAAGACAAGGTGGTTCAAGGTCTCGCAGGTGTTATTTCTTCTCCCTTCATGCCCTTTCCAATTGACCTCCTAGTTTTCCATGACTGAATCCAAGAAACACCCATGTTCTTCCTGCAAAAATTATTGGCGGCTTCCATTACCTTCTCCAGTGATTGTCCACGTGTTTTCTTGGGCAGATTCCCTGTCTTGAGTTGTACGCCTTCTGCTGCACCCCTGCTAAGCTCCTGCAGAATGCGATGGGGACATGGTACTCTGATTTGGATGCTCACTTCCATGTCAACCACTCTAATGAGTCCCTTGGTGACAGTAAGTTTGAATTTTCAATCAGTTCTCTGGGCCTGGTGCTTCAAAATTTGTTTAGATGATTGTTTAACACAGGGTAATGAATGCAGTCAGGCTTGTAATGGGAAAAAGAGTTTATTGAGCAGGAAGTTGGAGAAGGTTTTTCTGGCCTTTGGTTGGGCCTCAACAGGTTGGGGAATATGCATTCTGGCCTGTGGGATGGGTTTTATTTTGTCATCGCTGTGTTCCCGTCCCTTTCATGTTCTGTTAGGATGCCCCACCGTAAAACAAAACATCTACCAATATCCTGTGCTGTAGCAATTGAAACACAAGTACCATCTAACAGAAAACAACCCAGTGGGTTCTCTGCATGCTAGCAGAGTAATTTCAAGAATAATTAAATTCCCTTTGAAATGAAATATATGTTTTGAGATGTAAATTTATGCAAAAATAAAAGAAATGCATACACAGAATAAAATTGAGGGGGGAAAGGTCTTGTTTTAAAATGGTGTTTGCCATCCATTTTTCTAAGAATTATTGTGAATGGTTCAGAGGAGCTTGGCTGTTGGCCAGTACAGAAATGGATGGATGGGTGCCATATTGGTCAAGCAAGGAAGGCCACATGGATTAGCAGCTCAGTTGCTGATGCTATTCATATGTATGTATGTTCCCCGCCCACTTCGCGATTCAACTTACTGAAGCACAATTGAACTGGTAGGATGCATCTTTTGATGTGATTGGAAATGCTAATCCAGATCCATGGCCATCAGCTATGGAGAACTAGGTGCCTAAAATTATAAGTGGATCGCTGCAACTATATTTTGGCTGCCCTCTGAAACACACTGACTACCTTCCAAATAAATAAACACTGGATTGTTCTGTCCAACAGATGCAACTTAGTATTGACAGTAGTATATGCTTTAGTACCAGCCTGCATAAGTTTTATTCCAGAATTTATATGTAATACAGCTCATGCTCTTTCTCCTGCTCTTCCTCCTTCTTTGGAGTATTATTCATTATTGCTTTGAATATTATTATAATAAACAATATGGGAAATGAAACCAATGGGTTTGAACTAAAATGAGAACCGAAGTTCATTTTACAAGTGGTAATATCATGGGGTACAAACCCAGCAGGCATGAAAGAGTTTTCTTTCGTGCACAATCATCATTCTAGTACATTTGGTGTTTTCACGATGTACGTAGTTGGCTTTGTGCGGATTGCTTAATTAGTCCTTCACAGCAGTCTCAAAACTGACTTCCATCATCTCGCAAGAGCTAGTCAAGCAGTTAAATATTAGCAAACAATCTAATATCACTGCTTTAAAAGCAAACCTTTCAGCAGGGCTATGACATTTGCCCAGTTGATCAGCATCAAGCCAGTCCACCACAAACTCATCAGCCAGAACACAGACAAGCCAAGCAGAGGACTTCTTTATGGAAGCCGGTCCACCTCTGCTCACACAGCTTCTTGACCAGTCTCTGCAACAAGACAATCCATCCTGCCTTAGAACTTTTGGATCAGTCTGTGATCTTATGGAGCTCCAGACTGACATCATTCCCAAGTGCCTGCAGGTGTGTTCAGGTAGCCTGACAACAGGGGAGGTCCAAGATGAGATGGATGGGAGAAGAGAATGTTGAGACATCCAACCATGTTTGTAGCTTGAGAAGAGTTTGAGTGCACTGAACAGGGGATGGGAATCTTTTCCCCATGGTTCCCCTTAGCCTGAGCCTTAATAAGTAAGTAACTTTAAACAAGGTCTGGTTACAAGAATCAGACCATTGACTGTAAGCTAGAGTTACTCTCCCTGATGATTCTTCTGATATGGTTTGGTTCAATATGCAATACTCTTTAGCATAACTGAAAAATTAAAGAGGCACTGAGAGAAGTGGAAGATGCTTTATCCTGTGCACCTGACTGCTATGGGAAGCACTGGTTTTGGTGAGATTGGAAAGCTGGGTCCAGAGTTCTCTCTTGACCTCTTGCTGGGAGATAGGATGGGGCCAAGAAGCAGATGCAGCTGTTTGCAGAGGGGAGATACTCCAGCCTGTGGAAGCCTGGACAAATCAGCCAAGCATGCTCTGGTCAGGTCCACCTTCTACCACCAACAAGAATACCCCTTCCAGGTCTTTCCCCCTCTCCCCAAGCAAAGATGCTTGGTGTGCATTTTCCCAACACATGGTGATAGAGCATGTTTGCATGCTTTAGGAATGAAATGCATTTATAAGTCCACATTTGCTTCAAGCATATTTTTGTTTTGTTTTGAAGAATGCAGGGCAGCTCGGAAATGTATCACTTCCTGAAAAATCAGGCCTGGATCCATGTTTGTTTTCAGGAGGTGTTAATTGGGCAAGCTCACATTTAAATCAGTTGCTCAACCATTGATAGCTAGCATGCTGTGCAGGCCAGAGCAGCGTTTCCTACTTGCTGGGTGAGGTGGAGAACTACACCAGGAATGGCTTGAAACTTCACCCATACACATCCCTAGCCAGGAACTAAGTACTTGCGCAGTTTGCACTAGGCAAATTCTAGGGCATATGAAGAGTTTCCAAGGAACCTTCCCATTTTATCAGATAAACCCTCTTCTGATTATAGGGAACTGTTGGCAGCCAAAGCTACGACCTCTTAAAGCATATTGAATAAGGTGAATTATGATCTGACTTTGCATGATTATGGTGAATATGTGAAGAATAAAAGTTAACATGCTGTGAGGGATATTTACTGCCAGGGCATACAAAAGAGAATGGTCTTTTTAAAAAAGAAAAAAACCCCCCATGATAGAATCAGAGCATCATTAGCATCTTCAAATCATATTTCCTGGAAACCAGAGCATTTGGAAAGTTAAAAGACCTCTTGATTAAGAGGTTTCTGAAGCCATTCATTTTTTTTTTCATGGCAAGGCTAATAAAAGGAAAGAAAAATCTCAGGACAGACGGAACAGAGCAAAACGAGCAGTCTGTTAAGTCTCATTCGACCCAATAGTAAAAGTTACGGAGACTGAATGTAAAGCACATTTTAAAGAATACTCTTCAGGTTCAGGGGCAAATTCAAGTCCTTTTGAGATTGTCTGAGTGTTCACCACACCTATCTTCTCTCTTGTGGCATTGGGAAATGTAAAGATAAGCATCCAACATGGCAGGTAGAAAATTCAGAGGTGCCCCATGTTCAAAAATAATGGTTCAGTCAGCATGTAGTCCAGATGCTAACAGTTTAATGGGCATGAGGTTGACTGCTGTACCACAGGGACTGGTTCACACATGCCTGTAATCATCCACACTGCTTTTAGTCAGTGGGAATGATGGACATGACCCCTAATCCCACCAAGGGAACTTTCTATCACCTCAGATACAAGTTACAATGAAAGCCGTTCCTGCAGTGAGTTTCCAAGCATCAAATAATGGAAAATGACTTGATGTATATCTCAACTGACGAGAAACATTCAGGGATAAGAATCTCAACAGCTGGATGTTCGTGCTCTGAGGCAGGAGACTTCTGTTTCTGCAGCGATCATAACAAAGAATGGAATAAAATGATGCTTTTCTCATTGATGTGACTGTTGAGCAAGGTTACTCACTCTGAAGGAAGGCAAAGGGAGGTTGCATTAGATCAGGATGGGGCGAGCCGGTTCCCTCCCGTTGTTTTGAGCTGCAGCTCCAATCACCCCTAGTCAGTATAGCCATTGTCTGGGACTATGGAGGTTAGTTCAAACTATTTGGAGGGTACCATGTTTCCTACCTCTGCATAAGCTCGTGGAATTGTTTACTGCTGTTGAACACCTTTCCAAGGAAAAAGGCAGATCTTAAAGCCAAAAAGTCATTGCTTCTGTCTGCTAGTGTTGCATTTTTCATCATGCTGTTGGATACTATGGCCCTCCTGGTTGGATTGGATTTTGGCTGACAGTCAAGGCAGGGGTGCAGAGCTGGGGCCCTTCCAGAGGTGTTGGCACACAATTCACATCAGCCTCAGCCAGTGTAGCCAATGGAGAAGTATGATAGGAGTCGTAGGGAAAAGCCTCTGAAGGGTCACAAGGGGTCAACCCTTTATGTTCTCCATAAGAGGTATTAAAATGAACATAGGAGCAGTTCCCAACCATAGCGTGGCTGAAGCGCTTCTTGGTTTGCCTGTCAGCTGGAGAGGTAGGTACTGCTTGGATCCTCCACCTTGAGAACTGGCTCATCCCTGCCCTTTCCCAGAGTCCTAAGGAGTCAAATGTCACATTTGTGGTCATATTTTAGTGGGCTTCTAATCCAACATTCCCTGTTTTAGCATCCATAAATGCCCCCATCTCTGTACATTTCCTTCTTGTAAAAAATGACTAATACTGAGATGTTTATGCTTTCTGGAAAGACTCTTATGTTCAAATAACCTCACAAATTTAAAATATCAAAATTACCAATATTTGGTACTTTGCCAAATATTGCTCAATTCTGGAAGGAAGACGGACTAGGCTGTGAAAAGAAACACTAGAATGGGATATATTGCAAGTGGATCCTAGCTGCTGTAAGGTTCTTTTTTGCTCCTTCCACCATCCTCATGGGTATGTGGTCCTTGTGGGTTCACATCATTGCCCTCAATCTACTTAATGGAAAACTTCATGAAAGAAGAAAACAGGATACGACAAGTTTAAATTAACCTTGTGAGCTTTGTGCTTTCCTCTGGTTCATTAATTTAAAAGCAATTGTAGTTCTGTTTCTAAAGAAAGAGTTGATAACTTTTAGCAGTAACTGTAAGATGACTGTACATTTCAAACATTTATAGGCACTATGCTAACAGGAAAAAAAAACGTATTTAGTTGCACAGTATGTGTGTTTTTTTAAGTTCTTCCCAGCATGAAAATTTAACATAGAGCAATTTTGTTTATCGGAACATACCCATAGGATATATCCAGAAAGTTGGGCAGGTTGAGAAATGGATCCTCTACAACCTTTCAGAGATGGAAATAGGAAAACTGACAGTGGAACAATGTAAGCCCTGCTGCTTCACAAGAACATTTCTAAAATCCATTCTCAGGCAATATCATCTCTAAGCACCTGCATTAGAGGCATACACTTATTGGCAAGCATTGGGAAACTCCTAGATGTGGTGCAAAGCAGGTCCAGGGCGAAGGAGAAGGGGAAAATATAGTCCAATTTGTTGTTGGAAATCTGCCTGGCCAACATTTTAAGATGGACCACAGAAACAAGATCAGACTTCACTGATTTGGCTCGACTGGTCTCATCTCTAGAAATAATGGGACCAGCAAGCACGTAGTCACTGATCTGATATTCCTGGAATCTGTCAGTAGCCTTCTCCGAAACACACAAGCTCTTAGACAGGCAGGAAACAAATAGGAAGATAAATGAAATGGTTTAATAAGCTTGCCGATGGATTTTGGGTGTTGCACAAGCTAAAGAATAAATAAAACAAATGTGTAGAAGCGGCATCATAATGCTGTGATTCTCACACCGACGTTCCTGCTGCCTGCATTAAAGATTACTGGTCATCCATCCCTGCCTGCTGACTTTGCTCCTGAAGTTGCAGGAAAGAGCATGGGCAAGTTACCCTGGAGGTTTCCTGTTTTAGCAAGTTAAGAAAGTCTAAACCCATGGGCAATTTCTTAATGAGGTTGTTGCATTTCCCATAAAATACCTTCAACTCAAACACATTCGGGAAGATTGCTATTTACTATTGGTGGAGAGAGAGCAGGGAAAGGGGTTTGCTTGCATTTTGTATTCTGAAAGCATAAGAAAGGCTTAATATATATTTGGAGAGAGCAATCCTAGGCCCTGGACAGTCAAGAATAGTCAAAATTTCCCCACCTGAGGCCAGAGACAACAGACAAGCCTTGAAGTGGTGAAATGGGGAACTGACCTCCCCTCTCCGGTCCCTCTCAGGAGAAAGAATTGTGGTGGCTGCTCTCTGGGGCTGGGAAGGGTGTTTTGGTGGGTGGAGAGATGATGAAATTGGAGAGGCCGGGATAGGAAATGACTCCAGCTACCCTTCCACTCCTTTCTGAGATGCCCCATCAAAATGGCCATGTCATGATATAGGCAGGTCTGGATGCTTCCAACACTGAATAGCCACAAACTTGCAGGGGCTTAAGGCCAGTAAGGGGGTAACACATAGGACTGTGACCTTACTATGCTCCTACCCCAGTTCTCAGACAAAAAGGTTTCTCCCTTGCGAGGACTGAGATTTGGCTCAGCCTGCTAGAGAGGGCAGCCAACACCGTTTGGTCACTTCCTGTACCTGTCAGGATCAGCCCAATGCAGGACACAGGATTCAGCCAACTCCAAAGGACAGCATGGTTGGGAACTGTGCTACTCTAGGGATTTCTAAGTTAATTTCCTTGGTGGCTTTATTGGCTTTGGTTTAGTTCTGCTATCCCCTTTTGGTCATTGTTATTGCATTTGGTTTGTTATTGCATTATATTTTGTACTGTTTAGTTATACTGGCTTATCCTGCAAACTACCCCAAGTGGGAATTGTAGGCTAGAAAAGCAGGGTATACACTTTTATAGAGCTCAGGTATGGGCAACTTTGGGAAGTGCTGGCACAACACCCATCCATAGGCTGCTCCCCCTCCCATGGCACTGAAAAAATAAATTTAAAATGTGGCACCCTGAGCTGCTACAGAGTGCATCAGGTTTCAAAGCAGGACTCCCAGTCGTTGCCTCAGGTGCCATTTTGTTTTTAAAAGTTCTTTTTTCATCAATTTGTGGAAAGTGGGGCAGGGTAGAGGCTGCATGTTGCCTCCCCTGACATAGAGGAATTGAATGGTAGCACCAGTCTACCATTCATGCTTACAGGAACAAATTCTAGAGAAGTGGTGGGCTCTCCCAGACTGGAGACATTCCAAAAGAAACTGGACAGCCGTCTGAGTGGGATGGTGTGACTGGGTGTCCTGCAACAGCAGGTATTGGACTGGATGGCCTTCAGGACCCCTTCCAACTCTTCTATTCTATGATTCTATGATCTCCTCTTAAAAGTCAACTTTGCGGGGAGCTCTCCTGTTCATTCTGAGTCGGGCCCCTCAAGGTCTTACCTTACCGTGTTGGCGTCTTGCAAAACACAGTCAAAGATGGGGAATGACCAGAGACAGGACAGGAAACAGGCCCTGCCCATTGTAAATAACCCATCTGGAACTTTTATAGAAGGGACAACTTCTCAGAAAGATTAATGCCCTGATGGGACGAGCTGAGAGCAAAGCAAGCAGAAACAGGCTGTTTTGAAAGTCAGTCTCTACAAGCCAGCCTTTTTTATTATTACTATTATTATGTGATCTGTGCTACAGTCTTATCTCATAATGAGGATTATTTTGTGTGCCTGGAGCTCATTGCAAGCACGTAACTCATATAAACAGTCTTCACTATGGTCTGAGCATAACTTAACATATGTTTATGACCCATGTAAAACGGCCCTGGAAACACGATCTGGGCAAATTAAAGGTGTAATTCTCGATTGCCTTCCCCTTTGCTGAATCCGAAAATATTTCAGGGCTAGCATGGCATTGTTGTCAACAAGTGTTAAGCACTTTCCGCTAAAGGCCATTACTGGCCAGACACGGTTTCAAACCAATAAGATGGCTTGTAAGGAACAGTTGGAGATTAGACTGCTCCAGACAAATGTTGGCAGGCGCTCAGTATTCTCAGAGTTGTATTTGCATAGCATCTGTCTGTAGGATCAATCAGGGTGATTACCTTAGGACAGGACTGCTTCTCATGTCTATTACTGAAAATGGTATCTCTGTGTGGAGTGCTCCCCTCACCCCACATCACATGGATAATACATTATCCCCTGTCTTGTTACGGATTGAATATGGCATGGGGAAAGCAATGCATGGATGATTGGCTATGTCCGTCACAATGCCAGGGCCAGAGTCTATCCAATGAGGCCAGACAGGAGGAAATTCAGAAGGACTTCATCATGAAATGCAAGACCTCATCATTAAGATCTAATGATGGCCACTAATTTAGATTGCTCTGAATGGAAGCTTCTGGGAAACAGCAATTGCCCTCAAATCCTTCACTTGGCATCCTACTGACATCTGGCAGGTCATTGTGGGAAAGAAGAAGCTGGCATGGAAAACTGAGCAGCTGGGCTTCTTTTCATGTGCAAATATGGTCCAGGTTGTGTTATGAAAATTACATTATATGATGACATAGAGAAAGAAACCCCATCACTCAAAGATTTGTATTATCATCAGGTCCTGAGCTAGTAAATGAGATGGATTCTAGATGGCTTACAGAAGACCAAAATCATAACAGCACGTTAGATAAAATGTCAAATTCAATACGTAAAAGTATACAGTAAAAACTACTCAGTATTGCATAGTAAAAACCATTCTACCATTAAACTACTGGGTGAATAAAAAAGGTTTTGGCCTGACACTAAAGTGAATGAAGTGCTGGGACCAGGCACACACCTTGTTGGGAAGCAGGTTCCACATTTGGGGTGCCACCACTGAGAAGGCCCTTCTCTGGATGGCCACTCTTCCAGCTTCTTTCAAAGATGGTTTCTGGAGAAGGACCCCAGTGGAAGATCTCAAAGTTTGGCCAGGTAGATATGGCAGGGAGCACTCCTTCAGGATGTTCACATTTGTGAACAGTTCACTGGGCTCATTCACAGATCCACCCTTCTTCTGAAAGGTCTTTAGGAACTAAAAAGAAGTTGTATCTTCCCACCCCTTTGGTAGCAGAATTATCTTGACTGTCCACATTTTCATAGCTTTCTCATAAGTAAGGAGAAATAACCGGACACATCAGGCCAGTGGGGAGAGGCTTGGCACATTGTTAGCTATTTGTTCCTTAAGTGCTTTTTCAGGGTTTATTTTATAGCTCTGAAGACAGTCTGGGCTTTTGTTGTTTTGGATAAGATTTAAATATTATTGAAAACCCATTAGTAACAGAGACACTTTTCATTCCTCTGAAAAGTTAGCCGGATTTATGCAGAGCTGTTGCTCAGCATATGATACAGGGACTTATATCCCCTGCATTTATAAAACAATAAGTGCTGTTTAAATTTAGAAATATATTTACCACGTGTATTGTGCAAATGGGAGCTAGCACAATGGAAGGAGAAAGCTCTTTAAAGGATAGGAAAACAAAATAATATCAGAATTTGGGGCAGGTTTTCTATTAGGCAGAAGATCAAACTTGATCTGCTCAAGGTTATTTTACAAATAATGGACTAATTATTAGTAATGGATGAATGGACTAATAATTTCACCAATTTGGACCTTGAATCCAGTTGATAGTCTAGGTCTGATGCTGAATGCCTAAGAACGGTATGGTCACTCACATTAATGTAATTATCCTAACAGTCTCACTCTGAATTTTGATTCCAATTGCAGACATTGAAAAGGTAGCCTGAAAGGTACCAGGTTTTTCATGTGTTATTGAAATAACTATCAAGCAGAATTAGAATATGCCTGCGGAAGGCTCAAAGGGAAGCCTACATTATGGAAAAAACACTAAATGCAGAGGGAAAGTTTATAGTATCTCATTATCTTGGTCTTCAGCAAGACCTTGCATGCAAACATTAAGCAAAGAGCCAGATGGATGAAGAAGGTTTTTCTCTTTCTGGTGGTAATAGAGTGATCTATTTCAGCAGCTGGGCCACAGGTAAGAAGAGTAAATCAAACAACCAGTGGCATAAGCCCTAAACACCTCTGAAAAAGATGGAGCTTGAAGTATATAAGGCACTAAAATACTTTATCTCGCTTGCCACCTAGTATAAGTGCTTGGAGTTAGATTTAATACTTTAATATTTATTGGCACTGCAGCACCAGGCTACAAAAAGCACAGAGAGCTCCGTGGTTCTTCTTCTATCCACAGAAAAGCCTGCTGGGTCTTGACAGGATTTCCCCCAATGTGGAGATTAATGTGGAGATTAAGTATTCCGCCTGAACACTTCCAGGGTGGAATGACCTTGGTTCGAAGAGAAGCCAAATGTGTACCCTGGATTTTAGGAAAGCCAAGTTTAATAAACTTGGAACAATGTTAAGTGAGGTAAGTCCCACAACAGGTGACTCTAAGAAGAATGGAAATCCAAGATGGGCGGGATTTTTAAAGAGGGGAATTCTAAAGCTGCAATTACAAACATTCCCACAAGGAAAAGGGGCACAGCAGCAGCAGAAGACAGTGTGGCTTAACAAAAAGCTTAGAGATTACCTGAAAAAAAGACACGTATAGGAAGTGGAAGGAAGACCAGGCTAAAAAGAAACAAGATATACAGTTAGTACGGAACTGGAGTATTGGCATTGGGAAGACTAAAGCTAAGAATGAGCTGAGCTTAGTGAGAGATGTGGAAAGCAACAAAAGCACCTTCTTCAGTTATGTGCATAGCAAAGGAATTGTGGTTCAGCTACTGAATGAGAAGGTCAAAATGATAACAGGGGGAAAAGAAAAGGCAGAAGTACTCAGTTGTCTCAGTCGTCTCCTAATGGAGGCCTTTGACTTCCCTGGCAAATGTGAAGTGCAAGTTGAAGAGGCAGAATTGAAGCTAGAGATTGATAAGCAAATGGTCAAGGGACACCTAATAATTCTGAATGAGTTTAGGTCTCCTCAGGCAAGGAAAACTGCATTGAAGCACACAGATCAGGCCAGGGGAAGAAACTGGCAGACTAGCTCTCCGAACCACTGCCTACCATCTTTGGGAAATCATAGCGGAAGGGTGAAGTACAAGATGGTTGGGTGAGGGGTAATTTTGACTCTGTCTTCAACAAGGGGAGAGGTGAAGAGGAACCTGGGAATTAGAGATTAGAAGTCTACATCAATCCCTGGGAAAATTCTGAGCGGATTACAGTCTGCAAACACATTGAAAACAATAAGGGATTGCTAGAACCCAACATGGATTTGTCAAAAACAAATTTTACCCATGAGTCAGCAACGCAATGTGGCTGCAAAAAGGCAAGTGCTATTTTTGTGTTGCACTTCTAAATTATGTGGCTTACTAGTTAGCTTCCACTCATCACTAGTTAGGCCTCATCTTGAGTACTGTGCCGAGTTCTGGGTTCACGGTTCAAGAACTATGAAGACAAGCTGGAGAAGGTTCAGAGGAGGGCAACAAGGATGAGCCAGAAATTGGAAACAGGGCCCTGTAAGGCGAGACTGGAAGAACCTGGCATATTTACCCTTAAGGAGGCAAGACTGTGGGGAGACATGCTATCATTCTTCAAGCTTTGAGCATTTGAAAGGTTGTCGTAATGCTCCAGGATCACTTATGGAGCATCCCAGATTACAGAACATGGAATAAATGGGCTCAAGTTACAGGAAGCCAGTTTCTGGCTGCACATCAAGCAAAACGTCCTGTTAGACCAATGGAACTCATGACCTAAGGAGGTGTTGGGCTCTCCCACACAGGAGGCCTTCAAGATACAACCAGACAACCATCTGAGAGGGATGTTTTAAGTTTTGCATTGAGCAGGGGCTGGACTCCATGGTCTTATCGGCCCCTTCCAACCCTACTATTCCATGATTCTATGACACATGAGAAAGAACATGAAGCTGCTTCACATCATGGTAACTCTATGATGAATTCTCCCACTGCATCATGACTATTTCAAGCAACCTTTGCTGTCATGGCCAGGGGCAGCTGTTGATCCGAAATAGGACTCACCATTCTGGTAGTCCACTTGGTAAGGCTGCTGGTCATTCCATCACAGTAACATGGGAGTTGGGGCTATTCTGTGTATTTGTACAGTATCAGCTGTGGCACCCCCACTTCTACCTATTTACTGCCAGCCATGAAAGGTATGGATGGGAAGGCCATCACCCCCTCATGGCAGCTGGTGTTCCACTTGGCAAATTGCCAGCATGGAGGCAGAAAAGGACTCGAAAATGGCACCTGTAGTAATGTCACCCTGAGCTCTTGGTAACACGCAGTTTTGCTCTCACTGAATCTTGTTGAGTAAAATAGATATTTTAGAAATTGCTGTTGCATTGTTTTTAAATGTTTAATTTTACTAATAATTCTGTTTTTATTTAGTTAGCTATTCATTTATTGCAATAAGGACATCAGTAGTGTTATGCTGAATCAGACAAAAAGCCTCAGTCCAGCTTTCCGTCAGCATGGCAGCCCGAAATATGCAGTGCTTTGTATAAAGGTTAGCAGAGAATTGGCTGGCAAAATTTGCAGTCCCTTAAGCTGAACATGTAAGGCAGATGATGTTTGTAATGTCTGCCTACCCCCTTCCTGATGTTCATAGCATCAAAGATGAAAAACCCCAGGAAAGGTTGAGTAAAAAGTAACGTGTGAATGAACTTCCAGAGATTCAGTTGTGAAAGTCTTAAAAGAAGAAAATGCTCAGTAATTTATGTACTCAAAGATGTCAGTCTGCATCACATCACAGGGTAGAACTAGAAAAGCATTGCAGAGATGGTGAAAATCCAAAGTCCTGTGTTTCAAAAGACACATGCTAGAAATCTCTTGGAATGTTCTTGTTTTCACATAACATTATTTGTATTATTTGGGCAGTAGCAGCAAGATGCCAAAAGGGCAGCTACACAACGTCGCCAGTAGGGGGCAATCCAGCCAGACCCCCTCCTTCATCCTTGCCCTTTCCCTTCTTCACAACTACCACAACTGCCCTGCATTATGCAACCTAGTGCAGAATACAATGTGGAAATGTTCAGTTTGCATAATTCATGCACAACTGCAGAATCTTATTTTTCCCTGATGCAGAGGTTTGATTGCCAAGGTACAGAATTTTAATTTTTTAGCCTGGAGTGTATACAACTTTTTATATATTATGTATGAGCAGCCACTAAGAGGGGTATGAAGAGCCACGTTGTAGTGGAAAAACATCAGCATGAAGACAAACTGCACTTATCCAAACCACAGAGTTAGCTAGACTACAATTCCAAACATAATTACTAGGCAGGGAGTGCCTTTAGGCCCAGTGGGATGTTCTTTTGAGTAAGGATGAACAGAGTTGCACCATGAGAGATTTCTATCCATATTGTTTGACCTGCAAAACATTAGCAGCCCAAAAGAAAAGAGAAGGAGCGCTAAGTGACCTGGCTTGTCTCCTTACCAGGTCAGGGAATCTCTGTGAGACAGAGCCATTGACAGAGCTTCTTGCCTTCTATCCAACTTTGTGTAGAGTTTTTTATTGATTCTTTTCAGTATTTGTATGCTGCCTGAGAGGGTAAAACTTACTCCAACATGCCATGCATTCGTGGTGTGTGGTAACCAGGTATTGTTAAAACCATCGACTCCGATAACAATAGCAACAACAAGCAATAGTTGGAATTTATAGGAGTGTTAAATGTGTGTTTCCAGCATGGATGTGGAAGGTCTCAGCTCAAGTACTGAATGCCACTGCAGAAACGTTCTGATGTCCAGGAGTGGCAGGAACAGAGCTAAAACCCCAACCCCAAACTCAGAACCCCCCAGCATACTATTATTTGGATTATTTGGGCAGTAGCAGCAAAAAACCCAAAGCGCTTGTTGCCAGGAGCACAGTCTCAGGCGATGCATTTCAACCATTTCGAATGGGAAAAGGCTGCGTAACAGCCCAGAAACTACGCAATGTCTGGAGGACAGAGGAAAGGGGTGGAGAAAGGGGGCACAGCCCTTGAGGACCACTGTTGTCACAAGCCCTGCAGAATCTGTCCCTGGAGCATTTGCTGACTTCCTTTCCTGCTTGGCCTTGTCTTAGAAAGTGAGTCCACCCAAGAGGAAGGTGGTGAAGGCTCCCAGAGTAAAGGTGGCCCAGCTGGCAACTCTCTTCTGAACTGCATGCAGCATAAACAAAAGCTGCTGCACGTGGTTGTGTTGGCCCAACAACAAGAGAAAGATTGCTTGCACAGTGGCTGTGTGGGGTTTGATTCCTGGTAAACACCGGGGTCACAGCTGTGGCAGGGCAGGGCAGGGCAGAGCAGAGTCTGGGAGCTGAGCCCAAGGATGTGGATGGATTTGCACCCCCAGATTCCTCACACACCCCTAACTGAGACTCCTGTGTCTCAGATTCTGTAGCTCTGCTCAGTGCAGTGTCTTGCAAACTTTGTTTTTTCAAAAGAGTTCTGGATCCTTATTCACGCACAATGCCCAAGGTACTGTCTGAGTGGTTTTTTTTTCTTCCTTGTTATTTATCATTCCACAGCCTTTGCAGCTGCCCACACTTCCTAAGATCAAAGTGGCCTACAAAAGAGGAGCTGCAGTACCTTCAGACCTTTCCCTTTAACCTTTAACTGAAGTGTGGGAAGCTCGGAAAGCTGCACACTGCTACAGATACTGTAAGACAGAACACCCACACAGCCCCTTGGCAACCTCATCCATAAGATAAACTCAAATACCTCACAGAAATTCATTTCTCCTTTGAACATTTATTTCAATTACAATTTCCTGTTGATCAAATTAAATAAGAGTAAATACAAAAATAATGTGGAATAAATGTTCATCAACGCACTGTTTTGATTTCACTGCAACCCAAGATCCATCTGCTTAATTCTAAGGCTAAAGTCATTCACTTAACATTAAAGAATTCTAAGCAAAGGAACTTGCTTAAGACCCAGAAGTGAATCATGCTCTCATCACTTTCATACAAAAAGCCTCTCCTTGTTTTTCCGAGCTTTCTTCATTTTAGCTACTTAATTTTCTGCTGCTGTTTAATCTTTGCTGTTCTGCTGTAAATGACACAGTGAGCTGGCCTGAATTTATTTATTTATTTATTTATTTATTAAAAGCTGTTCTACTGATGTCATGAATGGCTTACAATAAAAAGATCCATCTTTGCCCATCCCTGATCTAGATTAATTCACTTCCACTGAGGCCGGTTTCACTTTCAAACTTCCATGTCTAATAGTTGTTGTTGCTAGTCGTGCAGTCACGTCCGACCCATCGTGACCCCATGGACAACACTCCTCCAGGCCTTCCTGTCCTCCACCATCCCTCAGAGTCCACTTAAGCTCGCACCAACTGCCTCAGTAACTCCATCTATCCACCTCATTCTCTGCCTTCCCCTCCTTCTTTTGCCATCTATTGTTCCCAGCATTAGGCTCTTCTCCAGTGAGTCCTTCCTTCTCATTAGGTGGCCAAAGCATTTAAGTTTCATCTTCAGTATCTCCTCTTATCTCCTCGAAGACTGACTGGTTTGATCGACTTGTAGTTCAAGGGACTTGCAGGAGTATCCCCCAGCATCGCAATTCAAAGGCCTCAGTTCTTCGGTGCTCAGCCTTCCTTATGGTCCAGCTTTCACAGCCATTCATTGCAACTGGGAAAACCGTATCCTTGGCTCCTTGAGGAGATCAACACTGACTGCTCTTTAGAAAGCCAGATATTGAAGATGAAACTCAAATACTTTGGCCATCTAATGAGAAGGAAGGACTCCCTGCAGAAGAGCCTAATGCTGGGAACAATAGATGGCAAAAGAAAAGGGTATGGCAGAGGATGAGGTGGCTGGATGGAGTCACTGAAGCAGTTGGTGTGAGATTGAGTGGACTCCGGGGGATGTTGGAGGACAGGAAGACCTGGAGGAATGTTGTCCATGGGGTTGCGATGGGTCAGACATGACTTCATGACTAAGAACAACAAATGTTACTTGGAACACTGTGACCGTAGTAGCACCTGTGGTGGTTGGTTGCTCAGTTGTGTGCATCTCTCATACTTGTCACTAGTATGGAAGCAATGGCTGGCACAGATTTCCAGGCCCTTTGCACCATGTGGAGAGGTCTCCATGCAAGCTTAAGGTACATGTTGGACACATGTATTTTCAGCATGCTGTTCCAATTGTTGCTTGCAATCAGCCTCTGCAGACTGTCTTCTGTAGCAGGTCCCGGCAGGTAAATGAGCAACGGCCAATGGCTAGAGGCAGCTATAACTGCCACTGCTGAGCTCTGTAATCATGTGTGCACATCTGCACATGTCCGGGGTGGAAATTGCCTCCGTGTGCATGGTTAATCTCATGCCTGCAGACCTGAAGTGCTCCACAAATGCAGCTCCCAGACCACTGAATGATGGGCATCTGAATGCGGAATGGGTAAGGTTGGGTGCTTCCCTTGCTGTGACTCATAAAACTGCTCCAGGTTATACTGAAGAAACAAGTTGTTCAAAAAGGAGACGACAACAGCAACCACATCCAGCTGAGCTCACCATAATGCATGCTCTATTATACTTTGAAGAGAGGATTTGCAGTGAGAAATAGATTTGGCTTCCTTGTATAGTCTTTGGGGGAATATTACTGGCATTTTTTGAAGACTGAGAAGCTGAAACTTCTATTCCACAGGCCTATGAAAAGCTATTAAAAACAATGCAGGACTCAACAACTGCAGAATGAGACAACATGAGTCAGTGCCAAAGACATGTCAGTTTTAAACTCTGTTCATAGTTGCCTAGAAAATAGGAGCCTTGGGATTGACTGGAGACTGATAAATCAAGTAAATAAAAGTGAAGGTCTACCACAACAGTTGCCTTTAACTCACTCACTGGCTGGGCTCAGACAACATGAGAAGACATGGAGGTTTTTAAATCATGCTTGGTTGCTCGTGCTGTCTGTGCCCAGTCACATTTCCCCATGTGTACCGAGTAACCATAGAACAAACCATTGTTTCTTATCTTGGCTTCTAAGGACCAAAATACCATGGTGAATACCACAACTAGTTCAGGACAACACAAAGAACCATCAAAGTAAAATACACACACACACACACACACACACACACACACACACACGGCTTGTTGTGCAGTCTGATCCTAAGGTCATGGAAACCATGATCCTGATATGCAACTACCACAGAGGTTTCTGGAAAGAGTGGCAGTTGAGCAGGAGCCACTCCAGCCATCCAGCCTCTATGAATGGAGAAATGAAGGAGATGCATGTGACATAGGCAGGGAGCAATGCACCTAGGGACTGACTTTTAAGCACAGTGTCTGATGGGATACATGTCAACAGTGGGAGGACTGAGTGGGAATGATGGAAATCACAATAATGTAGAAACTACTTGATCATCTATCAGGTAGAGCATGGAAAAAAAAATACAAACCTTGGTAACTATGCAGGGATTCTGGTTGTGTTTGTATGAATGCAGCCATGGTAATCACGTGCCATGATGGGTTTAGATCATTTCATGACAGTATAAGGCTTAAGAAGACCTCTGCTTCCAAAGCCTGTCCTAATCTCCTCGTGACAATCAAGGAATGTTTTTGATGCCAATTAAGCTGCACATGGTTTCCGCACCTATTTGTCAGGACTTCTGCTTTAGACTGAGCTTAGGCCTGCCTGCACACTGTGAAGCTTGGCCAGCCAAACCTGGCCCACCTGCTTCTGGCCGATCAGACTCTCGATGCTCCTCGATCCACCTGGGTTTTGGTCTGGGGCTGCATAAACAAGAAAGCAGGGTTGTTGAGCATTTAGCATGAATGGTTAACTGAAACCAGATAGAAAGGTCACCAGTTCTGAAGGTCAGGCCCAGCGCATGAGATATCTGTGAAAAGAAGACAGGAGGGAGACACATCCCTGCAACATCTTTCCTAAAATATTAGACAAGAAGTCCAACCCCCTTCCCCACAAAAAAGCAAAAGCTAAACTTGCAAACTGAATACAAAGGGAAATGAGTCCTGGAGGGGGGAAGCAGATTGGAGTTGTATCCAATTGGTTCTGTCCAATGCTCATCTAAGTTAACCCCCTCCCCAATGCCTAATGTCTGCTCTGAGTAGAATTAATGCTGGATATGACCATTGACTGCTAGGACTTCGTTCTGTTTGCAGAGACTAGAGAAATTGAGCTGCTCTTTGGTCACCTATATTGAATGCCAGTGCTTCTCTCTCTAATAGTCTTGCCTTAATTTCAGAAAGATACAGGAAAAATAGAAGTAGGACAGCATTCTGCTTATTTATCACGCTCTCAAGCCACAACGTTTTACGAAGTCCCTGGGCAGATTCATCAGCCAACAGCATAATTAAAACTTGGAGGAGGTGCTTCTTGTGCAAAGCCCTGCATTTCCTTATGTTTTGCTAGCAAATGCCTAGAATAATGATGAGTGCTGTGTCTGTTGACATTGGTTTGCATACTGCAAACTCCCTGAGAGGAGAAGTACATGTTCTACTTTCCACCTGAGCCTCTTACACTGGCAGGCGTTCTGTTTTGCTCCCACTTGAATTGAGTTCCCAAGCACTCTTTGACTTCCCCCTCAAAAAATATTGCAGCAATTTACTGTTATAGGCAGGGATATTGCCAGAATCTGACAGTTTCAGGTCTAGTGCAGGCAGCTATAACAGATCTATTGTCTGGCCAATCCTGTTCCACATATCTGTCTGTCTGACTGTCTATAAGAACAGCTGGCACTTTAATTACTGTGCACAGCAGTTGGGTAGGCCTAAGAATGGAGATGCAATCTAATGGACACCAAAGGATAACATCTGCATGCCAATGTGCATTTTCGATGCATATTCTGATGCATCCCATTGACATCTGCAGCTTCTGAAAGCAAACATGTTTGAGAAACTCTGTGGATCTTCTGTGGCGGTATCTGTGGAGGCCATGGATCAGAAAACCCCATGGAAATCACACACAGGTCCCACTCCTCTTTGCTTCTACGCTTCCTTCTCCTGGTATCCTACTGAGAACTATCCATGTGGCTAGCTAGGAATAGGAAATCACCTCATATTGACCATTGGACAGAGGTGTTTTTGACCAGAGTCTTTTTCAGCCCAACATGGAAACGCTCGGGATTTAATCTGGGACCTTTGGCATACAAAGCACAAGTGATTCTACTGACCTTACTCCCTTCTCCATCACAGAAACCCAGAAGCTGATGATAGAGAGAGAGATGATAGATTTCTCTTCAGTTTGTTATGGGTTTGTCCAAAGTCTCTGTACCCTATTTCTACAGTTTTCCCTGTAGGTCCCTTGGTAATTTTACCATATTGTTGTTGCACTTGAAACAAAGACATTTTGTCCTGATGCTCACTCAATAGTTCTCTTGCTAAAATACAGTTACCCTGAGGGCTTCCCATTCACAAGCCAGTAATTTTACTCTGTCTATTCAGGCCCCTTGTGAACCAAATGGATATTATTGCTTCAGATACTCTTGCTCCTAGATGCCTGATATTGTCCTTGAAATCATGAATGGCTTAAGCTATGGGACATGATTTTCAGAAATACTGCCTTCCATTTCATGGAATTACATTAAAACTGCTAAAGTACCTAGCAGCAAACACCACATCTATTAATGTAAGGAGTATCTGAGAGCACCGAATATATTAATTTTATCTTATCATATAATACCTGGCACTGCACACAAGAATTAATGAATATATAATCTCAAAACACACATAGAATAGTGAAGTATTTTTAGACAGTGGGATATGTGGGGGTATTGTGTGGAGAGATGGTTGCTTGCTCCGAACGAGCCTTTACAAACGCCTGTCCTGAAAATGTACCTCTATTTGTGCTGTTGCATTTTATTCCTAAATGTGTTTACCAGCACAGTAGGCATGTTTATGTATTGTTATGTAAATATGTGCTGTGAGCATCTTGATATCCATGTTAATCAACTTTTCTTCTCAGGACAAGAGAAACTGAGCCCTGAAAAGCAGGAAACCAAATCAAGCTGGTTGTCTTAAATGCAGAATGTACAAAGGTCTTCCTTCTGAAAGTCAGAAGTAGCCTGGATAAATGTATGTGTTTGTTTGTTTAATGGGGAACACCAGAGCTTTCCCTAGAAGCAAAAATGACGAAGCTGAGACTCGGCACAAATATGAGTAGGCCTGACTCCCCAGAGAAGACAGTCGTGTTAGGCAAAGTGGAATGCAAAAAGGAAGACTAAATATGAGATGGACGGACTCCTTCAACGAAGCCACAGAGTTGCATTTATGGGAGTCTGAGCAGGGCTGCCAAGGGCAGGACATTCTGGAGCACTTTCGCCCCTAGAGTCACCATAGGTTGGATGCGACTTGATGGCACAAATATCACACACACAGAGAGTTTCTATTTGAAACAGTGCAGGGCTTCAGAGAATGGCAGGGTCGAATGGGGCCAACTCATGAGTAGGCATGTATAGATTTACTCTGTACAGTCTTTGGACACTTCTGTGCTGAAGTTTATTGGGGGTGGTATAAAGCAGCCTCTCTCTCCTCTTCCCTTTTGCCTCCCTTCCCTCCGTCCCTCCCTGTGTATCATACATACAAACACACACACTCCTAGGAATTAAGGTCATTCAAGGAAATTGGCAGAATCGCAGCAAACATAAAATGCTACTTCATATAACAACATGAGATCCATTATCGTGAGACGGGAATGCCTTTAGCAGACTTTTATGTGTCACACACGAAGAATAAATCTATTGGTAGCTATTTTTCAGAGCTACATAGTACCTTGGTGATAGCAAGCGATAAAGTCATGTACACATTTCCTGGTGGTTGCTTGCTTTAATCTTTCCACTCTAAGCCCATCTTTTTCCCATCTGAATTTAAAAAGCTAATTGGAAAAAGGGTTGCATCTGGAGCATGTGGCATATATACTAGAGAAACCCTGAACCCATTGGCATTTTTCTCTTATTCTCATCATGGTGGCAGGGATCATTTCTAAGGATGAAACTTGTCCAGCAATTTAAGAAGCTGTGGTTTAAAATATAGTGTGCTGTTGCGTGAAATAGCATAAAATATGCTGCAGAATGGACTACAGTATATTTTTAGACTTCTTCTATGTTATCAGGCAGATTAATCATTTCATGCGGAGTGAGTGAATAAGGATGTTGCCTTTGACCTTTGCTAGTTCCGAGGTTTTCAACACTATCTATTGAGTGCAGAATGAAGGCTGATCCATACCAGTTAACAGACTGAAAATGCATCTAAGATGTTTTCCAGTCTATTGTGCTTTCTTTAGATTGATTTTCAAATGTCTTTTGCGCTATCCGGCTTCTTGGGTTCTTTATTTAAATCAAGTCATCTCACTATGTGGCTATGTAAAGTTGACACTGAGCTGGCACTGATTTTATCAGTGCTGTAAAAGAAAGAGAAGAAACATTTCCTGGGCGCCAATTTCTGAAGTCCAGCCTAGCAACCAGGGTGAGTTCCAGGTTTATGGGAGCCTTTGGGAAAGTCATCCTCAGAGCTTCCTCTCCCTCAGGACTGCCATTGTTACCAGCTGCCATTGCTGCTTTTCTTATCTCTCATCATTGCTACCATCCACTTCTGTTTGACAGGCAGAACTTCCTCTTGCCACTGGTATGGGTCAGAGGGCAAAAAAGGATGCAGTGAGGAAGGCAGGGTGCAACTTCAGAGGGCCCTTAGCATGGGTCTCTGCTAGGTTGTTGGCCCTCTGCAGGAATGCAACCAGGCCAATCCATGACATTGCCCCAGGCTGGTTCCCACCCACTTGAAGCTTCATGCCATAGCAACCACACTTATATGGCACTTCCGTAGCTGGCGGCAGTCAGTGAGGAAGTTGGAGGTAGTTGGAGGCAAGGCAGCGTTCTTAGCCCTCTGTGGCAGATTTGGGGCCGAGATGAAGGAAGCACGCTTAGACTTGGGTCCCCTTTGTAGTGATGGCGTAATGGAGAGGAGGCACATTCTGATCCGTAGCTCACTTGCTTTGTTCACCCTTCCTCAAGTGGGTGTCCTCCAGCACTTGTTATGCACAATGGCTTCCAATTCATGACCATTGGCTATGCTGGCTGGGGCTGATGGGAAATGAAGTCCAGACTGGCTAGGCAACTGCACCTCAAGGAAAGCTGCATTAGCTACTCTGCTGCATCTGGTCCACATGGGTAGAACCCACCTTCTTCTCTGGACAATCATTTTAAGTATTTGTTTGCTTTCAGAACCATCGTGGCTGAACCCTCTGTTTTCTACTGGGAGGAAGAGAATGAAACAGAGTGACCCTGTGACTTAATCTCAAGTCAATTTTTATTGCACTTAGCCAGTCATTGACTCAGATGTTGCTAGAGAAGGAAAGCACAGTTCATAAGCCCTTTGGCCCTTCTGCATCTTTAAGCTTGTTTAAGATGTTTCTGCCAACTTCTTTGCCAAATATTTTCCCTATTTATAGTGAGATGATACATTTAAGTGCCTCAAAAAAGATCTTGTTTCAATCTATAAAGTTTTCCATGCATAAAGCACATGTTTCTGAAAATAGTTGCCTGGGGAAACACTTCCCTACGTTCCCAAGTGGTTTAACTGAGACAGAATGTGGGATAGGAAGGATTGTAAATTCTTGATTGTGTCCCCCAGTCTTTCTGTCAATATGGCCCCTAGGCATTCAAGGAATGGCCAATTCCAAAGTTCTAGGCCAGGGAAGTCTGAGGATTTTGTTTAATCCACACCTTAAAGCAAACTTATGTGATGGGCATGACCTGGAAGACAGCTACCTTTTGGTTTTCACACATCCCCATTTTCTCCATGCCGTTCTTGGTAGAAAAAGGTGATAAAATATGTGTAGAAATGCATATTTTATGATAAAAAGGAACATGGTGGTATAGAGGTTAGAGAGCTAGATTGGGACTTGGGAGACTGAGGTTCTAGTGACCTCTTGGCCATGAAGCTCACTGGGTGATGTTGGGCAAGAAGCTGACTCTCAGCCTCACTTGTCGCTTAGGGTGGTTGTTATGAGGACAAAACATAGAGAAGGAGAATCTTATGAGCCACCTTGAATTATTTTCATTACATAAAATTTTAATATAATAGTATTAATAAGAATAAGAAGAGATGATGGTGATGCTGATGGTAGCTAAATTATACATTGTGAAAATATGGTTTTCAAAATAAGAATGTCCATGAATTTTGAGTTAAAGGATGACAGATGGTTGTAGAAATGGAAATTAGGCATGCATGTGATGAGAATGACTTGCACTGGGAATAGCTTGACTTGTCTATCCCTGCTGTAGGTTGTTTCACACATCACAAAGCAACCAATCTGGGTTTGTCCAAATGTGTGGCAAGCGCCGCAACTGCAAACTCCACTCATTTGGAAAACCAAGCCCCGATTTGCTCTCTGCAGATTGGGGCTGGGAGGGAGCCAGTTGCAAGAGGTAAATGGGGATGATAGGAAGACAGGCAACACTTCCTATTGCCTGACACGATCTCCCTGTAAGTCAGTCCTCTTCCCAGTGTAGCAATCCCTAGCCTCCTTGTTTTGTAGACTCCTCTCTCTTGAGTTCCTACACTCCCATGCCTATCTTTCCCACCTGGGTTTAGACCATGTCAGCCAATGGTAGATAGAAGGCCCTGATTCCTAGATTGCCTAAAGTGTTAAAGTAATCACAACCCAGTGGTTTTGTCACATGGCAAAGTCATTCTCACTCCATGGTGCGCATGGCATCTTTCAAAAGAACTTGCCGGCAAACATTTTCTTACTGTAAACGAACAGTCATAACTTATTTTGATCGATATCATACCTAGCAAAACAGTTTTTCTTGCTTTCCTCTCTTTGGCACAGATTGCTTTTACCAACTGTGGATACTTTCAGTAAATGGCCTATAACAATCAATAACACTTTTATTTTGAGTCTGAATGTCTGGTAAAACACTAAGGGCTACAATCAAATTCTTTCCTCCTGTCGTTCTCACATTCTGCTTGAGTTATGCCACATGAACAAGACTATGTAGCAATAGGTGATAATTTTCTCATCACAGCGATTTAAGCAATTCAAGCAAAAAGCTAGGAAAGCATGCTTCCACATGCTATTCTGGGAATCTCCATTTACCTCTGCAATGTTTTCAACTGAATGTGAAGCCCGGAAGCTATAATTTCTACTCTGAAGCAATAGGATGAATTGGACAAACACAGAGAATCAGAACTTCCTTCTAAAAGTTCTGACTCTTCAGAAAATCCTGGTATTGGAATCAGATATCAATAGGGAGGAGCACTTCATCAGCTGGCTGAATGTGCAGAGCCCATCCACTGCATACTGTAGCCAAACAGGTGCTTGGCAATGTCTTGTTTTTCAGTCCCCCTCCTGCTGTCCCCCCATCCCTTTCTCTGTCCTTCCCTTCCCTTCCCTTCCCTTCCCTTCCCTTCCCTTCCCTCCAGCATTTCAGGGCTACCTCTTCCAGAAAAGACCATTATTTTTCCTACATAACCAAGTTTCTAAAGGAGCCCTTCCCCCAAAAGAAAGCACACCTTGAAGGATGACTAACTAGGGAGAGGCCACTAGATGTTATAAAGGAAACAAAAAGATGCTCAGAGAAGGGATTTAGCTGGATGAAAGAGAGGGCATAGAAGGGGCATTGCACAGACTGAGAACAGAAGGAAAGTTGAAAGTCCCAGCAGAAGCTGCACCTGTGCAAGCAGCTTCCTGTGGAAGGAATTCAGTAAGCCCAGAGTTGCTGGCAGGGACATTTGCCCCGTAACTACGTTCGTTGCATATTTTTGGTTTACCCAAGAAATTCCAAAGAGACTCTCAAGTGTTGCTAGGACTAACAAAAATTCCCAGAGGTGCTTCTAATATTCCTAGAAGGCTACTGGATTTCATTTAATGTGAAATTTGAAGCAAAGTGGAAACTACTTAAATGAAACATGAATAATACTGATGGAAACGAAGTTGGTTGCTTGGGAGAGTGGGGATGAGATAGCTTCTATACATGACTAGATTTGTCTGTATTTCATGCTACTGAAATAAGATTCTGATGTTTTTTTCTTACATTCTTGTACATAAGGATGGATACATGCATCCATTTGGTTTTCTCCATTGGCATTATTTCTTTTACTCCTCCTCCCCCTCCCCCGTTCTTTTCCTTCTTCTAATTCCAACTTGTTTCTCAGCAAAACCAAAAAGATATCTTGTATATTTCAGTCAGAAGGGAACTAAAGCAACATTCTCAGTCATCTCCACTGGCCAAATTCATCAGGGAGAGTGATTCCAACCATAGAGAGGGCCATAATATACAGCGGTTAGAAATGACGAGCCTTGTCAAACAACACCAAGAAGAGACAACCCCAATTAAATGCGAACACGGTTAGATTCACAGGGCTCCAAAGCTAGGCTTTTAATCTATGTAAGGGAAAGTGCTGAAACTCCTGGGCCTGAGTAGCAGGATCTGTTCATTTCAATCTCACCCACATTCATATATTTTAATCTTAAATTAGTTTTCTTCTAACTATGGAGAATATTGTGAATTTTGGAAAATTCTTATAAAAAGCAAAGCAATCATCCATCTCTAGTGGGGTAAGTTAATTCCACCCCATGCCTCCAGTTATATTAGGGAAAAGGGATTCTGCATATCTGTGATGCTGGGGAAACTAAGATAGATAGGGAGAGGGAGAGTTGCAGATGTGGGTTTTCCTAATTATTATGGGAATTATATTATCTCTTTATAATCCTGTTCCATTTGGTGATGGCTCCTCTTCCCTACAGCACAATGTCCTTGGCGGTATCTTTTCTTGGGATGGGAACATGGATTTGCAGGACAGTCTGAAGTAATATGGAAAGGTACTGCCAGCTGGGAACCCTGACTGGGGATTCAGAAGCTTTGGTTTCAGTGAGTTTAGGGTTGCAGTATCGGAATGCTGTACAAAGCCATGCTTAATTTTGATCTGGTAACCTGAGGCTTCTTGTGAAGGTGTTTTGTAGATATTGATTGAGAGATCACACAGTCAGAAATGACCTGTGAATTAATGCTTTTGATCTTAGGGCTCATGGGATCTTCTGTGCCAGTATAATGTGCACCCTGTACATGAGGTCTCTAGCACTTCTGTCTTTTTCCTTGACTGGATAGAAAGGAGAAGCCCATGGACAGTATCTGGGAAGTCCCAGGTACACATGCAAATGATACAGTCAAATTTTATATGCTACAGATGGAAATTAGCATCAGGGTGCCAGGAACCAGTAACTCACTTCTGTTCTTAAGCAGTTCCCCTTTTCTTGACCGTTACTCCAATGACATAGTCGAAGGGGTTGGTCTAGGACAGGACAACACCATCTCACTGTTTGCCCTTCCACAAAGTCCAGTAACTGAACTGCATCCAGATGTCTTATTTTTAGAAGCATGGGGATGAAAGTTTCCTTTCCAAAAATACTATTTATGTTAGCTTTTTGTATGCTAAATTGTCCAGAAAGCTCAGAAACCCTTGAGACAGAAGTGCAGTGCAACCTGTGCGTGTGTGTTTGAGAGAGACCGGCAAAAAAGAAAGACATCTGGAAGCTGCCGCATGTTCTTTTTCTGCAAACTAATCTGCGAGTCCTCGCCTTCAAAGCCCTTTTGTATAATGCCAATTAGATAGCGGTTTTATTGAAACTGAATAAATGAAAGAGCATTAGGCTGAAGAATTACACTTTTGTATTATCAGAAAGCAATGTCCATAATGCTGTGTAAGGAGGAAAGGAGGTGATATATCATATTGTAAAACCTCCTGTAACATTCCTTCCATGTGTGTGTGGCAAATCCTTTTCAGACTTTGGGAGAATTATCAGGCTCAGTGAACATGTATAACATACAGTAGATGTGCAGTTAAGGATGGAAGGACTTGTTCTCAGAGAACATGGGAGAATATTTTGTTGAAGCTGCACAATAGACCAGACTCGTAGGCACTGTGGGTACACAGATTGTTTTGCGCAATATCTTTAGTCACCTGATGATAGACACAGTCGAGCTGATCATGCTCCAAAGTTTTTTTTTTAAGTGTCTTTGGTCTTTTGTAGGTAGCTTTCATTAGGATAAAATCCACATGGGCTAACAGTCTACCCTGGGGAAAGTTCTCATAGGCATAAATAATTAGATTTTTCTGGATGGTTACAGATAACCGTTTACCATGCATTTGCACCTGATGCATGGCAACATTTGTTCCTGCCTCGCAAGGTGAAGCAGGTGCCCAAGCTATCCGAGGAGGTGGGAAGCATTTGTTCATCTCTCCTTCTGCCAAGTAAGAAGAGGAACTTGGCCATGGCACAGTGAAGGCACTGCAAAATGTGCTGCGAATGTTCAGGTCAGCAGTGAATTGTGGCTGGAAACATTTCATGAAGCCGTCTCAATCCTGTTTCAGTTTGCAACTGTTTCCTATTAGTCACTTGGTTTTGCCCACATAACCTGCCTTGTAAGGTGACCAAGGAAAAGCAAAATATGCTTTCAGTGCTAATATTGAGATGGGGGACAGATTTGGAGAGGAGAATGAGCAAGTGAAAGGGATGTTGCAAAATCTATGGTGGATTTCAGATTTCTGTGACCCCAAGCTACAAATTCCGCAGCAGCTGGCTTTTCCCAAGATGCATGGTTGGTGCAGATTTGTGCCCTGGCTGACTCTTGGGGTTTGGGCTTGTAGCTCATTTGTACAAGGGAACACTTGCATATTAGTGCAAGTAGGCGCATGAATGAACAGGGACAATAGTTCAAAGACACATTTGCAAACCAGAACAACCGTTTTGTTCCTCCATTAAAAAAAGAATTGATTCCCCCAGGGAACAGATCACAAAATGAAAGATATCTGTGTACCTGCAAAAGACAAATGGAACAGATTTAGTAAAATCCCACGCGAATCCTCCTTCCTCCCACTGATTACTCCATCTTTCACATGTGTCTTTATGCAGAAATGCAGGCTCCTTCATGCCGCTCCTGAGACTATGTAAAAATGAAGTTGGACCATTAGGGATACCACGCTCTCACATTCCAAAGCTGATGTTTGCATTGAAACTGTTCAACAAAGCCATGGAGGTTGGTAGTCATGGAGGAATCTGTAGACAAGAAACCATCACTGCCAAAGCCCTGCCTGCCCTGCAGAGAAATGTCCCAGAGTGCATTTTCTCAGATAACCAGTGAAGTCAACCAGAGAGTTCACTTCACATTGTTGTAAGGGAAGCACTGGAAGGCAGAATTAAGTTGGAGAAGGTCCTAGGTGTCAGAAAATCAAGATGGTGGCACCCTGTTTGTGAGATGCGAGAACCAGAACACTCCCATCTCATGCCAGCCAAGGAAAAAGATACAGAGCGGTTTGTTTCTTCTCCACTGCTTGCTGTGTTTTCCTTATTTCCAAGGCTCTAATAGAAAGGAAACAACACCAGCAAAGCCTTCCCTGATCTGTTGCGACATATCTCTCTTTGCCTTGAGCAACTGTGGAGGTCTACAGTAGATTTCTTTCTCCATCCATGAAGAAAGACCTCTTGTGGACCCAGTGACACAGTCCTTGAGATCATAGTTTTGCACCCTAATTATTTTAGATGTGGGTTTATATCAAGGCCTTTAGCTATGTAAGTGATCTTATTGTTTGTAAGCCGCCCCGAGGCTTCGGCGAATGGGGTGGCATAAAAATGTTTTAATAAAATAAAAATAATAAAAATAAAAAGAACAAAGACAGACAGATCATTAATGTTTCAAATATACAATATTTGCCATAAACAGCTAAGGTATTTGTATTTATTTAATTCCTATACCACCCCATAGCCAAAAGCTCTCAGGGCAGTTCGCAACAGTGAATAAAACAAAACAATAAAATGAAATGCAAATAGAATACAAACAAAATAGCATTGAAATGCATTTAAAATGGATAAAAACATGCAGTGAAAAAGACCCTGCAAAGGAGAAGACTCACGTGGATGATCCCTTCCAGCCCC
This sequence comes from Varanus komodoensis, assembly GCF_004798865.1. NCBI lineage: Eukaryota > Metazoa > Chordata > Lepidosauria > Squamata > Varanidae > Varanus > Varanus komodoensis. The sequence goes on from NW_025336142.1 coordinate 5,434,904, forward strand.
TGGGTAGACAAAGAGAACTTTCAAGGCCTCAGGATGAAGAGCTGTCTTAACCTGGTTCCGAAAAGATGTCCAGACTGGCACCCCGTGTGCCACAGTGGGGAGGCTGTTCCAAAGGTTGTGGGGGCATCACAGAGAAAGCCCCCACCTTGTTGCCGCCTTCCATCAACCACCATTCAGAGGAAGGTCCTGGAGGTTTAGTGTAACATCTGAGTAGACTGTGGTGGGGAAAATCACTCTGAAAAGTTTTGTGGCCCCAGTCCAGCACTTTGAATTGGGTTCAGAAGCATACAAGCAACTAATGGAGGCAGGCCAGCTCGTGGGTCCCATTCTGCACGAGTTGCAGCTTTCACTCACTGGCCAAAGGACTGACAGCTGCCCAGAGTCTGTGTGAAGAACCTTCCTTTCCAGCAGAAAATCAGAGAACTGACAGCCATCTAATGGGATCCTGTGAAAAATTTCAGTTATGATTAAAGCTTTTCATGGAATTACTACAGGAATTTGAAAAATGGTTCTTTCTTTTTAAAATTTATAATTGTGAATTGTAACTGCAAGTTGCCAAAAGCCTTAGGGATAGGCTGAGGATAGCAGGTACGCCCACCAGACAAATCACACTTTCCAACTTTGCATCTATTTGTCCTCCTGACCTGAAGTTCTGAATTTGAATGAAGTGGATATTTTGGCTGGCAAAGCTGTGCTACGAATGTGCTGCATTTCATTTTATTTACCAGGCATCTGTGACCGCAGAGCCTGGAAGTGAGCTAACACAATAGTATTCTAAACCATCAGAACAGCAGTCCTGGGAGACAAATAATTAAAATAAAACTTTCAAGTCTGACTTCTTTCCTGGCAGGTTTACTTTTCTCTGCCGCATTGTAAAGGGAGAGCATGCGGAAGCTGGTTCCTTGGTCACTGACTCTGAGACAAGTACACACAACCATTTAATTTATTTCCATTCAGGCCTCTGCCACACAGGTACAAGCAACTCACTTCTTTTATTTAACAGACAATTACCTCCACGGTTGTCCATCATAGTTCCAGGGCCAGCAGTAGAACCACCTCAGAGAGCTGATTTGGGATTGCGAGCGGGGTAGCAAATGCTCCGTTATTTCATTTTTTACATTATCATTGCCGTTTTGCTGCCCATGGAGTTGGGAGCTGACTGGCTTTTCTGCCTCAGCTGGCTTGATTGGTCTTTTGTGCCAGGCTCTTTGATCGTGGCAGGTTGGACAAGGACATTTGCTGTCTGCCTCAAGCTGCAGAACGTCTTCAGCCAGCCCTGGAAATAGGAGTCTTGTCATGCTCACGTCTCATGGATACTTCTGGACCAGCTTCTTTCTCAAGGGGTGTCACCATCCATTCACTCACTTTGTCTGGAGATTTCAGCTGACATTCTGAGCAAACCTTGCTTCTTCTCTCCTCAACCCATCATTGTTGCTCAGTTTCTGGCTTACAGCCAAATGGCAATGCAAAATTTTAGGTGTCAAATACAAAACCAATACATGCCCATCTGCTTCTTCACCATTTCCTTTGCCATCCCCTCTGGATATCCCAGTTAAACTGACAAGATAAAGACCTTTTAAAAATGCTGTAGGCTTTTAGTCTCCCCATTTATTTATTTATTTATTTTTCAAATGTGCTTCTGTGTCTTAAAATGTTTCTTCACTGTTGATCTTTGCTCCATGCTGTCCTCATGTCCAGGCAGATTGTATTTTAAACTGTCTAATGTTTCAGAAAACAATTTTTATACAACTGCATTGTTTAAATCCTTGCTTTGTGAACTGCCCAGACAACTTCCCCCAGTCGGTAATATAGAAATATGGAAAACAAATAAAGGAGGGGGAAATGTATGAGGTTTTGCAGCTGCCTTTTCATTTCCCTTGAAAAGAATGCAAACATTATTGCTTATGTGAGTACTACTTCAGACAGATGACTTTGTCAAAACAAAAACTCTCCTTCATCAAAGGGGCAGCAGCAAGCAATGGCTGAGGAAAAGGGTGGATGGCTTCTCCACAAGCGAAAGCAGACATATGATCTTTCCGCAGAACCCCAAAACCCAGCACATGGCAGCGCTGGATTACCAATCACAGCTTCAGCCTGCCCTTCTTGGTGCTGGTATTTGGGGGAAGGAACTCAGTGGGGTAATTATGCTCAGCAAATTGGTGCAGGAGGAAGTTCTGTTGAAGATGCTCCCACCTGTGGTCTTCACAGAATGACAGACTACTCACTGCAAGCATCCAGTTTAAGGTATCCCTGACAGATAACTAGTCTCTGTTTTAGCACACCTGGTGATGGATAACCCACCATCTTCCAAGGTAGTTGACTGCCGTATCTGCCTTCTCTAACCATTGGGATGGTTTCTTGATATGCAACCAAACTCTGCCACTCTGTATGTGAAACCCATTATTTTATGCCCCACCATCTTGACTGGGAGAAAATAGGCTGCAGCACTTTTTGTGTAACCCTGCTCTTTGGTACTGGAATGAGCTTATCACATCCCCACCCCAAGACTTCTTACAAAGCTAAACATGAGTCTACCCTTGAAGAACATGGCACTTCCATCCATCCCAGTGAGGATGGCCTCATCACTTCCCCCTGACATGGAAGCACTTTTGAACCCCTGTCCTTCTCAAATCTTTATTTGGAAGGGTGAGATTGCTCTCTTCCTTTCCTTTCTTCAAAGACTGGATGCAGGCATGCTTTTAAGCAACAAGAAATGTCTGTTTCACTATGTTACTAGGTAAAGGGCAATTGCCACAGAACAGAACTTCTACCAGTATAATGCTAATTTATTTATTCATCCGTTTATTTCATTTTTATAGCTGAGACTCTCTGGGCAGTTAAAATGGTTAAAATGTGCACACATAACACATTAACTTTAAACCACAGTAAATACTGTGTTTAAAAAATGCTCTAGTTTGGAAATTCCCTTGATTTTTCCCCAAATTTGTGCCCTATGATATTTTTAGACATCTCTCAGAGTAATGAATAATGGTTGGTTTGATGGAACAGGCACATGGTGGATATGAATGACCTCAGGCACTTAAAAAACCAATGTGATTGAAAAACCTTCAGAAAAGAGCATGGATCATTGCAGGATATCTGGAATACTTGGAAACACTCCCTTGCATATTAAGGCATAGACCAACCTTTCAGTCACCTTAGTCAAGCATAGAAGGGAAGGGAAAGTCAATTGAACCCCTGATAGAAGAGATACATAATGCAAAAGCAAATTTAATGAATTTCAAGGAATCAGAATTTGCATGGTATTAAGATAGTAAAAAAGTAGACTTTGCAAAGTTCACTGGGATAAAGGAAGCAAGCTTCTTTCACAACTAATGTATGGTAGATCTTCCAACTCCTGAGGATTCTGAACGTATAGTTAGCAAGGAAGCATTTCAAGTGTGTGCACTGGAGGTAGGAAAATTAGTAGTGTCGTGCATGAACCATGGAGGAACTGGCTAGCCCACGTGTCCCTGTGAATCCCCTCAGCTGTTGTTTCAATGCATGTGGAGATTTTGCAAAGCTTCCTGGGTGAGATCACACTAAGCTCAGCTTGATACAAAACTGAAACATGAAGTGTTACTCCATGAATGTCACACCTGTAGGATCTAGGCCCTCGAGTAAGTATTTACACTTCTAACAAAACTTATCTGGCAGGGTGGGATGATGTCTGGTGGAAAAACTCCACAAAGGGCATTTCACACACATGTTCACCTGCATCCATACACACTGTACCATCTTCTGAGCAAGGGAGCTTCCCAAAGGCCTCCATTATCAAATGTCACCACACCATTCACAGATGCATAAAGCACACAGACATGCGCATATTCTTGAGACTCCAGACTTATTCACAACATAGGAAAGCCATAAACAGAAGCAGCAGCAGCAAAACAGACCCCTTCCCCGATGGGAAACATCTGCTTGCTTACGTGCACAATTAGCAGCAATTGAATTTTTGAACCTGAATGTTTGGCTGAAAGCAGCCAGCCATGTAAGCATTCCTGATGTGATGCTGAGGGGTGAACGATGATTCAAGGACTGGCATAAAGCAGCCAGATATGTTTTGCCTTTAAGAAACCTCAACTCTTGAGACATTCTTTTTCTTTCTGGAAATGATGAGGTCCTTTCACTGCACTGCCTTCTCTCCAGGGTTCAGAATTGCTAGGTGGGCTTCTCAGATTGACATTTTGTTGGGCTTGTATTCCAAGTGGAAAGGTAGTGTGGCAGAGGAAAATAGATGTCTGGCAGGCACCTTAACCAATTTCCCCCAATTTTGGCACTTTTATCAAGGCTGGTTTGGCACCAGAGTTCTCATCGTGCCGAAGTGCTTGCCGCACACACACTCCCAGCATGCTGTGCGCCGTTGTTCTTCCATCTCATGAGGTTGCCTTGTGTCACTGCCTTCATTAATTAAATATGTCCAGGTGTGCTGTATCTGCAAATGACATTCACTCTGTGATACAGAGGGAAATAAATCTATATTTTTACAAGGGGAACTGTGGTTATATCATCCCACAATGAAGGAGCAACACGTCTGTAAATAACTCTTACAATTTCATTGAATTGAATGACAGAGATTGGGGAAAAATCAATGGCATATTTCATGAAGGAGATAGATTTAACACAGCTTCAGTTTTAAATGCCCCGATCTATTACATTTGAACGAGCAATTTTCATTTTCAAGTTGTGCATGGCACAGCTTCCTGACCGGAATTCCTTGGAGTTTGTCCTCCAGCAAACATAAAGCTGAGCCTAACCTCAAAATGGCAATGCAAATTGCTAGGTCAGCTGCAGTTGTGAATTTGATTAAGTTGTGTTGGAAACCACAGAAAAGCATCAAGTCAGATAAACAAATCAGCAATTCTCTGCAGCTGCTGCATGATTTGCAATGATCCAAAGTTAGCTTGCTTGAATGAGATGCCAGCTCTGAAAAGCCCATAACAACTTGAGTCCTACCAAGCCAAATGAGTGTCACTCTATCTGAGCTTTCTTCATTTGCTTTCTGCTTAGACTCCTGACTATCATTCACATCCTTAGGTCTCACCATTGTCTGTAGTATCTCTCTTCCCCTTTGCTTTTCCTTTCTTTGTTCATTGACTCAACCACTCTTTCCAAGTCATACTAAATATGCAGCAGAATTTACGGGAACCAGAAATTCCTTGGCACTGCAAACAAACAGAGCTTTCCCTTCCCTTTTCATTTTCATTAGGATGTAGTTCCCGCCCCACCTTTGGTATATATATTTGGTATAGACCTTTGCTATATATATTTTTTCCAATGTGAAGACAATGCCAAATGAGCCTTCTGATGACATGTAAATGAAATATTTCATGATTCTGGGATCAAAATAAACCTTTGATCATAAAATGCAAACTGCTTCTGGGCAGCAGTTCAATCTTTCCTGCCATCAAATCCCTGCCTTCCTAGTTTTGCATTGATTGTGTATGACCTTCTTCACTGTACAATTTCTATGGTAATGTTTGAGAAAGAATTAAGCATCAATTTGACACCAGCTTGAATTTCAAGCATTGTTCCTTATTCTCAGTGTAATTAGGTCCCCACACCCATAATTTCTTTCCCATGTCCCTGGAATAGAACATCTGAAACACACCTACCCCAGAGATCCTTTAAAAGCCATACATATTTTCTTTTATCAATTAAATTCACACCCTTCAATTTTTCTTCCTCTCTCTGTTTAGCTAGACAGATTTAAGGTTAACTAACTGTTTTTCTGGTCTTAATAACCAGTGATATAATTGATTAATGAGTAGGGGCAGAGTGACAGGATGCAATATTGTCTTGCTGGGAACCAGAAGGCTCGGTTTTCTGCTGATTTTGATTTTTTCCCCCATTTGGACAGATTTCATTTGTAAACTTTTCCTTTTACATCATGGAGTTTTTAGTTGTTGTTCTTTTTAAGGGAGTAGAGTATGGTTATGACCTTATAAAAAGTATTGTGTTTGAGTTTATGTGTGTGTGTTGTATTGTACATATGCTTTTTTGTAGAAAAGACAAATTTTTATGTGTAAAAATAAAATAATATATTGCTAATAATTCCATGTTGGAAGCAACTTCTTGGAAGTGCCTTCTTAATTTAAAAGAATTTGAAACTGGTGTGGCTTTTTTGCATGTGTTGGCAGCAAATGCACAACATCTGACATAAACTAGGATGGGAGAGATTTATGCAACAGATGCTTTAACTGGGTTTAATTCATAAACACTTTTTGTTCTCCGTTCAATAAACCGTTGTTGATCCTGGTAGTCAGCTTTTGATTCTGTTAGGAAAATGCAGTGAGAAAGGCATGGCTCTGTGATTAATGTGTATAGGCCTAATAATAACTCTCCAGCCATGTTTCGTGAATGTTTCCACAAAATGTTTGATACTGAGTATGATGATGTGATGGGATTTTAATGAGACCTTGGACCTCTTCTACACAAGTCCCAGGCAAACAACGGTGAGATTTGCATTTCGGGGTTATACAGCAGAATTTGATCTGATTGACTCATGGAGAGTATTGCATACAGATGAGAAAGACGACACATTTCTATCATCTGCCTGCCATAACAGTTTTTGGTCGGATTATTTCTGTATCTTTGTTAAAGCAAATCAGAGTTTAATGTTTTATTTCATAGCTCTGTGGGGCTCACTCCATTATTAATATGCTCAAAAAGGATGCAACTTTTGATCAGAGAGGGTGAATTTGTTCTTTCTGACCTTTTGTTAATGTCATCCTGCCTCTCTGTTGACTTTTACTAGGTTTGTTTTTTTCCTACTTAAATAAGATTCCTCTCCCTGTTCTGGTTAGGAATCTTCACTTTTGGATCCTTGCATTGGCTTTTTGTGGATTGCGCTGGCTTTTTGCCATACCGAAATAGATAATGTCCCCATCCAGCTGTGATATCTAGAGAGAATTGAGGTATATGCATTCACATTAATTACAATTTCACATATTTTCTTATGGAAAAATATATAACTTTGTGGGGAAATGCAACCTGAAAATTTCACAAGAAAATGTTTCTGTGGACATGCTGACTGTAACTTGGATCATCTAATTGGTCCACATCCTCGTCCTCGTCCTCCTTCCCATGCCATTTATTTCCTTGCTGACTACATACAAATTGCCAACTACAACTAGGCATGTGTACAGAATCCAATTGGGGGTGGAGATCCATTGGATTCCAAGGATCTCACTCCTTGCCCTCTGATTCACTTTGCCATGTCTGTGAGTCTTCGTGGGGAATTGCCCAGTGATCGCGTTGTGTTTACTAAGATGCAGGTGCTGCACGAATGTGACACATCTTTCTTCCATTTGTGCATTCTTAGTTATATGAACATTTGCAACTTCTTTTTGGCTTAGTTTTCTAAGAAAGGGCTGAGCATAAGAGGAACTCTGCAAACTCTAGGAGGAAGGAGTCTGCAGAACATTGTTACTACTCTCAATACAGCTGTGTGCAACTGAAACATTCACGAGAATCCAAGTTCGGTCTCAGTGCTTTTATAGCTTCAGAGCCAACTCTTTTATTGGAAGTATTAACTTCCATATAGCTCAACCACTCAAGTGCTTCACTATTTACTTACTTCACACGTGATTACGGATCTCAGGCTGCACTCAATTCAGAAAAAAAAGATGATGTTTGGTGTATATTGAATGCCACATCTTTTTAATAAAAGTTTCATTAAATTGGCCAATTGGGAGAGGTGCAATGCTAATATATTTCTTCTCCATATGTTTTGACAATGCCCAATGGCAGCTTCCTTTCAGGAGGATGTAATATCTCAGATTGCTCTTGTGATGGAAATTTTGTTAATGTTTAAGGATACACATGTTTTTTTGAATTGCCTACCTGTCTCTTGAAAGGTAATGCAAGGTCAAGGTAAATGGATTTTCCACACCTTCTTGACAGCTAAAAGACTAATATTACAACACTGGAATGATAAAAGCCCAGCTGTAATAGCACAATGGGTGGAGGACTGAATGAAACTTTCAATTTTCGAATAGGTGGCCTTTAGGTGCATTTTACAAATGGATAAATATATGGAGAGTTATAGTGGCTTTGTTGAAACATATGCAGTGCTGTTTTAATAACAACAGTATGTTCTGTTATGTACTAATATCTAGGGATCTATAATATATATGGAACCAGTGCTATGGATCCTGCTATTTTTTAAAAAATACTATTAAATATTGCATTTCTTTTTTCTTTTTTATGTTGCTTCTTTGGATTTTTTATTGCAAAATAGCAACATAACATTGTGACCACTAATTAAAAATAGCACTGAAATAGACTTTCCACTAACAGTACTTACTGTACTCACAAACAGCAGTGCCTTAGGAAAGAATGTTCTGGAACAAAATGGAACAAACCAGGTGTCTAGTCTGCTATCCTGGAAACTTGGCTTTAACACTAGCAGCAATAATGTTTCAAGATATAGCTGAGTAGTGCACCTCCATGAAGAGCTCAGATTTGCACAAAATTGGTTTGCTTGTTTGTTTTTACCATACTGCCCAATAGCCAAGTCTCTCTACTAATGCAATTCCAACTTTTTTGAAGGCCTAGTCAAGGAGATGGTCCCAGAGTGCAGCAACAAACCCATTAGGACATTTCAATACTTGTGTCTCCTCTGAGCAGTCACCATCCTGTGAAGCCAGGTGAAAGGGGGCATGTGACGCAGGTAACAGACTCTTGCTACTCACCCCAAGCTGCCCTGTTTCCAGCAAACCAGCAAGCTGACTGATGACCACATATCCATGTGCTACACAAATGACTGTGCATGCCAGTTCCGCAGGGAGCAGGCAGCTCCTTTGCTAGCAGGATTCCAGGTTTTGCACATGCTGTAACTTGCAAAACAACCTTCTTCTCCGTCCCCTTGCACCACTGGTAGGACACCTGGAAAGTTTCCTTCACATTTTCTCTCTTTCTCTTTTCTGCATTCTTCCTATTTTTATCTCTATCCCTCCTCTTTTAACTACTGTTCTTCTCCTTTCCCCCATCATTCCCCTCCTTGCCCCATTCAGTTCCTTTCTCCTCCTTGTTTCTGCATTAGCTTTCTTTTCTTCTTGCTTCTGATTTTTCTGCTTCCTTTGCAACCTTCCCTTTCTGTCCTGCCCCAGTCTTAGGGACGCCCTGCTTCCAAGCAGTTTTATTCAGCTTAAGTGTGTGTGTGTTTACATGCACATTTGGAGTGAGAATGGATACCCAGAGCAATTCCATGTAGATATACTCAGAAATAATTCAGTGGGAGTTCAATCGGAATTGCTCCCAGCTAAGTGTAAATAGAATTGCAGCTGGAGGGGGAAAACAGAGCAAAAGAGAGAAAGAGTTGATTTAATAGGACTTTGAATGGCCTTTGTAGCTACCTTGATCCTATTAACTCAATTTCTAACCTTTTTAATGGGGTATTAATTATGTTTTGGGATTGAATGCCTATATCTTGATTAACAGGGAAATGGATGAAATGTATTTAGTATGAAACCTTTTCAATTTCCTTGATTGACTTTTCTAACATTAATAACCAGTCTTTTTCACTTTTCTTTTCTTAGCTTTTCTTTTTCTTTTCGAACTAGGCTCCTAATCAGACTTGTTCTTTCCATATTAAGTTGGATCAATTTCCCCCTTCCGCTGCTCCCCTTTGGAATGATTTTTGGATTGATCTTTCAGAGTTTTATTTCCCTGTATATTGATCAGGGTATAAACTTTTTGGAGTCAATGATAATTCCAATTAGTTAACCAAATTGTAAGTTGCCTATTTTCAGATAATTTTTGGCTTGAATATTCTCTTCCTGTCCTTATAACTCAGATGTGGAAGACTGCTAAGCTACCTGAGGCTGAATTGTTCTTTAGCTCATCCACCCTCTTAAAGCTCCTCCTTCAAAGTCCAACCCACGGCTTCATGGATCCACCTTTCCTCTCAGAACTGCTCCCACATCCTCGAAGTGTTTTTCTGTCCCTCTCCTTGTCTGGATCAAAAGGAGTTTCTCAGCCATAGAAAAAGGCACTCTCTTTCTTTCACTGAGAAAACAAACCTGATGGGTGCATGGCAGTTCTACTGTTACACTCATGGGTAAATATTAGGATGAGCTGAATTTTTGTAGGTTTAGATTTATGTGTTGTTCTTATTACTATCATCATCATCATCCATCCTATTCCCAGTGTTCAATGTTGAATACAATACATATTTTACACATGATTCTGTTCCAAACTGTTTCTGCATCAATATGCAGAATTTTATTTTTTTAAATCCTCTCAAAATGCAGCATGCAGCATCATCTACGAACAGGGATCCTTGGAGTGATATGGGCAGCTTTGTGCAAATGAATGTTTGTAATCTATCTCATAGGGATTGCACATTTTGTAAGTATTATGAATTATACATCAAAAACCAATGTTATTCTATTTGTGCGGTTTATTTTATTTTGGATAGTTATATGCGATCAAGGTGAAAACAAGCTGGAGCAAGCCCAGCTCTTGATAACATTTTCTGCATTTCACTTCCATGATACAGAGATAGGTACATTTGGCTCTTCAAATTTAAGGAACTGTTTAACAGGTTCTGAACCACAGCCAGTTGGAGTCCCTGAACTGCCAAGACTGAAAGTGTATGGAGCTGCAGTCTGTCAACATTTTAATCAACAGATACATTCACTAAACTCTTGGGCTCCAATTCTATGCAAACAGTTTTTGAGGTAAGCCATATTGAACATAATAAAGCTTAGTTCTGCGTAGATATGGACAGATTTACCCTGTCAGTTACTTCAGTCGAAAGGATACCACTGATTTCCAGTATGTCTTAAGACTATTGCCCCTGTGTATCCCTTTCTCAGAGTCAGAGAATCATGGAATAATAGAATAATAGAGTTGGAAGGAACTCGCAAGTCCAGCTCCTTGCTTGATGTAAGACTTCATGTTCAAGCTTCCCTAGCAGATGCCTGACCAACTGCCTCGTGATTGGCTCTCACTTATGAGAGCCCACAACCTCCCTGCGTAATTGGTTCCATTGTCCTACTGTTCTAACAGTCAGGATTTCTTTTTCCTGATATCTAGCTGGAAACTGGCTTCCTGTAACTTGAGCCTGTTATTTTATGTCATACACTCTGGGGTGATCAAGAAGAGATCCTGGCCTTTCTCTTTGTGACAACCTTTCACATCCCCCCTCAGTCTCCTCTTCTCAAGGCTAATCATGCCCAGTGCTCTCAATCTTTCCTGATAGGGCTTTCTCTCCAGTCCCTGGATCATCTCTGTTGCCCTCCTCTGAACCTTTTCCAGTTGTTCTGAATCTTAAACTGTAGTGCCCAGAACAGGGCACAGTCCTCCAGGAGAGGCCTAAGCAGTGCTGAGTAAAGGGGAACTACTCCTTCGTGGGACTTGAAAGTGATATTATTGCACCCTAATATAGCATTTGCCGTTTTTGTAGCCGCATCACATTGTTGACTCCTATTCAATTCCACGATCTTTCTTGCTTGTATCTCCCATCTTGTAACTATGCATTTGGTTTCGTTTTCCTAGATGCGGAACTTGGCATTTATCCCTACCGAACTTCACTCTGTTGCTTTTCAACCCAGCTCTCCAACCTGTCAAGATCACCTTGAATCTTCTCTCTGTCTTATTATCTGTCCCTCCCAATTTGGTGCCACCTGAAAATCTGAGAAGCATTCATTTACCTCTTCATCCAAGTCATAAATAAAAATGTTGAAAAGTACTGGGCCCAGTCTTTAGGAATGAAGTTGGGTGTCACATTTAAGTGTGAAGGAAGTGATGTGGATTCAGCCCTCTTTATATGTCACCTAGACACGTGGACATCTTGTGCTCCCCTCCCACACTTCTTCTGTATAGCACTCCAACAGTTGAGGCTGAAGCTCAGTGGGGCAGTGCATAGAGTCTCAACACACTACATGAGCTATCCATGCTCCTGAACCTGTTTGGGAAATGAGCTTCATTACTGTGGATAACTCCTTTAACCCAGCCAGGATAAACCAGGATAACCCAACCCCTGACTTTGGAGCATCCAGTCTCTACTGCCTGTACGAATCCCATGCAAGCAACACTAAACTTTGAGGAATCTCTCCACATGACAGAGAACTCTGCTTTTTCATTCTCTCAATCCTATGGAGAGAACCCCCAGTTTTTACTGCTGCACATTGCTTCTGATCCCTCTGTGAAGACTCTGAAAAACTCCATGAAGCCTTTTTATCAAGTGTTCAAAAAGCCACTTCAATAGCACTTGGATTTTTTCCCCCATTTCCCTGGGAATGCTACACCTATTTTCACTGTGAGTCATCTGAATGAGCTGATAAAGTTTTCACATCATACTTTGGCCTCCATCCCTTACCTCATTCCACCTTGAAAGGTATTCTTTACAGAGTGATAGTCGTACCCAGTACCCAGAAAATGTTACAAAACGAATCCATGCATGGCATCAGAGCAGCTTATGAAAGCATACATTTTGTCTGCATCTTTCTGGATGCTATAAATAAACAAGAAACGATGATCCAACCCTTGCTAAAATAAGCATTCCCATGATCAATGAGCATATGTTTTGCAGAGTTAATACCACAGCGGCATAGTTCTATTCACAGAAGTTGTAAGCTTCTTAAAATGCATGCTTTAAATACAGCTACTTTAGTGGAGATTAACTGAACTCCTAGTGCAAATCACATATAAAATATTTCCTTATGTTCTCAATTAATGAAAAAAGAGCTGTATCATGTTTTTAGCTTAAGACTCCAAAGGGATTATTTAAGAGGTATTTGTCATCTTGAATGTACTTGTTGCCTGTCTAAAATTACTTTTAGAATCACATTATCTGGTCACTTGAACCAGCAATCCTGATCTCAGAAATGAAAACCGCTTTTAAAAACTCCATGAGCCCACAGCCTTTTGATTGTACACCGTTGCAGAATTCCATAATTCAACATTTGCAAATTTATATGTTTAATTCTCAGGGAAGAAAGGGGAGGGGTGCTTTCCGAAAGCACTATAATTGATATGGGGTACCGGACCAGTTAACTTACCAAGTGTTCATCTATGTAACATTCTGTTCAGAATTTTAAACCAAATCCAAACGCATCATTTCTCCAAAAAACAAAACAAAAACAAAAAACAGCCCCTCTTGCTAATATCATTTATTGTTATTTAATAATATTATGAGTGTCAAAACAGGAAACCCCCTGGTTTTTGCTCAGTTAACAGAAATGGCCAAAAGATGATTTTGTCAATGTGCGTTAATATCTTTTCAGATCAAAGTTTTCAGTTTGCAGCATAATTCTGGCAACCTTTATTAAACTCATACAGCTAAAACTCCTTCACTCCACCACTTATTTTCTCCAGTCAGATCAACAGGCTGAATAAAACAGGGCTGCCTTGGAAAAGAACTCCATGGTGGAGTGACCAACAGCAGGACATTTGGCAGAACTTCCGCCATGGCTGAAAGTGTCGTTCTTCAACTTCAGTGCCTTGTACCTGGTTTTCCAGTCCTTGCATTGGAGTTCACATCTGGGGACCAGTTTGGATTCTGTGTAACGCATCTGGCTTACTCACTGTGCTTGGATGTTTGCCAACCCTGAGCACCCTGCCTTAGCCTAGGGCCCCACTGGACTGAAAACTTTGCACTTGACTCTTTGCCTGCCCCTTCACCCACCCTTGTCTTTCGGATCACCCCACAACTGGCTCCAAGGTTGAGTCTGATTCAGCTCAGTTGGCTAATAGATGATGGCTGCTGGTTATCCAGACGATATCCTTCCTCCTTCCATCAATTCCCACCCCGATACATACATCGTCTCAATACAGAATTGCACAGAACCCGTTCTAATGTAGCAGAGCTAGGCTAGATCACAGTCTGGGTTTGTAGAAGGCAGCCTCAAGTAACCCATGGCGCTAGAATTGTAACTAAGCTGATCCTGTAAAACTGGATTGTAGCTTTGTCTTAGAACATCAGCTTGTGGAAGGTTCCAAGACAAAGCTGAGTTTCCTGGAAGGTCTTCTTAATTTCCCCCCCGCTGCATGGAATGGGGTTCAGCTATACTCCCCAACAGTCCCTGAAGGGAATGGTGTTTGGTGGGTCATTCATTTTCTGCTGGGGAGTCATGGAGCTTATAGCTCAGCAGAAAAATGCTCTTGAGGTACAAAACTCCACCTGCAGGGGACCCTTTTCTCCCAGTGATCCCTACAGAGGTGGGCGTTTGTCCCACAACAGCAATTTTCCTAGATAAAACCTTTCAAAGCAGAGGTTATGCAAACCAATGCTTAGTTTGCAATTATATTCATGCTCAGTAAATAAATGAAGTTCAAGGTTTGTCTAGCCTTTAAATAAATCAACTAAAAGTCTGGACTTATTCAGAAATGAATCTTTTAAAATTTAATAGAACCTCCCATCTAGTAAATGAGTTCAAGATTCCAGTATAAAGCTTTAATAAATTTATTATAATTTTAATAACATTTTAATAAAAATTAATTTTATTAATAAATTTATTTTGCTGGGCTGAAAATTACAGATACGCATGTATTGGGAAGCTATTTTGATTCTAGTAGGCTCTTGCACTGTGGAATGAAAACCTTTCGAAATGGCTTTTATTTCCACTAATTCTAGGTTTTTTTAATGAAATGTAAGTTACCTTAATCCTCCTTCAAATGATAGCACAGAAATATTTGTATTTTAAAACTGATTAAACAAGCAAAAGAATAGCTAACATGTTTCCTGTGCTAGCCCTAAAATAATTTGGAATACCTATATAGACATGATAAGGATTTAAAACAGTGTTTAAACCAAAAATGAGAAGTACTTGCATCCTCTCTCCTAGTTTTGTGATTTCAGCAAGAGTTGAAGATAAAATTTAAAATAAAGAGGGGAAAATACCCATAATGAGATCTGTTATCAGGCTTAAAATTACCTCTCTGCTTTTTACATCTTTGGTGACAAAGCATCCATTTTGCTGTTACATCCATTAGCATGGTTTTTCAGCCAAACTGTTATTACCTTGCTCGTCCTTTGAGTCTGTTTATTAATAGATTTTCAGTTATGATTTAGAAGCAGAAAAAACTTTAGAATGCATTATCTATCCCTAGATATATGGACAATTCAATTCTATATATTTGATATGTAGACATCCCTCAAATAAATGCACTGATATCCACTCTGATTTTGATTCTTGTTATCTTGATAATCAAATGTCAAAAAATGTTTCAGCCCCATGCTCTTTGAAGCTCTTTTAAAGACAGCTTCCTTGGATTATAGTATTAAAATATTTTCTGTGCAAATGTGGCACAGGGTGAGGTATAGGCTACCATGCACACCTCGTGTTCTTCTTTTCTTTTTAAAGAAGTGTAATGGCTTTTTGTATTTGCTCTATGTTTTGTCCCATATTCTCCCACAATGCCTTTGTAACCAATCAAAGATCATATTGTGCACATGAGAATGTCATGGCACCAAGTAACCAATCAAATTTGGCTCCATGTAAAGGGCCAATAAAAAAAGGCAAAGCTTCAAAGCATATTGGTGCAAAGTCATTTAATATATGACATTTTAATTCATTAAAGACAATGAAACCAGATAGGAATAATATGGTAAAAGCAAAAACTAGGACTCGGAAAAAGTGAGAAAAATCCAACCTTTTCTGTCTTCAAGAACAGCAGTTATGGTGTGACATAAATTCCACCCATGTTGTTATATTAAATGCATAACTCTAATACAGAATGGTTAACCAAAAGGCATTTGGTTAACCAGCTCGTATAAAGTATATTAGAAAATACATACTGCAGTGCTACAAAAACATGTTATCACTTGAAACGGTATGTTCATTGAAACACAGATTATGGACAATAAAAACTTCCTCCTTTATAATCTTAAGTATTTATACCTATACTTTAAGTTATGCTTTATAAGACATGCTTTTTTTATGGTTTACAGAAACTCGTCTTGCTGGAACCGGTTTCATTAATCCTAATATACGTTATCTTCTAAGTAGCCTATAAAACAAACAGCCAAGGAAGTTTATATAGCCCTGAATGGAGAACCTAATGGAACTTAAGCTTGGAATGCCTATTAATAAGGATATGATACGCACTTTGTTCCAAAGCGATGAAACTTTCCACTGCCCCCATTCAAAGTACAAGCATTCCTGTTCCGGAGAAACACACCAATGCCCCCAGCTTGCTGGGCTTCTCTTCTTTCTACAAGCACACAACATGGCATGGAAGGGAACACCAACCTAGTGTTTGAGAAATGTAATGGTGGCCCCACTTCCCATCCACAAAGTAATAACAATGTTCTCTTCCTGAATGGGGACAATCCAGACCAACAAGCACTGGTTTGCCACCATATTACATTTGCAGTGTAGAATGGCAAAATGGGTGATAAACATGAGATACATCATGAAATACAGCCTACCATGAACATTCTGTTTCCATCTTCGTCATCACAGATTGCTGAAAGAGAAGGCTACTGTCTGAACATAAAAACATTCCACCAATTTGACTCAGCTCTAGTTTTTAACAGAGTTTCTTGTAATATTTTGCCAGGACTTCCATTGTAAAATAATTTCTAAAATTTATGTATTAGTCTAAATACTTACTGAGTTGCTGAAGTTTATAGAACTCTCAGTGCCAGTGCAAAAAAGCAAAACAGTATTTCCCAAACTAGCTAGGAAGAGGCATATGGTGCCATAACAGACTTCACTGTTTGGTGCTGAACTGTATCTTCCCATGGCTGAACTGTATCTTCCCATTATGCAGTTCTTCCTTGAATAGAAGTGTTAAGGCAGCAAGTGAATCGCCATCCTACAAAATTACTGCTAATCTCCCCTTTTTTTACATTTGTGATAAACAATTTCCAGCCATTAGCACCGTTTTCCACATTTTGTACAAGCTGAACATCACTGAGATAGCATTGCCAGGTGAGAATGAAATTTCATGTGAACATAAGAACCGATCTCATAGGTCAGATTGAGGTCTATCTTTTTTTAATAGTTTCTTTTCCAGGGACCTTCCTGTGTTGGCTTTCCCCAGATCTGTTATTTTTGTGTATACAGACGGTGTGTTAGAGATGAGGTGAAATACCTAAGGAGAATTTTTTTCTGAGAAAATGCCTGAGAAGTTTCTCTTCACAGCTATCCAGTAGAAGAAAAATGTGCTATCCAGTTTTCTCTGAATATTCTTCACTATTTTCATGTGTGACAGCTGCTTTCTCAGTGTCCTGGGATTATGCTAGGCCCAGAACATCCCAGAAGATGGAAAATGGTGGCCAAGCTGCCAAAAGAATCTCTATTGTTGCCACACCACTTGCAGTGTCAACAGCAGAAACACCAATATCCTAGAAAGAAGAAAAGAGAAGCGCAGTACTTCCAATGCTATGCCTTCACCTAGAAGAAACTGTTTGAAAACCTCTCCTCTCACTGAATGAATTCATTTACATCTCAGTTTCCATGCTTACAAATAGAATGCAGAATGATGAGAGACAATTTCACAGTTCTGGCTTAGTTATAGCATCAGATAAATCATAATAAATGTGTATGATTCTCTTTTTAAAAGCCACTTGAGTTAGTGGTCATTTTTATATCTTGTGGCTCTGTACTCCTTGCATCAGTTAGAGGTCGTGCAAAGTTCCATGTCCCTAAGTAACTCATTAAATTGAAGTAGAACTTTTCCATCTTGGATCAGTCCTACAGTTTCCATTGCTCCCTCTGATCCAACTACAAGTGTTACAGAGGAGTAAAGTTTGGCCAAAAGACTGAAAGTCATCAACTGACAGCAGATCTTATTGCTTGCATGCATAAAGTGCAGACATTTCTGCAGCTTGAAACCACTCCTGTTCTTAACATTATTATTATTATTATTATTATTATTATTATTATTATTATTATTATTGTAACATTTCTATGCCGCCCCTTGCTGAAGCCTCGGGGCAGCTTACAACACAATAAGATACATTGAAATACAATAGAACATAATAAATTACCACTAAATACAAAAATACAAAAAATACACTGAGATACAATAATATAAAATTAAAATTAACAGTATAAAATAAGTAAATAAAGAATATAGGAGGAGAAAAGAGAAGGAAGAAGAAGTTGCCCTGGCCAGATCATATATTTTAACAATTAAAATGATGTTTAAATAAAAAGGTCTTTACCTGGTGCCGAAAAACCAGTAACGACGGTGCCAGGCGGACCTCTTTGGCGAGTGAATTCCATAGGTTGGGTGCCACTGCAGAGAAAGCCCTCCTCCGAGTACCTACCCTCCTAATTTCTTTCATGGAGGGTTCCCGGAGAAGGGACTCTCCCGCAGATCTCAAGGGGCGGTCGGGCATATACAGACGTAAGCACTCATTCAGGTAGCCAGGACCCAAGCCGTTTAGGGCTTTATAGGTCATAACCAACACCTTGAATTGGGCCCGGGCTTCAATGGGAAGCCAGTGAAGCTGACGGAGGACTGGAGTCATGTGAGCATAATGCCCCATCCCCGTCAGCAACCTGGAAGCTCTATTTTGCACCAGTTGAAGTGTTCGGACCGTCTTCAGGGGAAGCCCCACGTAAAGCGCATTACAGAAGTCTAGGCGGGAAGTCACCAGCGTGTGTGTCACCGTCGCCAGGCAGTCGTACTCCAGGTAGGGGCGCAGCTGATTAATCAGCCAAAGCTGAAGGAAGGCGCTCCTCGCCACCGCTGTCACCTGAGCTTCCAAAGAAAGCTCCGAGTCGAGGAGTACTCCTAAGCTGCGGACCTTGTCCCTAAGAGGGAGTGTTGCACCATTCAGGACCAGGTCAAATCCACCCTCTCCGAAGCCCGATCCGCCAACCAACAGGACCTCCGTCTTGTCTGGATTGAGTTTCAGTTTATTGGCCCTCATCCATTCCATTACCTCGGCCAAGCACCGGTTCAGCACACCCACTGCCTCACCTGGATTAGTGGAGAACGAGAGGTAAAGCTGGGTATCATCAGTGTATTGATGATTCCGCAGCCCACACCTCCTGATGACCTCTCCCAGCGGTTTCATATAGATGTTAAATAGCAGAGGGGATAGAATGGAGCCCTGTGGTACTCCATGGCATAGCTGCCATGGCGCAGAGACATAGTCCCCCAGCACTACCTTCTGGAATCGACCATTGAGATAGGAGCGGAACCACTGCAAAGCAGTGCCTCCGACCCCCAATCCCGCTAGCCTATCCAGAAGGACACCATGGTCGATGGTATCGAAAGCCGCCGAGAGGTCCAGAAGAACCAACAGGGATGCACTCCCCCTGTCCTTCTCCCTGCACAGGTCATCGTACAGGGCAACCAAGGCAGATTCAGTACTGTACCCGGGTCTGAAGCTGGACTGAAATGGGTCCAGATAATCAGTTTCATCCAAGAGTGCTTGGAGTTGTCCCTCCACCACTCGCTCCAACACCTTGCCCAGAAACGGGATGTTGGCCACAGGTCTATAGTTAGTGGCCATCTCTGGATCCAGTGACGCTTTCTTCAGGACCGGTCGTATTACTGCCTCCTTTAAAGGGGCAGGCACTCGACCCTCCCTCAGAGAAGCATTAACCACTTCCAAGATCCAGGTCCCAATCCCGTGCTTGGAGTTATTTATTAACCAAGACGGGCAAGGATCCAACAGGCAAGTGGTGGGACGTAATCGTCCAAGCACCTTGTCCACATCATCGGGCCGCAATAATTGAAATTCCTCCAATAATTTTGGACCAGACGGTAGCATTGGCGTCTCCCCAGAGACCTCTGATTCATTAGTGGAGTCCAGCTCGTGACGAATCTGAGCCATTTTCTCCCTGAAATGCCTGGCAAAGTTGTCACAGCGGGCCTTTGAGGGTGGCATCGGATCTTCCTTAGGACCCAGGCGAACCAGGCCTTGTACCACTCGAAAAAGCTCCGCCGGACGGCATTGTGAGGAGGCAATGGAAGCGGAAAAAAACTTCTTTTTCACCGCCTTCACCGCCACAGCATAGGCCCGATAGTGGGCTCTCAAGTGTGTTTGGTCAGATTCATCCCGTGATTTCCTCCACCTACGCTCTAGTTGTCTCCCAACCCGCTTCATCGCCCGCAATTCAGGTGTATACCAAGGGGAAGAGCAGACTCTGCCCGGTGGGAGAGGACGCTTGGGAGCGATCGTGTCCACAGCCCTGGTCATCTCTCCATTCCACAGTTCGACCAGAGCCTCGGCAGGAGCACCAGTCTTGTCAGCAGGAAACTCCCCCAGGGCCTTCAGGAATCCATCTGGATCCATCCGGCTCCGGGGGTGGGCCCATACAATTGGGTCCGCACTCTTATAGAGGGAGAGGCCACTCTCGAGCACAAACCTCACCAGGAGGTGATCTGACCATGACAGGGGAGTCAAACATAAGTTCCTCACCCTCAGGTCATCCTCTTCCTGCCCCATCGAGAAAACCAGGTCCAGAGTGTGTCCACGTTCATGGGTCGGGCCGATGACGTGTTGAGACAGGCCCATGGCCATCATAGAGGCCATGAAGTCCTGAGCCGCCCCGGTCAGTCCAGACTCGGCATGGAGATTGAAGTCCCCCAGGACCAACATCCTGGGGGTCCTCAACACAAGGTCCGAGATGGTCTCTGTCAGCAAAGATAGGGAGACTGCTGGGCAGAAGGGTGCACAGTACACCAATAGAATCCCCAATCTGTCTTGTTCGCCCAACACCAAGTAGAGGCACTCCAGCCCTGGTCTCGAAGGGACCGGAAGACCCGTGAGAGAGATGGAGGCTCGGTAAACCAATGCGACTCCCCCTCCCCTCCCTTCTGGGTGTGAACAGTGTTGAACCAGATACCCGGGAGGGCACAACTGGGAGAGGGCAACATCCCCTCCCTCTCCAGCCCAGGTCTCCGTTATGCAAGCCAGGTCGGCCCCTTCATCCACAATCAAGTCATGGATGAGGGAAGATTTATTATTGACCGACCTGGCATTGAGCAGCAGCACCGTCAGGCCCGAGGGCTGGTTGACAAGGCTACCTGGCGCCCTCTGGTTGGGGGCAGAACCAGAAGGAGGGACAGGTGTCAGCCATCTGTCCATCCTTCTTCTACGTGGACATGTTAAGCCCCTATTGCTGTAACGACCATTGCCCGTGACCATGCCAATGGCAGCGCCCGTGTGTTCCCCAGGATATATCAACGTCGACATGGCCAGGGATGACTCAAAGCACTGATTAAAGCAGGGTAAAATTATAAAGCTGTTCGAAAGAGGAGAAAAAAGAATGATAAAAAGAACAAAGAAAAAAAATCCTTCCCCTTCCCTAAGATTCAGCAGTAGGCAAGCCTATTTCAACAAGAGTACTTGGCCAGCCCAGCCCCCCTCTCATTCCCCGAACAGTCCCCAAACGGTGGCGACCCCTTTGGCTGCCACCCTTCGGCCGCCGGCCCGAGGCCACCGGCCCCAGCCACGGCCGCTGCTTTGTGGCCGCAGGGCACCTCCGAGTCCCGCCCCGTCGCACACCGCGTGCGCCCAATCACCTGGGGCGGCGGGCCACACGCTCCGGCACCGCGTGTGCCTGCGCTGGCCGCTGGAGCTGGCTTCCGTCGACGTCGTGGCCGCGCGCATCTGCTTGCATCTGCCTGCACACGCGGCGGCTCTTTCCTCCAGCGCGATGGAGCGGCGTGCTGCTGGAGGTGGGCGGAAGTCTTTCTTGCAGCACGGGATCGGTGTTTCCTGCCCGAGGGGCCGTTCCCTCCTGGCCGCGGCCACTGCTTTGTGGCCGCAGGGCACCTCAGAGTCCCGCCCCGTCGCGCACCGCGCGCCCGATCACCTGGGGCGGTGGGCCACGTGCTCCGGCGCCACGTGCACCTGCGCTGGCCGCTGGAGCTGGCTTCTGTCGACGTTGTGGCCGCATGCATCTGTTTGCATCTGCTTGCACACGCGGCGGCTCTTTCCTCCACCTAATGGGCATATAGAAAATATTTCATAAACTGATACAAAGTGAAGATATTTGTGTTTTCACAGGCATTTGTGATGGGCATGCTTCACAGACATAAATTATTGCTCAAAGTTATAAAATTCAATTGTGAATATTTACTCTTATGTTGTCACGAGAACTCAGCAACTGGGAAAGCTAAACTTCAATGTTTTAACATGGACTGTGCTGTTTGGTTGCTTCTGGCAAAAGTATTGCATTGGCTTTGTAAAAGTCTAAATGAATGCTAGAATATCAATGGCTATTAAACAGAATGCCCGGGGCACCCATTCTAATGGTTCTAGCATGTCTGATTGATCTTCTTGCTGGACTGAGGAAGCAAAGAAATAAGTATTGAAACAAAGATGCTATATGGTCACCAGCTGCCCATCGGGAAAAGATAAATACATATTCTGAACTGCCAAATGCTGAAATATCATGAAATCAGTGAAGGGCAATGTTATGCCTCAGTCGTTAATGAACTACATTGGTGTTTGCTGCAATATGGATAAGCTGTCAATGTGCTATAAAGCCTCTAATCTGCCTTTCCACCCAAGAGGTAGCCAAAGGCAATGGATATTAGCACCTATCACACATGCACTTGGTACTGTGCATGTGTGTTTAAACACTCTTAGGTAACTGATGGAGTAGTCAATACTGAATCAGATGGAATGAGGACCGTATGTTCTTACTAGAGCTGAGGAAGAGTCTCCAGTACTACAACGCTATCTTTCTCCTTTGGCCACTGATTCTACTCTATAGATTGTGGACAGTGAAAAAGGTCCTCCTGGATACTTGTGAATTTCGCAGGTGCAGATGGGTGAGGAATTTCATTTCATTTCTTATGAATATTTAACAAAGTTTGTGAAGTTCTCTGAGCCGTATTTGCAAAAGGAAGAACTTGAGTATTAAAAAGTCCAAATGCAGACAAAAGCAAACATGTCCTATTTGCCCTTCCTTATGAAGATGTTACTTTCAAAGCATGAAAGATATTGATAGTAGCTACAAGTTCAACTATTTTCCAGTGCCTTCAAAACATACACAGAGTCCTGCCAGTTCTTGGTGCGGACAGTGGGCTAAGCCTGTAACTTTCCCTACAGATTTCTGCCATATCTCAGTTCGTAGAGTCCAGTGTCTCCTGCCAAACAGCACAAAACACGTTGTGGCACTGCAGCTTGCTTTTTCTTCTTCTAGTCCTAAAGGTTGAAAAGCACGAGTCATGACCAGTGGACACTGAATACATGGGAGGACTTTTTAAACTGCTTATCTTAGTCTTGGTCCATACCTCAGGAACAATGAATAGATCAGACGTTGTGCTTTGACAACCACTCTTACTCTGGGATGACCTGGAATCATGGAATCATAGAATCACAGAACAGTAGAGTTGGAAGGGGCCAAGAAGGCCATCAGGTCCAACTGTGGCAGGACACCAATTTACCTTATCCTACTCAGATTGCTCTCCAGTTTCTTTCTGAATGTCTCTAGTGTGGGAGAGACCATGACCTCTCCGTAGAGGCCCACTTGCAGATGTGTGGACAGAGATAGTGCTCTCTATGGAGAGCAGAACCCTGCTCGCTCTTGGTTCCTGTGACCTTGTCCATCCACATGTGTGCCATACCTTTTCTGATTGATGGCTTGGGTCCTGGGTATCTAGAGGAACGCTTGCGTCCATATATGCCCTCCCGCCCCTCGAGATCAGCAACGGAGGTCCTTCTCCGGGAACCCTCCATGAACGATATGAGGAGTGTGAGTACCCGGAGGAGGGCCTTCTCTGCGGTGGCACCCAACCTATGGAATGCGCTCCCCAGAGAGGTCCGCCTGGCACCGTCGTTATTTGTTTTTCAGCGCCAGACTAAGACCTTTTTATTTAAAACTTATTTTAAGTGTTCATTTATTGGTTATTTGTAGGATTTTAAATTTTTTAAGCCGAGATGCACCAGGTTTTAATATTTTTATTGTATAATTTTGTTCCTGTTGTAAGCCGCCCCGAGGCTTTGTTGGGATGGGGGCAGCATAAAAATGTCTTAAATAAATAAATAAATAAAGTGTTGCATAGCTAGTGCTCACCAGAATCTAGAGGACTAAGTTTTTGTACATGTTCTTAGGAGCTTCTTCATGCATTCTTTACCAGTAGTCATGGGCGCTTATATCTCAAAAAAATGCAGTTTCTAACACAGAACTGGCTGCTGGCTTCCTCTAATTTAGTTTCGAGCTAATTCATGACTGTGTGAGTTAACAGTGTGTGGACCACACAAAGCGAACTTCACAGCTGTGCATAAGTTTTTCTCAAATGGCCATACTGCTATACAGGCAAAGTACAGAGAGCTGGCATTTTTTTCCTACTCTGTTTCATCCTTTGCAGATTAATGTGGTATACACTGAGTTGTTAAAACACACACACAGCAGCAAGCTAGAATTAAAAATAGAATGGATTTTATGAAAAGTTGTCTGTTAGCTGCAGGGTAGGAATGATTTTTGTTGTGTATCTTCTTCCAGCAAAAAAATATAGAGCATAATCAAGATGGTCCCTGCTTGTTCAGCACTGCAGAATACTGTCTCCTTGCATTTTGAGTGATTTACCCAGAGACCTGTGTGTGATTGGTCCCTTTGCCCTAACAGAAAGTGGCATGGGAACAAGTATTCTCCGTCTATTGCCTTCCGCATGGTGCTTTAGCAGCAACACTGAATGATACAAGAGGCGCAAGTGCGAACATGCCTAATGAAGCGAGGAGCTAAGCTGGGCTTTGTCAGCGGCAGTTCCTTTTTGTCTAGATTTTAAGGAGCTAATATTAATCTGTGGGTTAACGCAAAACATCGCTGAATCCCTGTTTGACCAAAATGTCCCTAGTCCACATCGCCGGGTACTGAACAAGGACTCAGTTGCCATCTGTGCACAGCCCAAACTGCACACACTCCGAAGCTTGTGATTCAATGCATGCACGTTTACAAATTCATCTGAAAAACATGCAGTCTTGAAATGCACACTTGAAAAAAATAAGAAATGTGTGCGCGGGTTAAAAAAGTGCATGAACACATCCAGTTTTTCATGCATTGCCTGCATCTTCAAAGCTTGCAATCCAGTACAGACTCGAGGTGACACAACCTCATCTGAGCTTGAGCTGTGCTGATTTCTGCACCCCACAATGGGGTGGCTTGCTAACGTGTGTCCAGTCTATCAGAATAGGAAGTGTCTCATCCTGGCAGATAATAAAAGTCTTCCTTTCCCCAAACCAGCCTGGCATGGCAAAAGCAAAGGGCGAAGGAGCAGAAGATGAATTGTTATTGGGAGGAGTAGAGCAAGGCCCTGGGCCTGCATGGAACAAAAGTGGCCGCGTGTGATATCTCGCCCGCAGTTTTATGAAATGTGCAGCGAACCAGGCTTCTCACGGCCTTGTTCTAACCCCCCTAAGCGTCTATCAGGGCATTCAGGCAGTGCAACCCACCCTCTCATTTGGAAAATGGAACACTCTGGACAATGCCTGGTTTCTCTTTATGCACGCTGGGGTGGGATGGGGGACTCTTGATATTAATCCCCTCCTGGTGTGTTCATTATCCTTGTTTATCTTTCATTGGGACATTTTTAGTCAACTTATAATCTGGCTGTTGGGTCAATTCCTTGGTTTGTTCCTTCACCATAAGATTTGGTAGGAGGACACAGGTGACACAGAAAGAAACTGATAGCAGGAGTCGGGAAAAGTGCCATACCCCAAATGGAATAGCCATTTTGGATGAGACGGGGAGTAGGAGGAAGCCAGCGACCTTCAGGAAGGTGTGTGCCATGTGTGCTAAGACTGAGGATCCCGATTCCTATTTCTCTTGCAATGGATGATTCATTGGGCACAGCTTCTGAAAAGGAGAACACTTGGCTGGTTCGCATGCTTGTTTATTTTGCCAGGAGAGCAACCCAGCAAGCTGTCTTTTACAGGAAACGTATATAATCAGCCCCTCCAAGTGTTCTTCATAGCAAGTTGTTATTGGTCTATCCCTTCAATAATTTTATGGCCTGTTAAATACTAGCTATTAGTGTTCGCCTTTTTATTTCCTTCCTTCTGCAAGCATCAAGTGTGTGGTTACTGCTTATAAGCTGTTATTAGTCTATTGATCAACAAGTTCTTCTAGCACTCTGGGGAGAAATAAGAACATTTTAACATTAACATGAATCACAGGGCTGCCAGCTGTGGAATATTCCTCCCCACAACCCTGGGGGATGGAGCTATGCTTTTGGAAAGGGAAGGTCAAGTCTTGAATAGAATGCCAGGTTTCAGAGCATCAACAGTTATTTCTAGCTTTTATAGTTACAGGAGGAAAAAAAGTGAATTGGGCTAAGTGCAGCAAGATATAGAAACTATTTTATTTCTCAGCACTGCTGAAGCAACTTAAGGAAGGTATGAGGTTAAATGTGGGTCACCAGGTAGGTTCTGAAATATTCTGGACATCTGGAAAGAACTTTCAGATCATTGTTGGCAAAATCTTTGCTTCCTTGGCAAAGCAGCTTTGAAACCAGAGTAGCAATATTCTTTGGGTTTTCATCTCTAATTATCTTCATGCCATAGGAATGAAATTGTGAAGGCATTGATATATTGGGTGTGGTGATCTGTTTCGGAACCTGGGATGACATTCTTGAATATTGATGTGCTTCTTCTGATGCCTTAGAAGGGATGCATCTATAGGATTCCGTTTGAGTGGGTGGCTAGATAGTCTTCTTTTGGGGTCCTTTTGCAGGTTGAGTTATGTTATGGAGCCAAAGTGCAGCACTGGAGGCCAAAGAAATAGGACAGCGGTGGGAAGAGAAAATACTATTGTAGATTACTTTTTTGCATTAAATCTATTTATATGTTTAGAGGCGATACTGCTTAAAGCTTGCTAGGCTTGGGCCCGGATGCTAATTTCTGAGGTTCAGTAAAGCTCATGTGAAAGAAAGATGAGCATCGTCATAATAAATTACTATCTTCCTGGGATTTCCCCTCCTCTCTCCTCATCCTGGGGATGGGCTGCTGCCATTCCTATTTCCATGGCCACCAACACTACTAAGTGCCTTTGTGAAGGGCAGGGCAGGGCAAGCCTATTTGGAAGGGCAAGATGGAGTGGACTTGTTTCCTGACATTTTAGCAAATGACATGTTTCTGAATGCTCTCTACCAATAGGTAATCAACTTATTTGGACTTTTAGCCTATCAAACACCTAAAAGCTTGGAACAGTTAACTAAAACTAAAATAAAATAATTAGAATAAAAAACAGGCAAACAAAATTCAGAGGAATATGAAACAATTAACTAAACCACTAACAGAATCTCCCATTCTTGCCTGGGAACATGGTGTGTGTAGGAGGATCACACATTCCCTTCCCCCATTTTGCAGGAATGCCTAAAGAGGGTCACGCCATATAGCTGATGACCCTAGTGGACACCTCTGCTGCCCAGGCACTCAAGGCTGCAAGTGGAAGGGCCCTGCACAAGTATCGGTACATGTCTCTAGAGCTTCAGTTCACAAGAAGAGGGGTTCCAGAGTGGGCCAGGCACCCCTGGCATGGATGAACTCTGTTCATGTGCACCAATACGAATGCCAAGTCTTTTCTCATGGCAGTGGAACCTGGGGAACCTAGGGAAGCATTTCTGCGAGGGTGTGGAAGGAGGCATGGTGCCATGTCCCTCAGCAGTGGAGTATGCTTGGCTTGCATGGCCCGACACCCCCTCTTGCATTTCAGTGTTCTAGCATACTTCTCAAGTCCCCAGGAGAAAAGCTAAAATGCCCAGATGAGAACCAAAGAAAGCCAAGTGGGGCAACCTGAATGAATGAATGAATGAATGAATGAATGAATGAATGAATGAATGAATGATCTTACACTAAGTAACTAGAGTTGTTGTCCTGGTGGAAGTAGCACTGATATTAATGTATTTTTAAAATCAGTAATTTTAGTTTTAATTATTGTTATTATATTGATTGCATTGTTTTTCTTAGTTTAAATTTAAAAAGAACCAAAGGACTACTAAAAAACTTAGCTGTTTACTCCACCACATCTATACTGAGCTCCTTCCTGATCCTCTGAGGTTTGCCTCCTGATCCGCTCTACGTGCTATCCTCCATTCTCATGATTTATGTGAACGCCTCTTTTAAGAAAAGTGTTCTTGCCCTATAGTCCTGAAGGGCATCCCACCTCTTGGGTGTTTGCTTCTCTCAGTCCTCTATCTCCTCGTCTGCCATGTGACTGTTTGATTCATCTGCCTAACCCAGGACCAGGATTTCAGGGATCCGAGCAGTGTGAGAATACATGCCCTGAGCCCAGGTGGAAACAATAGTAATAATCTCCTATCCATGAGTCATCAACATTTTTCATTCAGGCTCCAGTGTTTTAATCCCAGGGTCTGACTTTTAGGAAACCTGGTGGACCTGTGGATGATTAACAATGTGTAGATTTGCCTCCACAGAATTTTGAAATTGCTGCTGGAGGACTCAGTTCTTCTCTACATAATCTTCTGTGCTGAAGTGTTTGAGAACTTTTGAAACTATGAGCAGATATGAACTTGAACTAGACCTTTCAAATAGATTTATTTATATGTTTCATTTCCTTCATCAGCATAGAAGACAGACCTCTCTGTGTTTAGAATCTTATACTTAGAAAGGCATGCCTATAACCAAGAGGGTGCAATGACTGGGCAAGCCCATCTCTGAGGGAAGCCCTCCACAGATGGAAGCCTGGAGAGACCCCCAATTATGGAATGACCTCCCCAACAAGGCCTGCCTAGGGCCAACACTGTTATCTTTCCAGTGCCAGGTTCAGAACTTCTCTCTCTCTCTCTTTTCTCAACATGTAATTGCTTCAAATTGGTTTTAGGTGCACATGTGTCTCTGTGTTGTCTGTTTATGTTTATTTATTTTATTATTTATTTTATTTAAAGCTTTTTAGACTACCCCATTACTAGCACCTTGGAATGGTTTACAACAAGCACAACAAAAAACGGCACAGCATCCAGCAATTCACAATAAAATCACAATCACAACTAAATATTAACAGAATAAAAAGGTTTTCGCCTGGCACCAAGAAGAAAAAAGCATTGGTGCCAGGATAACTTCCCTGGGGAGCGCATTCCACAATCGGGCGCCACCGCAGAGAAGGCCCTCCTCCACGTACTCTCCCTCCTAATCTCTTTCAAGGAGGCCTCCCAGAGAAGGTCCTCCACCTCAGATCTCAAGGGGCAGGAGGGCATATGTTGGTTTGGATAATGAGTTTTTCAAAGGTTTTAATCTCCATAAACTGCCCAGAGAGCTTCAGAATACAGTAATGAAATGAAATGAAATGCTCTACACCCTTTAGCCTTTATTGTAATGTGTGTGTGAGAGAGAGAGGAGGTGAGAGACGAAGATGGGAAGAGGGATGGGTGCTATTCTAAACATAGTGGTGGCATTTAGGCATACACACAAATGCACCGATGAACGTGCGGCATAAGAATTCTTCTTGCGAAACATCTTAACAGTTATTTACCTAAAACATAAACCCAGTAAATGTCATTAATACTGATTAGCTCTGATTAATTTCATCAAGCAGAGAGCACTAAGACACACACCTAAGATTGCTTGAACAGACTTTAGAAAACAAACAAGTTTATTTAGAGACGCTTGCAGTCTTTTAAGTTTGAGGCTCCTGGCAAGCTCAGTTAGAATGTTAAGGAGGAAGCACTGGATACAGACCATGCAATTTAGGGAAAAAATAACAAAAAACAAATAATACTCTTTTCATGTGGCGTTGGGATGCACCTATGGCACAAATTCTTTTAAAAATAAGATTGAAATGCTGTCAATAACGGTGGCAAAAATCAACATTATCTATGGCTTCTATCTAATAGCTGTTGGGACATTTAACTCTGAAAAGTGTTGCTACCATGGGCAAAAGAGTCTTTTCTCACTCACACTTCGATCTGTACTGCTTAAAACAAATCAAATAAAAACACACGTGGCTCGCAAGTCATGAAGAGGTTGATGGATGCAAATTTTGTTTGCCTTATCGGCTCTCTGTCTCTCCAAAAGCATTGCCCAGCAAATACAACTGATACTGCACATAACTGGTAGCACCATTGATACTGCACAACCTGTGGCAGAACCGGTATTGATGGAAAGTAGAGTCCACTTTAATTAAACAACTCAAGGCACAAACCTATGTATGTTTAGCCAGAAAGAGAAGTCCTATAACTCCCAGATGGCCATGCATAGGTTTTCTGTCTAGATATAGATTGGATTTTATCCGTAGTTACTGTTGAGGACGGTACATCTGTTTTCCGAGCACGAGGGCATTCCATCATCATGCACACAGAACAGTGGCTCTTTTCACATATGCAGTTTATGATGACTGAATGTATGTATGTCTCAGCAGGAACTAGAAATGTATAGAAAGATCTACTCTCCACATAGTCATTTGAAGGTCACAATAGAGTCCTCCTCCAGTTTTCCCTCTGAGTGGATGAATTTCTACAGCATTCAGCTCCTTTTCATTTCAGAACAATTATGCTGTGTCAGTAACACCTTGCAACTAGTTTGGGGATCATTATTGAAATGGTGTGTGTGTCCCACAGAGGAAGAGGCCTCCTATGTTTCTAGAAATTCCCAGACAAACTGGATATGTAAAGATCAAGGGAATTTCGTAGGCATGCTACAAAAATAATGATAGATAGATTTTTTTTTCTTCCCAGGATTCAGTTTGAATATATAATTTTATTTATTTATTTATCCAATTTGTATGCCATCCAATTACTTGCGTCTCTGGATGGCTTACAACATAAGTAAATCGACCCACTCTGGCTCCAAGTTAATAAAATACAACAATAAAATACAATATTGAAACATATTAAAATATCGATTAAATAAAAAGGTCTTAACCTGGTACCGAAAAACAAATAATGACGGCGCCAGGCAGACCTCTCTGGGGAGCGCCTTCCACAGTCGGGGCGCCACCACAGCAAAGGCATAATTGGATGAGTCCCTTTTTACTCTTGTGCTTCTGTGCTGCTTTGATGAAGTTGGGTATTCGGAGGTTTTTTCCATGCTCCTTTCTAGAAATGAACCATCATGAAGTAGAATAGAATCTTTCATTAGAACAGCATTCATATTTAGAAAATATGTTACATGGAGCAAAAGCTACATCACAATAGAAAAATTAATGACATAATGCTTATGCTTCCCTGGATGTAGATAACCTCTGGTGGAAAACCTAGAATTAAGTGTCTTGCAGTCTACAGCTGGGCCTGAAAACTTTTAGGGCCATAGGAGATAAAATGTTGGTGGTATTTCATTGGATCTTCACTTTGCTATGGCCTTTCTGGATTTTCTTTTTTCCCCTTTATTCCTCAAGTGGTTGTTCAGAAGACCATCCTTCTCAGAACTCTCTTAAAGTAAATGGAGTGAGATTGCATTCTCACTGCTTTAATAGGAGTAATGAAAATCCTTCCCGCCCCCTAAAATAATACTAAAAACGACTGTGGAGGGAGGCATGAAGCAGGCCATCTCCAACCCTCTGCAACTGCAGCCTCACATAATGAAGATCTCTTCTTGTTTGATTGGCTCTTTCCCCCCAAAGAGTTCTGTCTTACCTTTTTGCAATCTTTTCAATGTATGCATATAAAGCCAGTAAGAGTCACAAAGCACTAACCCATTTACCCGACCCAGCAGAAGTGGGCAAGATCAGCAATGGAGCAACACAGGATAGAGCAGCTCCTGGCCTGTCCTCTCTCTCGGAGGTCTTCCAAAGCTGGTTTGCAGGCTCAGGTGAGCAATGGGCAGGATGCTTTTCTGCAGCAGCTGGTGGGGATGTGCCTAGGGCAGGGAATGCACCAGATCCCCCCTCTTGAGGTCAGAGGAGTGTCTTGGCACCAGGAGGAGAAATCTGGCCAGTCCTATGGACCCTGGAGAGTCCAGCCTGGAGTTCAACCACAACAACCAACTTATCCCGCGTAAGGAGAAGATTTCTTGAAACTGGCTGACTGTTGCAATCAAGCTATGCTGAAAACTAGCACAGTAATATGCTGGATCAAGTTTCTACGTCTGTATCTGCATCTGCAAATGAATAAAGCTAGCATGCCCTACTTTCTCACTACCCTTTGTCATATTAATTCCCTATCAGGACGGTCAGATTCAGGGCTACTGCTGGCTCGTCCTTCATTTCACAGGCCGTGTTGAATCTTATGCCTGGTCAGAAAACGCAAGGGGATAGCTAAACAGCACGGGGGGTGGGGGTCATTTCATCCATCCATCCATTCATTTCAATTTTATACTGCCCTATCACCAAAGGGTTCTGTGACACACCCCTCCCTCAATCATTCTCTGATGAAAACAAGGTCAATCAGCATCTCTCTCAGCATGATAATGACAACACTATTGTTGCAGGCTCTCTCCCATGTGCAGCACATCATATTTTTTTACTCCTAGCGTCTTCCTTGCACTGGCCTTTGGTGTGTTATTAAACTGAACACCGCATTTAAGCTCACACCGGAGCTGGCTGTACTTATTATACAATATCTGCAAGCAACACGACCCCATTAAGCAGCATTATGTATGGCCCGGAAAGGCAATTACGGGGGGAAGCGTGCTTTCCTGTTGTGCCTGTACGAGTGCCTTGTGTTGGCATAAGGAGTGTCCTGGAGCTAATAATGTGGCATCTGCCCCAGCTGGGTTTTGTCTTTGCATGTTGCCACCCTCCCTCGCACGGGGCCATGCGTGAAAATGCATGCTGGGTTGCCATGGCAGGGTGTCTGAGCACTGTTTCAGCTCCCCTCCTCTCTGGCACAGCTCAATTTCTTTGTACACTCCTGAGCGAGGATTCAGCACAGGCTGGTGGGGGCCATGCATGGCTACAAGAAGCATCGTTTGCCAAGCACTCTGATTCCCCAGAGGTGCCCACCTCTCTCTAGGCCTTGATGAGAAACCTATTGCAGCGCGTGCTGCATGCACCTCTGGGAAGCCAACGCAGATCCTGATTGCAAAGGATGCATATGCGCGGGGTGGGAGAGGGACCTGAGCATGGCTGAATCAGTGGGAGAAAAGGGCACCAGTTTTGGAAATGTCTGCAATGGATCCGTGGATTTCAAATGACGTGCACACAAATGACGTGCACACACATTTCGAGTTGTCAGTGCTCAGCCCGGCTCTTACCCGAAAGCTGTGGCTTTTTCTTTTTGCTTTCTTTTTTCTTTTTCTTTTCACACCAAAAGGGCACCCCTTCCATTTGCTTGGCTATGTCTGAGCACGTCTCTGGCCTACAAGGTGACATACTATCATGCTAGGAATGAGTGGTCTCTTGAAGAGAGATTTGTGTTTAAAAGATTCTTTTTGTTTTTTCTTGTGGGGGAAGGAAATAAAGACAGACCAATAGGTCAAATTCAGCAGGCCAGATGTTCGTAGGTGCAGCGATCTGTATACTATGGACGATGTTTTGTTCTATTAAATCCTTGATTGCTTGCCAGTATCTTTTTGTCCATTTTTCCAGCATAGATGGAAAAATATGTTTGATATTTCCAATACTGGGGGATAAGAGATTCAATAGGACCTACACTTGTGGATCCTAGCTACCCGTTTTAATCTTCCACAGTGTCCCCAAGCAATACTATGTCAGTCAATCCAGGGAAATTGAAAATGACATGTAACTCCCAACTGTGGCTGTCCCCCATAGGAGATAAAAGGCCAGCATTGGGGATGATATACTTGACAGAGACTCGCCTTTAAAATGGCTTTCAAGATCCCTTATCACTGTACTGACTATGAAATAGATTTGTGATCGTAAAAATACATACTTGGAAATAAGGTCTAAGTAAGACACAAGCAGTGAATAGAAGAACATTTCCAAACTATTGGGAAACCTACAGATGCTTTCATATAATTTAAGGTTAGAAGAATCAGTCTGTGTCTGGTCTATGTCAGTTTCTGATGGATTCAGTCATAAGTCTATTCTGTCCGATTTCTGCATCAGTAATTAACTAAAAAATGAACCAATTGACATGCAAATGTGTCTGAAATTTCTATAAACAATTTTTCTTAATCTGGCCACATTGTATACAATCTCTGAATGTACACATTTTGTATTCAATGGTCCCTAATATATGCATTTTTGTATGCAGAGAACTGTATCATAAAATTTAGAAAGTGTACAGTTCAAAGTATAACTTTACTATGATCTGCATATTAGTCAAGCAAGCATGAATTAGGTTTTTTCACTTAAAAATGCAGACCAAACTGAATTCTTTCTCCTCCTAGATAGGGTGGCAAAGCTTCTGAATACCAGGCATACAATTTGATTATGTTTCTACATTACTGTGAAGTGTAACCCTGCTCAAATTATGTAATTAAATATGCATTTTAATAAGACTGAAATTTGTATTTCAATGTGCATTATAATAGTATTCCAATGTATATTTAAACAATATCTTTAAATGATTAATGGCTGTATTCAAAGAAATGCAGCTGTCTGATGAACTGCTGACCCGCTTGTTATTCAAGAATTGCACATCAGGTGATTTCCTGGAGGAAAATTGCTAACATCAAATTCCTCAAGCATCTCAAGGTACAACTGAGAGTTCCAGGGAGCAGAAATGTCTCGAGAACAAGAGGCATGAGTCAGAAGCGGGAAGTGAGTTGGTCTTATCATGGGCTGCTCTTATTTAAGAAGGAAGCAGGTGAATGGGATGGAAGTGAGAGTTAATCACAGCATTACTTTTCATATGCAGTTTGCTGCTGCATCTGTTCATGTAATTTTATTCAAGAGTAGTTGCAGGTGAGCTGTTTCACATTGGGATTCCAGAATCAAGGGCTACAGGGTTTTAAACCCTCACCTACAATCCCTGAAGGGATTGTGCAATGGCGCAGCTGGTTAAACCGCTCAGCCGCTGGACTGCCGATCAAAAAGTTGGCAGTTTGAAGCCACACGACCGGCCACATTCCCACTAGCTCTGGTCCCTCGCTCTTGCCAACCTGGCGGCTCAAAAGCATGTGATGTGAGTAGAGAGACAGGTACCACTTTGGTGATGCGGGGGGGGGGGGACAGTACCCCTTGATGTCCTGCTGGCCGCATGACCAGGGGAACATCTTTGGCCAGAGCTGGCTCATGGCCTTAGAAATGGAGATGAGCAGCACCAGTTTGGCCAGTGGAGTAGTATCTGCAGGAACTCCTTTCCTACGACCCCCACATTATTGGCCCAATCCAGATAAAATCCTCTGCTTTTAGTTCTCAGTAGAAGAAGAGAACAAATGTCATTTCACACTACGCATGAAAAAGGAGTGCCTAATTTGGTTTTCCGTTCTTGCCATGCAAACAGCAGGAATACAGAAGCTGTTTCCTTTTGTGACTTTTCAGTTTGTTCACCAGTTGCTGGCATCTGATTAGTCATGGGTAATGGAAGGTCTCCCCAGCCTCTGCGGTCTTGCCCTCTGTACAAAAAAGTGCAAATGTTTACTTTTTAGTCAGCTGCAGTTCTGCAGGTCTTGCAGGCATCTGTTTTCTGCATTTCCAGTTCCTAATCCTTATGAGTAAATGGATGATTCCTCTGCAAGATAAATCCTGGCTCATTCTCTTTCCATGGAACAAATCAGTCGAAGCCTCCATGATAATCATTTATAGGGGATCAACTCTAGCATGGTTGTCTACTTATCGAGTGATATTGAGGTTAGCTGTTGAAATCAAAACAGTGCTGCACTCCCAAATGAGCACTTTAAGACATTTTTTATGCATCCGTGCATTTACCTGAACCAGTCCTTTCATCTCATATTTTTTGTAGCCGGCTGACTTTTCATATATAGCTGCCGAAGTACATATCAGTTTGAGTCAACAATTTGCCATAAAGCTTTATGCATATCTTCCTAAATATATCCTACTTTGATGTTGTTTCCTCCAAACCCAAAAGGGGAAAATGTAATTTCGCACAATACTTGCCATCTTAAAATTCTAGGGTACAAACATTCTTGTCTGCGTTCTTTGACTGCCTATGTTTCAATATGTCCTCTTTTTATGACTAAGTTATTATATAAAATACACTAGTCAAGAAATAAATTGTATCAAAGAATAATGAAAGACTCTCTGTCCATGTTGATTGAGCAGAGCAAAGTCTGCTGAAAGGCAGTCTATGAACATAGTATGAAGGGCTGCCTTTAGCCATCCAAACATGTTAGGATAATGCCATCCAACAGAGGGATAAATATATGGGAAATGGCAGTAGAAGAAGATTGTCCTATGAGAAGACAGTTAATATAATGGAAAGTATCTTTTCCCACAATACATCATCTGGTGGAGACACCACAGCCTATAATCTGCAGCTGCTGTCTTATAAAAAAGGATGTGCTGTTTTTGGATAAAAGGGGGATCTCATTTTGGAAGGTGGGGTATTGCTTAGACATGTGAAATGACCACTGTCTCCTCACCTCAGTTTCTCTTAAAGGAGGCACAATGCAGTATGGAGAGAGAGAGAGAGAGAGCATCAAAAGAGAACTATATGTCGTACAGAACCAGTGCTGTATAAATATGCAGCTGGTATATTTCCCCTCCCATTGGATCCAATGGAAAAAGAAAATCACAGAGAAGCTGGGAAAGAAAGAAGGTGGTCGTGAGACTTCAGAATTCTTTGGGAATTGGTTTTTCCTCTGCAATAGATTGTCCTCCACTGCAGATCCCCTACAGAATTGTTCTGTTGGATCTATGAAATGCCTTTGATGGACAATTCATCTTTAACCTGTCCTTAAATGATGGTGGAGGCCATTCCAAGAAGAGGTGCCATCACTCTAAGCTACCTGCATGCTCACTAATCATCTTATTTACCTTGTATGGGTACCCAGAGAAGAACCTCTGGCTCTGTTCTTAAAAAGCAAGTGGGCTTTCAAGAAAAAGCCGAAGTCATGCAGGTGTTTGTCAGGCTCAAGCCTGGTCATTTTCTAATTGCTTCTTTGTTAAGTTTATTCTGTCCCGATTCTGCAGCAGTTCTCAAAAAGAAATTTTTTGAAAGTACCTTTGTGTTCGTGTATTTAATCTTATCCATTTTTGTTTGCACTTTGCCAAATGTATGTCTATTTTTGCAAGTGGTTTTCCCCAACATTATTCTGATATGTTTGGATGCACTTTCCTGAATACATGCATTGGTAGGCAGAGCTTTGGTCTGTGAACTGCCCCACGAAATGTGGAGAAGTGCAGAACCTGTGCTGCTCCTGCATTCCAATTTCTTGCAGCGATTCAGGAAAAGCTAATCCAGTAAGTGTATAATACAATATAAACCCAAGTTCTTCAGCACCTCAAACTGATCCGATGAACTCAATCGAAGTCAGTATTGCTCTGATAAAATTTTGTGGACCATCTTAAGGCAACCCAATGCCACAAATAACACATTAGGAATGGTGTATGGAATCTTCTCAGATCAGCAGCCAATTTGGGAAAGGTTTTGGAGGCTAAATTTCACTGGTGGACAGGGCTAAGAGAATGGGGAGTGGACTTTGGCGTTTCCCGTTCACTGCTCATTCTCCTCATCATGAAGGGTATCCAAAGAGCTGAGTGAGGTTCCCCATTCCTCCCTCATGCTGTTTCCATTCTGTACTGTAGGGTCATATCTAGTAACCCTCCTGCAGTCCCTCAAATTATTCACAGTTGGTATGTATTAATTGTCACCTGAAGTTTGGCAGCTCTAAAAGGGCATTGGTGTGATTGTTTACAGCAAAGGAATAATGATCAGTTAGGAAGCTGTACAATGACGCTCTTGACAAAGATTGATATATTTTGGGGGCATCCTTACCAAAGCAGCTTGAATGTCCAGTTATGTCTGCAGCCACTACCAATATCTGTCCAAGTCTGCACATGGAACATGTCTTTTGCTACCAGGTGGAAGGCGAACGCTGCAATGTTCTAAAAAGCTAATAGTTTTATAGTTTTGTTTTGCTGTAAGATTTCCTTTCTCAAAATAATACAGTGAAGAACTCCATGCAAGAGAGTTTACTGAAATGCCTAGAGTGAAATGTACATCTAAATATTTTCTTTTCATTTCTATTGCCTTTGCTACGTTAACCTGGTTATCTTAAACAGCCAGGACATAACATCTTCCCTCCATCAATTTTGCAAGCAACATATAATCGCAGTGATGAGAAACGGCAGAATTCCCTGATGAATCTTGCCTTAGGCATATTGTCTCTCTCAGATTCTGTTCCTTGAGTTAAGAATAGGCACATTAAATATTTCTCTCCATCTCTCTTTTTCTGGCTGCTCCTCTGAATAGAAGCAAAGATACAATTCATTTCCAGAGAATCTTTTCAAAGGATATAACCAGTTGCATTAATATATCATGAACTAATCCTGATTAATGGTGGGAGATAGAATCTTATTGCAACTAATTAGGCAAAACTGATATTCTGAGCCGGAGTATCAATTTGCCCTACCAAAGTAACTCATGCTCCGAAGACAAAGGAGAGGGAAATATAGCATAAAGGTTTTCATTAGAGCGAGCCCCTCCAGTCTATTCTGTTAGGGCCTCTCATTTGGGTCACTGACAAGGGAGATTTAAACACCTGAATTACGCAGCAAGGAAAGCACACATGAAAAACTGGAGGAGGTGCAGTTTTCCGTTGCCTTTCTCCTGCCATATGATCTTCTGAACATCTAAGTGTCGGGTTGCAAAAACCTGGGGGATTCTGGGAACTGAAATTTTATGAAGGGTTGCTGCAATTTTAATCTGAACCAGGAAAAAATATATCAGGGTGTAAAAATCTTGCCCCTTACCTGAAGCTTGCTTTTAAGAGTCATCAAAGTCTGTTTCCTTGCAGGAATTTCATTCACATCCATAGGTGAGAAGTTCAAGGTCATTCCGAGGTGAGACCTCCTGACTAAAACCAATGTGGTAGCTGTTGTTTGTTGTTTAGTCTCAGAGTTGTGCTCAACCCATCACAACCCCATGGACAACATTCCTCCAGGCTCTCCTGTCCTCCACCATTCCCCGGAGTCCACCCAAGCCCACACCCACTGCCCCAGTGACTCCATCCAGCCACCTCATCCTCTGCCGTCCCCTTCTCCTTTTGCCATCAATCATTTCCAGCAGCAGGGTCTTCTGCAGTGAGTCTTTCCTTCTCATTAGGTGACCAAAGTATTTGAGTTTCATCTTCAGTATCTGG
This sequence comes from Varanus komodoensis, assembly GCF_004798865.1. Classification (NCBI taxonomy): domain Eukaryota; kingdom Metazoa; phylum Chordata; class Lepidosauria; order Squamata; family Varanidae; genus Varanus; species Varanus komodoensis. Next base: position 5,473,896 of record NW_025336142.1, read on the forward strand.
CCTTCTAAAGAGCAGTCACTTGTACCTACATGCATGCACAACGTTCTGTACAAGGAAAGAGCATTTTCTTAAGTGGTGGGGAAAATTCTATTTTTTCCCTGCATTTCTGTTGGATGCAGAAAGCTCTCCCAGACCCAAAAAGTATGGAAATGCTCCTATTTGTTGAAAAGACTATGTCTGCAGGGTCCCCCAGTCCCCATCACTGCTGAATTGGGGCATTTGTCAGTGAAATTATACCAGTGTGGAGTCAGGTGCTTTTCTTCACTCCTTCTAAAGAAAATTGCCTGCAACACAAACAATTAATGTTCACTTTAAATTTTATAGCCTGGGCTTCCACAAATACACAAGTAGACCCTTCAAACTCTTGAAAAATCTCAGTTTTGATTTGAAGAAAAGCAGGGTTTTCACCCTGATAGATGTGACTAATCTGGCAATTGTATCAGACACTTCAGGTTTAATTAAGAGTTCTGCAAACTGAGAAAATATATACCTTCATCACAGAATCTGAGAGAAAAGCAGTAAGGCACCAGGTAGGAATGTGTCACTTACAACAATATTGTTTAATTAACAACGACAGTAATAGATGGGTTGAGCTACAGCTTCTGTGTGTGTGTGTGTGTGTGTGTGTGCGTGTGCGCGCACATGCACATGTGTGTCTGCTTTAACCACTAGCTTAAGATATTTTATTTCCAGTTTGCTTGTGTGTACCAGTTTGCAGATATTCCTCATTGAAAAGAAAAGGAAACAAACAGACGGCTAAGCACTTTCTTTTCAAGGGTCTCTGGTGCCACCTTGTGTTTAACTATATTGCCATGACATAAGAAAATACTTTATTTAAAAGAAAATTAAAAAGAAACTACTGTTGTCTAGGAAGGTCATTCTGGTTTAGTGCAGTTAATTGTATGTATATACTGCTAGAAGAGGTCCTGAAGCAATTTACAAAGAAATCATTTGATTTGTGTTTGCTTGTGAGTGTCACTTTGAAAGTTTGTTCTTATTAATATTCCAGAATTGGACTCCTGCAGTTTTCAATGGGACTTTGATCCCTTTATGATTGTTCAAGTGACTCCTGCTGACTCATGGCAACTTTGCCCCTTGTGTCTCAGGTGCCCACAATGGAATATACAAGCTTTTTCCAGCTCTGGATGGTGAGCCAAGCTATGCTCCCTATTTGGGCAAGGATAACCTCACCTCAGTAGGTCTCTGCTCAGGTACTCTCCACATTAATTTACTGCAGTGTGTACCATGCGGGGCTGCCTTTAAATATGGGTCAGATGCTTGAGCAAAATGGTGCAGCTCAGGGGTCCCCTAACTAATCAGGGGGACCAGAAGGTCTAACTTGAGCTGCTTGAACTGGCTGTCTGTAGCTTCCAAGACCAATTCATAGTAAAGGTTCTGATCCGCAGCTCATGACCAGCATACCTGATGGCGAACTTTCCCATGATGAAGCTGGTACCCATGCACTGCACCATCCCCTGAAGCCTTCCTTCAGAGACCTCCATCAAGGGGTCTTTGGATAACAGCAACAACATTTTCTCAACAGTGGCTACCTAAATGTGGGATGCTTTTTTTCACTGCAGACCTCTGTCATCCCCTCTGCACGAGATTAATGTTCCTCAGCTCTCACGTGGCAGTATGGGGTGCTTATTGCTGAGTGCTTAAAATCGTTCAGCATGTAAACACTTGCTTATGGTATGCTTTATGTTTCTAAGGTTTTAATCTTTTGTAGACCATCCAGAGAGCTCATTGTAAGTTGGTGGTTCCCTTGACTTTTGACAGCTCTCCAGAGAAAGCAAAGGTGGGAAACAACTATTTGGAGTTTCTTCTGGGCAACATCCAAGATCAGTACTAGCTTCGCTTTGGCAGCAAACACCTGCCAAGAGATTGACCTAGCTGAGGTTCCAAGTTTCCACACATCACAATTGTGTATCTCCATAGTTGTGGGTCATCTTTTATCTCTTAGAAGAAAGGAAGGAAAGAAAGATCTCTGGCTAAAAAACGAAAGATGGGTTCTGCATCACCAGCCAATCCCCAACACCTGTGCTGTGTTTGGATAGCATGACAACGCATATGTGTAAAACAGGCCATCAAATAGGCCATGGGTTGTCAGGCTCCTTGCTGTCCTCAGACCAGCCACCCAGAAAGAACCCATGGTTTTCCATGGCATGGCAGACCATCATGGGTAACGATCTGCAGAGGGTTGTCAGGTTGTGTGAAACCAATCATTTGTATATGCTTTGCTTGTCATTTAAAACTGAATGGATGCTTTGGGGAAGACAAAACAGAAAGTGGAAACACATTCAGAGAGAGCATTTTAACCCCTTCAGAAACTGGACACTAAACATGGGAAGGGATGCATCTAGACTCGTATACTTGGAGAAGACCCATGAAATCAGTGAGACCTGGGAATCGTGGATTTCAGTGGGCCCACTCTATGTTTGACTGATGCAAAGATATGCGGACAATCCATAAGGCACAAATATGGTTGGATGTACCTTCTTATAAGGTTGTTTCATTACTGTGAAGATAATTCTTATTTTGACTGGTACTGAAAAACATGTTTGATGTGTCAATATGGGTGGTTGGAATACTTGAGATTTCTTATCAACCAATTTCTTCAGGTAAAGATTGAGTGCTCATTCACCTTGAGCACAGGTAGCCTGAGAAGAAAAGAAGTAAAAAAAGGAGCTGACACTGCAAATCACTTTCCATAAGGAAAATTGGAATATTTCTTCAAATCATGAAGATGTGAGAGCTGATGGTTTCTTATGAGACATGGTTGTAGTACCTAAAACAGCTGAACTCTTCTTATGTTGAATGCTTGTAGATTTTGTTAAGCTTTGCTGCGATTTCTATGCCCTGGTGTCACAAATAGGGGTGTCTAATCTTCCTGGCTGAAATGCTTACTAGAATAGCTGGTAGTTATAGATATGCTTGGATCTGGCTTTGCAGGTCCAAGCTGCACAGCCTTGAAGCTGCACAGGCCAAAAGGAGATACAACAGCCTTTTTGGTGTCACCTATTGGTTGGAGTCTGTTTTGCAGTAATTCCAATTTGTATTTGACCCATGCTAGAACAGACGTACGTATATATTGCAACTCTCAAATATTGCCTCTTTCAGGAGTCTACCAGGGATCCTTATTCATTCCACATCCTTGAATTAACTTAATTAAACTTGATCAACCACATATACTTCCACTGACACATCTAGACCTTTGGCAAAGATAGAAACCTTTGGACAGGAAGATCTCTTTCTGGTCTGACATGTTGCCCAATATTTCTTGTTACTTAACTGTGGTTCATTGATTTGAATAAATAAACATGACTCTCTACCAATACCTTGCATGTGTGTTTGGGACAGAAAGACTATTGCTTGGATATCCAGGTTGCACCTTTTGCTTTTCCTTTGGGGTTCAAGCTCATGTAAGAACTTGATATAAATGAAGAAGATTAACCCCATATCAGTGGATACATTTTACATTTCCAAATGTGCCCATGGTCACAATGAAAGTTAAAGACTGGTGGTGGAATCCCATGAAAATTTCCCCCCTTCCCCCACTCCCCAGCTCACAATTCTCATGCAATGACACAATCTCTCTTAATTGTGATTAAATTGTTTGCTACATTTTCCCCTGAGCCTTTGAAATAGGCTACCATCTAAATGTAATGATCTCAATGTAAAGTATGTTCAGATGGGCACAAACGTTATTTCCAGCTGTTATGTTACATTCAGCTAATGATTAAGTCACAATATGATCAAGCAAACAACTTACAAGGCTGGCATTTCTCTGGTGAAACTGGGCTATGTTAATGAAGTAAGACAATAACAAGCATATTTCAGTATACTCCTGTGAACATTTGCTCAGATATATTCCAATAAGTTCAATGGGATTTACTTCCAGGTAAGCAGGTAGAGGTGTTGAGCCTTGATCTTATAAAAAACATAAACTAGTTGAGGAGGTCTAGAATTTGACAGCAGTTCCACTGTACTTGCAGAATTCCAGGGATCCCCAGTGTGATAATGATGATGGTACAATCCCACCAGGAAAGACAACCAGGAAGCATGGCAAAATGAGCCAATGGCAGATGCAGAATGTGGATAGCTCATGGGAGAACCAAACTCCCACTCTGTCTTCTACGCTCACAGAGCATGGCCATGAGACAATGGGTGGTAGAAATTTATACTGGCCCTAGAATTGGTGCAAACCAATCACCTCTCGTTAGCTTCAATGGGAGCAATATTTTTTCCTACATCCACATCAATATCTGTCCCATGCAGAGCATAAAATACAGTGCAGTTCATGGCTCAATGACAAAATAGATCCAGTGGGATCTAAATCTGCCACAGGGAGATCACACCTCAGGTGACAGGGATGTAAAGCGGAGCTATCTCTCTCTTTGGCCACCTAATGAGAAGGAACGACTCACTGGAGAAGACCCTGATGCTGGGAACACTGATGGCAAAAGGAGAAGGGGGCAGCAGGGGATGAGGTGGCTGGATGGGGTCCCTGGGGCAGTGGGTGTGGGCTCCAAGTGTGGACCCCGAGCCATGGGGGGGGGGCAGGAGACCCTGGAGGAATGTTGTCCATGGGGTTGTTATGGGTCAGGCATGACTTTGCGACTAAACAAAAGATCTCTCTCTGGCCTCATCACACACAGAGAACTCGTTAGAAGGGGTTCCGATGATAAGAACTATGGGGAAAGGGGCACTCAACTGCCAAGGGGAGCCATTTGCTAAATGTTTACCTTCCAGGGAATGCATGGGAACTTGAGCTTAATGCTAATACTCTCTGGAGATGATTCCTCTCCCAACTTCCTGACACCAATTCAAGAGGAGTCATCTGAGTGGATGAGGGGGTAGCTGGGTGTGCAGGTGCTTGTGCTTGGAAATGATGTCATTGCGAGATTGTTGGGCTTCTCCTCTGCTTTCTAGTTCCCTTAAAAATGAAGCCGAGGCTCCGCCGAGCACCTCTTGCTGACATGCCTTGATGCATGCATGGCTGCTAATGACCCTCCCTGAGGGCTCAGTACATGATGTCCTGCTGCCATTATTGGGACACAGTCTATAAAAAAGATGGCTTCTCCCATTGGGCAAGAGTTCCCAGGGTCCTCAGGGAGGAGCTGATTGGGTGTTCAGGTTGGAGTGCTTGTGGACAGAGTGATATTTGGGAACTTGGACCCCTTCTGCAAGGGTCTCCTGAGGTCGCTTGGACTGCCTTCTGCCATCGGGCCGAGGGTGTCGGGGCAACACTGGCATTCCTCGGCATCCTTATTTTCCCTCCATTCCCACCTTCCTCCAAACCTGCCACACAGCAAGACTGCCCTGAGCTGAGCATGCACTTGCCCCAGGGGCTGTTCCGCTGACACAGTAGCAGCACATTTCTAATCCTCATGTGATAGAGATGCTCTGCCTGCTGTTTAACAGAGATATTGCCTCCGTTCCGTTGGGGGAAATGAAGATGGCTCAGGGGAGGCGATCAGAAGACACTCAGCTGTGCTAATTTGCTGCTCTCTCAGGCAGAATTGCCTCTGCAGCGCTCCAGTGCAAATGTCACTGTAGAAAAAGGATGGATTTAATCAAAGGGTGATAGGATATGAAGACGTTACTTATGTGATTCTTCATAGCTCATCATTAGGGGATTATTGGCCTCCGAAATACCCCTAATTACAGTCACAAAGGAAGAGGTGGTGAGTTGTTCTGCCTAATGAATTCTTTTTATTGGAGATAGAGTCACAGCAGAGGAGCTGTCGAACTGGATTCCGCACAGGGCAGGTGTAACTTTGGGTGAAGACAGATGTGACATTTTAAGTGCTCTGGAAGTCATTTCAGCTCACATTCACAACTCTCCTCTGTACATTTCAGGGCAGAGGCCACGTGCCCAGACGAATCCCAGCAGATGCGGGACACCTGTCTGCCCTCACCTAACAGAACACAAGGATGTTAGACCCTAATAAGGGCAGCCCTTAACCTCACATCTGGGTCCTTCTGCAACCTAAATCCCTTGAAGACGGTCCGGATACTTCAATTGGTTCAAAATAGAGCTGCCAGGCTGCTGACGGGGACTGGGTGTTATGTTCACATGACTCCAGTCCTCCGTCAGCTTCACTGCCTTCCCATTGAAGTCCAGGCCCAATTCAAGGTGTTGGTTATGACCTATAAAGCCCTAAATGGCTTGGGTCCTGGTTACCTGAAGGAGTGCTTACACCCATATACGCCCGCCTGCCCCTTGAGATCTGCGGGAGAGGCCCTTCTCCGGGAACCCTCCGTGAAAGAAATTAGGAGGGTAGGTACTCGGAGGAGGGCTTTCTCTGGCACCCAATCTATGGAATGCGCTCCCCGGAGAGGTCCGCCTGGCGCTGTCGTTATTTGTTTTTCGGCGCCAGGTGAAGACCTTTTTATTTAAGCGTCATTTTAATTGTTAACAGCTTATTTTATTTGGCCCAGGGCAACTTCTTTTATATTGTTATTTATTTTATATTGTTATTTTTATATTGTTACTATTGTATTTTTCTTCTTGTTGTGAGCCGCCCCGAGGGCTTCGGCGAATGGGGCAGCATATAAATGTTTTAATAAATAAATAAATAAATAAATAAATACCTGTTGTATTTAAATAGCCTATTTATATTTTCAATCTATCCATTCAGAGTATTTGGCAGTTGGCATGCAGTAATGTTAGTATGGAGGAGCTGAGATAAGGATGGAGGTGGCTGTGCATCTCACCTCCTGCAGCTCCTTTAACTTCCTCAAAGCTGCCTCGGCCCTGGAGCAGTGAGGACTGTTCAGGGGTTGGGGCAGCATAGTGGAAGTAAAAAGTGCCCCAAATTATTCAGCGGCACTTGGTTTGAAGACATCTACCTGATATCCCAACAGGAGTGAAGAACTTTGGGGCAGAGACCAAATCCTACCCTCCTACCTTTGGAATGCAGCCCCTGGAAAAGAGGTTCTGCACCTCTATTTTTTTTTGGGGGGGGGGGCTTTTTAAGCAGACCTAAAAATAGAGTCCACACTGCCTGGAAGGACCCAAAGAAGCTTTTGAATATGGGGTAAATGGAGATAAGAGAGGAGGAGAATACTTGGTTACCCATCCTTCCTTCCAGGCACCCTTAAATATACTGCTCATATTCTTTAAAGTCCCAAGAATGGATAAATATGCAATTTTTTTCCACATTCAGATATCTGCCTGCCTGCCTCTCTCTCAGTCTCTCTCTCTCATCTCAATATGAAGACATTTGTGAATGTTGGTAAAATTTTATAAGGAACAAATGGAAACAAAATGCTCACCCAATCAAATGCAAGAGGTGTAGGATTTTTGGCTTGGACAGGAGCATGATGTTAGATGGGGCAACTATAAGAAGAAAGAAGGAACAATCCCAGTCATGTTTGAATATTTAGGAATTCAAACCCTGGTTTTTAAGACAGAAGCACTGAAAGTTCTGTGCCTAGATGGTGAACCTGTCTGCTCCAGTTTTTCCCACTTCTGAAGTTCTTAAACAATACAAAGTTTTTTTGTCCCAGATATGCAAAACTATGCAAATATTGATAATATCTTATCAAGCATGAATTGAAACAAAATTGCCTCATGTCACTACATATATGCAGTATGGAACTCAAGTAGTCTCAGGGCTTTAATTAGCCTTGACCAATTTGGACCCTACTGGCCAGGACTGGCAGTCAAAGCCTACCTGTCTGGCTTAGGGCCTTCTCTGAGGAACAACAGCTGAGCACATCTTCCTGGCTTCAGTATGTTCCCTCAGCAGTGACACTTTGATTATACTGGCTCACCTATGTCATCTGCTTATGTGTCTGGATGATTCAGTATTGAGCAGGTCAGTGGTCACCAGTTAAAGGGTTAGTGACCTGTGTGAGAGCAGACTAGGAGAGTGATAATCTGTCATGCTCCTTCCTTGCCAACCCTCAAAGATTTGCATGTCTACTCATCCAGAAGTGCAGCTCAACATTGCGTTGCCAGTTGCTCTTACCCCTTAATGACACACACACTCACTTTCCCCCTGACCTTGATTAGGTTAATTCTTAGCATTGCACTGTAACATCACAGGATATCCATTGCCAAGTTTATTCAGACCAGGAGTGGGGAGCATGCCTCTGAATAATTCTGAGAAAACTAGGATCCAGTTCGAGCATTTCAGTTTTCCAAACCAAATACCATCTCCTGCTTGGCACCTGTGCTTCCTCATTCATACATGTTCTGCTATCATCACTAGTTCCTGCCAAGGACTTTCATTTTGTAATTACTAAACAGTTAACATTTCCACTGGGAGGGATTTTATTGCCCTAATGTGGTGGATCCACAGCTCTGAGTATAATTACACCCTGGCTTCAATTGTATCTGGAGGAGTTCAGCCTGAAAGTGAATGTATTGTGGTTTTTCACTGTTGAAATAACAAGAAAAGCTTACTAATCTTTTGTTCAAGTCCATTTAACTTTTTGATCCTATGGTTTCACTCAGAAATCTGCGGAATAAGCAGAGGAAGTTAAAATGCCACCATTAAGTGGAGTGGGGAACATATCATTTGCTCTTTGATCCTTGTCAGATTCAGGCCTTTTGTTTCATAAAGCTTGCAGGTGGTTATACTGAAGGGTACGCAGAATATAAGGATGGATTTCAATACGTGCACTAAAAGTTTAGGCAATGTGCGTAAGTTGGCTTCATTCTCTTTACAAATCTGAAAGCTCAATAGTAAGAAAACATGGGATGTGACAATGGCAGCCAACGTTCTTTGGCAAGTGAGCAAATCAAGTCAAGAGAATAAAACCAGCGCCTTAGTGTCAGGGTTTGATTCCACTGTAGGTCCTCCTCGAATTGGCTTGTGCAGGGATACCAGGGATGAATTTGTTTTGGGTTCCACCACCCTGAGTTGCAAATAAGCATGTGTATTTCCAACGTCACCGAGGAAGCTTGTCTTCAAACATGTTTTAAAGACACTCCCTGTGCTCCATTAAGGCCTCTGAGTATTTAGACCTGATTCATTGCTTCATCTAAATTTTGGAGGTTCAGTTTGCTCTCCCTTATGTAACAACAGAATCAGTTTCAAAACAGTACCCTCTAATTTAAAGTCAAGAATTAAAACTATGTTTGAGGGCAATCTTCCTCAGAAACATTGCAAAAATGTGTTAAATGATTGTATTTCATTCATGCTATTGAGGGATACTGTAGCTGAAAGGGATTCAATATGCTATAGACCAAGTCTATCTAACTTTTTGATATCCTCTCACTGATATCAATCAATAACATAACTGACTGATAGTAACTCTAATATTTACACTGAGCAATAAAGGCAGAATGAAGTAGGAAATGTGTGAATTGAAATGCCTCTCCCAATCTTTTTGTTTTCCCTGATAACAGCTGTGGAGACAGGAGAGAGAGATGGTTTGGGTTGGGACCATGATGTTATTCTTCCCATGGATATTTGAATTTCAATTGCATGTTCTACTCTGATCATAGAGATGACTGATAGTTTCAGTTTGATTTATTTCTCATAAACATGTACTGCTATTTACAAATCATTTCACATTCAGGATGGAACGAACTCAATAGAAATGAACAAACATGTGGACCGAAACTTGCAAATTTGTCCAACTGGACTCAAGTCACTGAGTACTTAGACTTTAAAAGGCTGGGAATGAATCCCTGTGCTGAAATAAGATGGTCACTTCCTTTCCTCCTCTCTAACAGCTGTATAAGAGGCAGATGCAGCATGACATTTGCCTACTGCTCTTGCACTGTGCAAATGGGTGAGAATTTTATTTTGGTGCACTTTTTGTATAAATTAACCAACATTTGCAAATTGTTTCACCTTCAAGCTGGAAAGAAGGTAAGATTCCTTTATAAAGTTATTTAAAAGCAGGGGGAAATGGATGGATCTGTCCATACCTAGCTAATGTCATTTTCGGGAAGATAATTTGACTGATAACATAGTGCAGCCAAAGGTTCGAGGAAATGGTGGCAGGGAGTCTGAAAGTAGATTTGCATCATGTTTATTTTAGCCTTTATTCAGAGAAAGGGATGTGAATGTGAAACAAATGCTAATCACATAATGACTAGCTTAACTTCTTATTACCCACAACTCAGATATTAATTACTTTCTGTACTGATTCATTCTATTGAAAATCAGAATGAACCATGCAGATATACATGTCCTTTTAACAAACCGAATCACTCAACAAACAGAAAGTGTTTCCTGGATAATTCTGCAAAAGATACTCATGGCTTAACCTCTCTGTGTTGATATTAGCCTTTGTTAGAAGTGCACATGCAAATTGTGATGCAGCTCAAAACAATGCAAAACCCTTCCGTGGCTGACTCCCCTCCCTCCCACTGAGGGAGAGGACAGCTGGAAGATTAGGCTTACATGTGAACGACAAACTGAAATGAGGCTTTCAATATTTTCTCTGTTCATTGAGTTATAAAGTCTGCCTGAAGCTCTTTTTTTCAATTATTCTATTTTTCTTTTATGTTTGTTCCGTGGAACCCAAAATGACTGTTGTTTTTATTGGCTAACAGCAGAAATCAATCATCCTGCCTTGATGAAGCTTTATATAACCCTGCCTTGGACCAAATTTTACCATGAGCCTGTCTTAGAGCTCAGTGGAAATGGACTCTCAAAATTTCCACCCTGTGTCTGCTACAGGGACAATTCTGATTCTTTCCATCTAGGGATAAATTCTTAACTTGTCTTCCCACACAGGGCTTGTCATTGCAAGCCTCTCTCTTTTTTGCTCAGAGTTTTGCAAATGGCAACAGGATCAACTCTGCAAATGGTCCCTGTACCAAAATCTGTCTTCCAATTTCATGGAAATGTTCTTTTCCCATGGGAAAAAAGACTACATGATTCTCTCTCATTTTCAGTGTGCTTTATAGTTCATTCAGTTCCTGACCAATTAAATTCCTGCAACAGTGAGGGATGGGGGTTGGACCAGGTGGCCTTCATGACCCCTTCCAACTCTACTATTCTGTGAAAGCTGATGAATGTAGAAGAAAGGTGAATGATTGTACAATGAAATACATGAGAAGTCAAAATCCAAGCCATGAAAATGTCTCTGTAACTTCTTTGCCTCTGAAATTCTTTCTGAAACCTATTGGTTTTCTGTCAAACTACATGAGAATGGTATCAAAACATGGGAGGAATTTCTGACACTGATCGGGTCTATCAAAGCTCCTTCTCTGCACTCCAAGAGGTACCACATTTCAAGGATCCTGGACTCACAGCACTGGAAATACCTGCATTAGAAATGTGCCATTCACCTCTAAATGATTGAGATATGAGGCAATATCCTGATTTTTTAACTTAAAAACCAAACTTCTTTGGACTTGACCAACCTTACAGTTCATTTGTTTAGCTTTCAATGTACCCTTCCCTTTCCTTGTACACAAAATATGCACTGATGTGTTTCCAGGTAATGAGGATTAGTCCCTTTCCAGATAGCAAAAGGGTGATTTTGTTCAATTCCTTTTTATGTGGCAGGTGTGTTCTATTATATGAATTTGATTAGAGTTGGCACAGAATTTTGCTTAAAGGTGTTTTTGAGACAAACATTGAAAGAGGGATGAATTCTGAGAAAGAGTAAGGAAGGCAGGGGGTGGGAACATTTAAAGAAGAAAAGCAGGTTTCTTGCGAGGCTTGTTTCCCATGGTCTCCATGCGGTTCTACAGACTGTTTCCCCACCTGTCCCTGTCCATTGGCCAGCAAGTAACGAGAATTTTCATCACGACCATCATTATGTCATGCCTTTAGCTAAGCTGGGGCATTGTTAACGCAATTTTTAACTGATTGGGTTTTTAACTATGTGCTGAATTGTTTTTAAACTAATATATTTAATTAGTAGATTTGATTTAATTAAATCAATAAATTTATTTTCCTTATGTTTCTATTTTATTACATTTTTACTATTTTGATTTTCCTTGAGTACCATTTTCAACAGAAACCTGAAATATCCATCCATCCATCCACCTATCCAATTTCTCTTATGCAATGGCTATGCTTGGTTTGCTATTGTTAGAATTATTCTTCACCAAAAAAGTGTATTTATTTCATCCCACTGTAATGTCTGATTCTTGATGGTGAACAATGAGAGAGAGAGAGAGAGAGAGAGAGAGAGAATTTCCCAGTTATTTAACTCTTTAATAGCTGTCAGCTGTCAGAGTTAAGGGATTGGTGGTCTCTACATACCAGAATATAGACAAGGCTTAGCCAGTAGGGGAACTTTTTTTCATTTGAATATCTAACATAAAGTTCTACTAATCAAATCTCCCCTTGGCTGTGGATAGCCAAAGAGTTCCCAAAGCTACTTCCAGGTCACTTTCTTGATCTTGCCTGAATAACGGGAATCTACTAGTGCACCTGTTTCATCATTATCCAATGGTGTACTGAAGAGGTAATCCAGAGAGGGTCCAGAGGGCCAGCCGAACAGAGGCCATGGGGCCCTCTGCTGCCTACCTGGGGCAGCAGATGTATGGAGAAAGTGGTGCCTGTGGCTGGATGCATTAGGGGATGGGTGTTTGGTGTTGTCCTGCCACCGGTAACTCATTCAGTTCCTGCAGTCACCCCAGGAAAACAGGTTGCTGATGAGGACGTGTATTTCAAAACACTGAGTCTGACTGAGCTGGAAACTGTGCTTTTTCATTACTTTTGCACCACTCCTTTGACCAGGCTGCCTTACTATCCAGGTGTTACTAATTCTTGGAGTAAAACATGTTTGCAGGGAGGCCAGTGCATTCTTGGCGACTGCTTCCTTTTCACGGGGTTCTCACTTTGGCTATAACAGGTTTCCTACCCTCAAAACTAAGATATAACCTGCCCCTTCTCCATGCAATCGGCCAAAATACTGCAGTGGTGCTCAATACCTGATCATAAGAGCCAGTGCATAACACTTTCTGGTGGTTCTTGCAGAACCAGCAAAATTTCAGTCCCTGCTAGTAATGGGGGAATGTTTGGGGGGAATGTTTGGGGGAATGGGGGAATGTTTCCCCATATCATATATAATAAACTTCCATCTATTGCGTGATGGTTTGGATGGCTTTTAAAGGAACCAGAGAAAGTAATGCAGGATGTGCATTAATAGGAGGAGTTGGTGCTCCATGCTCATTGGGAACCTCCTCTGCCCCCCAGTGTCCAGTTTTTGGAGCAAGCATCTGAGAATGGGCTTCACCCTCAATCCTCCAATTGGCCGTTGTTAGAAACTGGTCTATATAGTTCTCCAGATTGATCAGCAACACTTTAGCTTTCTGATATCCTGCACTGCATTGCTTTATAATAAGGACTTAACTTGGAGTTCTTAAGTATTCAGTTCTTTAGTGACGGACATAAAATCATGCAGTTATTTTCTTTAGTCAATAATATATATTACTTACCCAGAAGGGTAAGAAGGAAATTTATGATACAATCTTAAATATAAAGACAAATCAACTGCAGGGTATCCCATCATTCAAATTACACGACTTAGGAAAAGCAAGAATGATACTAGATTGGTTTGAAAATACAGGAGTATGTGCAGTCAGTTGCTATTGATGATTTAGAGATTCATGACTGCAATTTTATCCACTCACTTTGAAACTCAACTACCACACTGTTAAAAATGTGTGCTTTGTTTTGCTATTTCTCTCCCTCTCTCTCCTGTCCTCTAAGACATCTGGGTAAATCATGCCAGTCTTCACTGCTGGTATAGATTGTTTCTTTGTTCCAGGTGCCTTGGTTCCTTGGATGTCTGCCTTAAAGAGGGAGTATTTCAATGGTTTTTTATTTATTTTTGCCATTACTGCTAATTTTCTACCTTCTTCTATATTTCATTAGAATTTGAAGAACATCCCATCACCATGATTACTTGGGTCCATGGTGGAGAATCACAGTGACACTCACAGCCAATATTGCCCCATCCGGACCTAACCTAGGCTCAAACTTACTCCGGAATGTTGTTATTTGTGATTGTCCCCCAATATGAAGTTAGATTTTTAGTGTGATACGAAGAAATAAAATTAGGCATTGTTGTTGTTGTTCTTAGTCTCGAAGTCGCATCTGACCCATCGCGACCCCATGAACAACATTTCTCCAGGCCTTCCTGTCCTCCACCACCCCCCAGAGTCCACTCAAGCTCACACCAACTGCTTCAGTCACTCCATCCAGCCACCTCATCCTCTGCTGCCCCCTTCTTCTTTTGCCATCTATTGTTCCCAGCATTAGGCTCTTCTCCAGTGAGTCCTTCCTTCTCATTAGGTGGCCAAAGTATTTGAGTTTCATCTTCAGGATCTGGCCTTCTAAAAAGCAGTCAGGGTTGATCTCCTCTCGCATTGCGGTCCAAGGGGCTCACAGGCGTCTCCTCCAGCACCACAATTCAAAGGCCTCAATCCTTTGTCACTCAGCCTTCCTTATTGTCCAGCCTTCACAGCCATACATTGCAACTGGGAAAGCCATAGCCTTGACTATACGCACTTTTATTAGGCATTAGCATGCCTTAAATCATCAACAACCTATGGAATTCACTCCCCAAAGAGGTCCGCCTGGCACCGTCGTTACTGGTTTTTTGGCGCCAGGTAAAGACCTTTTTATTTAAACATCATTTTAATTGTTAAAACATATGATCTGGCCAGGGCAACTTCTTCTTCCTTCTCTTTCTCCGCCTATATTTTTATTTACTTAATTTATACTGATAATTTTAATCTTATATTTGTAAATCAATGTATTTTTTGTATTTTGTAATTAATGGTAATTTATTATGTGCTATTGTATTTCATTGTATTTTATCGTGTTGTAAGCCGCCCCGAGGTTTCGGCAAGGGGCGGCATAGAAATGTTATAATAATAATAATAACAGCAACAACAACAACAACAACAACAACAACAACATAACCTTCTTAAAAATCCACAGCATTGCTCAAGGAAACATCAACTCTCAATCAAAGGGTGGGTTCTCCTTAGCATATAGATATGATTAAACTAATATAATAGTCATGGTGACTATCCCTTTCCTTTTCCTTTCTTGCTCTTTGCTAATCCAGTTTCTAGTGATGGGAACTAACTAACAAACTAAACTCCCCAACTAACAGATGGTGGGAGATTTAGTCCTACTTTGGCTGAGTACTTTAGTCCTGATCTGAATTGTGTTCACATTTACTTATAGGAGAGTTTAAAAAGTGCATAGGCCTCAAGTGATGTGATAGGTGGTTAGTGTAACATCTAGTTTGGCTGTATGTTAGATTGTGTAAAGCTGCAGAGAAATGTGGGAGTTTCTTCATTTGTTTTTTCCCTGAGGTCTTTGATTGGTTCAAAAGAATACATGAGTTTTTCTTCATTCTCACCCTGCCCTCTTTCCAAACCCTGGATTGATCCTGGACATGTTTCTGAGTTCTCCACCATTTCTAAAATATTATGATGTGTCATTCTTTGGTTTCATAATAAATTGGAATGTCAAATGTGGTAAGGATTGAAAGCCCTACAGTATATTACCTATTTGCCAAAGACCCTTTTAAATGCTGAACAATTACATGTAATTAGGCCCTAATCCAATCTGTGTGTGTGCTGTGTGTGCACACGTGTATGAAACAATTGTGGATAGTGTCTCTTATTGACGGGCAGATCCAACTATGAATTTCTGGGATCAATTCAATACTTCATTGATGTCTGTTCTTCTGTACTTTAACCATTTCCTTTGCAGCTTTGTATTCCTCAAATCTATTTTTAAAGCAAAATTTATTTTGCAAATCTGCATTACAAGCCTAATCTTGAGGAATAACAAGATGAGCAGAGCAATTCTCCCTGGAGGAAGGGAAATCCAAAAGGAGAGGAAATGCTTGCTTTAGAGTCTGATTAGATTCCCTCCCCACTGCCACTACTTTTACAATTTCTTTCACATTGGTTACAGCACAAAGGTAATTACAGGCAATATCCCATGAACCAGTGAGCATGACTGCACATGCAAAGTGGAATTGCCGGTTTCAAAGGCAATCCAGGAAGTGAGCAGAAACACTCAAGGGAGAAAGGTTAGCGGTGCTTGCAAAAGCAGTGCCAATGATCGGTCTTCTCCAGAAGGGGATGTTTCTACTCACCCACTTTTGGAACCAGTAATTCCCACATGCACAAGCAGTAGCTCCTGCCAACCTCTTGGTGGCAACATGGCAGCCCACACAGGTTTTCTCTTGTGTATTTGGATGTGCCAAGGAGAAGACAAATGGTCAAGAAGACTATAGTTCACTGGTGAACAGCTTGCTGCCTTCTAGATATTTTAGCCTATAACACCCCTCACCTGTAGTTGTTGGCCAAACCAACAGGAGGACCACAAGTTGACCACACCCGATTTATTTATTTATTGGAAATGTTTATATCCTGTCCACTGCTGAGGTCTCAGGACAGTCTTACAATAAACAGGGTGGAACACAGCATCCAAATTAATTGCTATACAATAAAACCCCACGTTAAAATCACACTCAGACCCTAAAATAATTGGGAAATAAAAAGGTTTTGGCCTGGCTCCAAAAGGAATAAAGTGTTGGCTCCAGGTGAACCTTTCTGGGGAGCGTGTTCCATAATCTCCTTCAAGAAGGGCTCCCGAAGAAGGACCTCCGACCCAGATCTTGAGGGGTGGGCAGGCACATAGGGCAGGAGAAGTTCCTCAGATATCCACATCCTCAGCCATTTAGTGTTTTTAGTCACTTAGTTGCTACATTGTTGTGATTTTTTGTTAATCTTTAGGTATGTTGCTGTTAGCCTTTAGGCAGAATGCTTCATCCAACTGATGAGATGTAAAGCTTTATCATGGATGGCATGAAAATAGGTTTGACCCAATGTGACCATTATTTTGGTCTGTTACTTGTACTTCTCTAGTAGAAGGTGACTTTGAAGTTAGCGATTATTCCTCAGAGACTCAGCAGCTAGAGCAAAATATTTCACTACCAGCTATCAGCTATACTGGATGTAATTTGATCCTGCCTGGTGTCTTTACTCTCTTAGTATGTTTATTTATTTTGCAAATGCATATCCTTCACGTTTGGTCTCAGAAGAGATGTTCAAAATGACCTGGACCATTCCAGAAACAGTCAAGTGAATAGAGAGCAATTGGAACAATAAAAACCATTGCCATAACGTCAAAGGAGAAACAGGGTCAGCAGAGAAAAAATCCAGTTTGCAGGACCAGTACATTCATCCAAGAAAGTTGGATGTGATATTTATGTAGGAGGGAAGGAAGACAATGAAAATGCATTTGGGCAGTGCATCTTTAGTGTTAGTTTAAAAATCTTAATAAAAGTCATTTAAAAAAAGAAAAGAAAATGCATTTGGGCAGTGCATTGGTTGAGTAAGATGTTCCTTATCAGTTGGAAGATGTGGGCATATAAATGACATTGAGATTCTTATGTGGTGAGCCATAATTAGAAAAACAATCCATACTGGAGGTTATTGGGAACTACTTAAATGTTGGAAAGAGGGATGTTTTTCTCCTCATAGAAGTGTTTGATACATACTGTAATATTGTACTGTATTTCCATATTAGCCTTCTTGGGCCATTTTGGAAGGTTTCCCGCAGTCTCCATCTGGACTATGTGAGAAAGTGTCTCCTGTCTCCTTTCTAAGTATAAGCATGGCCATCAGTAATATTCATCCAGTGTCCAGAAGTGAAACATTTTTTCACTAAGTTCCTGCCCTCAGCCTCAGCATAATCCCTCCTGAGACTTTGTCTCATTCAACAGGATTCGGCTCCTTAGCGGTTTATTCCTCCAGCACCGTCTTCATTTCGTATTCCTCCCAGCATTGGCTTGTCCTTTATTGCTTTCTCTCTTTTTAGCATGCACAGCCTATTTAAAAGCTCCTGGGAACAGTTGTGGATCAGGCAGGGGCACCACATGCGGCAAGCAACCTTCTTCACCACCCACTACTTTTGGCAAAGGTACATGGACAATTGGGGGTCAATGACTATTTGCAGGCGTTTTCTTGGGTCAGCTTGCATTGCAGGAATGATCCAAATATGAGTGGAAGTCCATGGGGCAGATTTTGGAAGAGCTTTTGGGAGGTGGGGAGAGCCATTAACACTGGTTGGGTTCTGTGCAGAGAAGGGAGGATGAGAGCAAGTATTTTTGTGCAATCTGAACTAAATCCAAATAAAAAGAACAGGCTGGCTAATAAACCGGAAGATGCGGATTTTAATGGCTTCGCCTAATGACTGTTATCAAGATGGTGACATCAGTGTATTCGGGGAAGAGGAGATAAAACACCAGGACTGATAAACTGCCGTATTTACATTTTAGTTCAAGTGATTTTTACAGCTTCCAGAGGCCCATCCAAGTTTCCAGGAGGTGTCAGCAGAGCATTATGAAAATGGAATATGCAACTCCTGTCAGCCTGATAGTATTTAAATAGACCGGCTGTGGAAATAGCTATATTAAACAGTCCTGTTCATGAAAACAGACAGTGTCGAAAAGTATTACTTGCCCCTCTGATCTCATTGCTGACATTCGTAATGGAAGACTGGGGTTTTTCAGTTGCACTTTGATCTCCTGAATTAGTTGGAGGATATTGAAACATAACTTTGGAGAAGGCAGCCTCAGATCTTACTGCCAGCAGGAAGTGAATAAGCTAAATAAGTCCACTTTGAAGATGATGGTGGTATTAAGGGCAGGGCGGCAAAAGACCAGGGAACACTATTCACCCTGTTTGGATTTTGACAAAGGGCCTGATAATGACACCCGCATGCTTCTGAAAAATAAGCCAGACCAAGTGGGCTGAAGTGGGCACAATGGTAGCATTTGTTTTCCAAGCAGCTATGAAAAGAGATTGGGGAAGTATGCAGATACTCAGATCTGTACGGTAAAGCTCTCTGCAGGCTTTCAGGGGCCTGGTTTCCATTGCACAAGGACCCATCATAGGTGAGTAGTCACAAGGGGCTTTGGTGTTGTGTGAACCAAAACTACTTTCTGCAAGATGGGTTCCTTCCCACAAACCAGCCACCCTGGAACCCAGGGCTTATTCCAGGGATTGTTTGACCCCGGGGCGCCAAGCAACTCCAGCAAAGCAGATTCATTGTGGGTTGCTGGACTACAGCAACAGCAAAATTACCCATGCTGCATGCTATTTCAAATCTCTTCCATGACTGCCCTTCCACTGATGCCAACATGGGTCTTTGGAAGCACTGTCACTGGCTTTCTTATTTTTATTTCTTCTACCTCAAAAATGCACAAGTGGAGTCTGTCTAGCAAGCATCTATCTAACTATTGATCACAACTTTTTCAGCCTTTCACAGCTGTCTGGGAGGAGTGGCCGTTTCTGGTCACTTTTCTTGTCTCTTTCAGCTGCCAAAGCAAGTGATGAAGTGAAATAAGTAACAATGCAAGGAAATCTACAAGAGCAGGCTGCATCCAGGCTAATTTGCACATGACCACAAAGGATCAGGGGAGGAATAAGAGCAAGCAAGGACCCAGGAGTGCAATTCCAAAGTCCTAAACGCAAGAACAGGAACCAGAGGGAATAAGTGACCCAAAAGGGAGCAGGGTTGGTTCTCATTTCATTTTTACTATAACCGACACTATTCAGTTCCCTCCACTTAATGGCCTTTTGTGCGTACCTTGAACCACCCACACTGCACAGCTTGCTTACAGGGTGGGTTGAGGATGGGGTTGGGTTTAGGGTCAAATTACAAACTACGCTGTGCCCAAACACACTGACTCGCCCAGTATGGAACAAAGTAGAGACTGAGGAGCTGGGATTGAAGCAATTGTTCTGGGCATTGTCAAGTGCACACAGGTGTTTATGCTCCATGTAATGTATAGGCTTGTCTGTGCACAGGAATTTGGCTTCCTTGCAGAGCTACAGTGTGCTCCTAGGAATCAGAATGCAGGCAGTTCCGAATATGAGGATGGCCTCTTTGGAAGTTGACTAAATTCACATAGGTATGAGTGAGGACCTCTTGCTGTAATGTACTCCCAGCCCAGATGTCTTCCCTCGTAAGACATTCCCAGTCTGCATAGGATTTCTGCTGGGTATGGGATCGTGTCCACCTCTGCATGCCTTTGGAAAGCTCAGCAGTGTGGGATAGAGAGTGGAAATGACAAATAGTGCAGCTGAGGCTTCCCTGGCTTCATGGGATTTATACACGTCTATGCAAAGATTGCTAGCCTGAGTTCTTACAGGTCCTGGCAGTGCTGGGAGGTTTGTGGGTGCGTGGGTAAATCCTGAGGCTATCAGTATGTGCACGAGAGAGTGGCCAGGTGTCCTTCTACGGGTGTCCTCTTCTTGAAGAGATGCATGTGTCCCAGTTTATTTGAAGGGAGGAGAACCGCCAGGTGGAAGAGCTTGACCTTGTAGCTGCCGCTCAGCAGCAGATGGTTAGGAGGCTGAACGGCACAAAGGTCGCCTGGCATTACTGCTTCAATGGCAATGCTGGCTAAATTTTCATCTATAAGCAGGGCTTTTTTTTGTCATAGAACGCACCGGAATGGTGTTCCGGCACCTTTTTTTGACAGATTTTTCCAACAGAGTGATTTTGAATCGCCTGCGGGCTGCTTGTGTGTCCGTGCTGATTGTGAGGGCACTGCTCAGCTTGGGATTGGTGTGAGTGGTCGTGCACTGAGTCCTTACTGCCGGTGGCGACCATTATGTTTATGTGTGTGTAGAGTGACTGGCTATTGCAAAAGGTAAATAAGTTCTTTATTTCAAAAAAAGTTGGTGAATTGAACATCTTTTTTAGTGTAAAAGTGTGACTCTAAGGCATGCGTTCCAGCACTTTTTTTTTTTACAAAAAAAGCACTGTCTATAAGTATGAATTAGCATATGCAACCCTGCTGCAAATCCATGTCCTTTTCTGTACTTTCTTTCGGTGATGCATTTTCTCTCTTTCACTGGGGGGTTCTTCTGCTACCACCTGTTGCCTGCCTAGTTTGCCTGTGGAATTGTGGAATGCGCTCCCCAGAGAGGTTCTCCTGAAACCAAGCTTATACTCTTTTCAGGTCAAAACCTTTTGATTTAACTATTATTTTAAAAGTTGGTATTTTAATGTACAGTCACTTTTTACTTTATTTTTATTCACTATTGAATAAAGAGAATATTGAAAAGAGACTGTTTTAGTGCATTTGATTTCAATGACTGTAAGTCTTCCTGAGATGCTATGCATAAGGGATGGCATATAAAAGTTTTAAATAAATAAGTAAATTTGGTGAAGGAAGGGTGTTGGGAGGCTTGTCTTTGCTGCGTGTCATCTGGGTCCCCTCATGCTCACCGATGGCCTTATAAGGGATGTGACAACTTCAATTTGGGATGAGGCTGGCTTTGAATTAATGTAACTCAGGTTTCATCAGGCACCCTCCAGATGAATTAACTGAAATGACCTGTTCCACATGGATGGATGTGTGTAGCTGCCTAGCCACTCTGCAGCCATTGCCTGGTTTGTTTTTTCCTTTGCATGGCTATCCTGTGTGTGTGTGTGTGTGTGTGTGTGTGTGTGTGTGCGCGCGCGCGCGCGTGTGCATGTGAGTGTGTGTGTGTCTGTCTGTCTGTCTGTCCATCTTGTTTCTAGATCAATCTGCCATTTTAAGATTCAAGACCAACTGACCTTAGCTGCCTATGAAAGAGCATGTTAGAGCAAATCATTAAATCATCTTTCTGTGTCATGTTTTATTGATCCAATTTTTGGTTAAACTGCTTAATTTATATGTGTGACACTTTACTCATTAAATGCAGGAAGGGTGTTCCTAAAATGGGAGGAATATGAACAAAGAGGGCATCAGGAGAAAGTATTTACTGCTTGTATTATATTGAAAAGTATTTTTAAAAAGCATGAACTGTTCGTAACAAATTTAACCCATGTTTACATACAAGTCTCTAAAGATAATTTCCCAGAAAGTATGTGTGTTGCATGAATTTTGATACATATTTGAATCAAGAGCTAGAGTGGAATGTTTAAGTGTGAACCATACAGAGAACTTCATGGCTAATGGGGCAGCTTACAAGTCTAATAAATACAAAATGAATAAATGAATAAATTTAGGAAATCTGAATGATGGCAGAGATGCATCAGATCAGATGTTCAGATCAGGTCAGTTCAGAATGGACTACAAAAAGAGTGATTTGCTTTCTCAGGCATCCTAGAGCATGCTACCATTTTAAGATGAAATATCTACTTGTTCAAGAAATGTTGGCCCTAGAAATGATGTCTTTTCTGTATTTTTACCAAGAAAAATACCTTGGAATTGTTATTGTGCTTGCTAAGAGCATCACTGTTGGAAACTGTGGGAAAAACTCAAAATGTCTGTAAGGCCTTTGTTAAGGAGACAAAAATGCCTTCCTGTTTCCTAAGAGCAGACTTCAGTCATCCATCTGTTCCGACATGATGAGCCATGCCACCATTTTCTTCCTCAGTGGGTTTCTGCAGGGTTGGCTGCTGAAGCCCAAGCTTTCAATGTTTATAATTACATGGAACCAACCCATGGTGTGTCCAATGTACTCCAAGTAGTTGCTTATTGGACTGAAATGAAGATGCTCTGAAAGTGTTTGTGTTTTAATGCCGATTGCTTTCTATAATTAACTCTAAGATTTTCTTCTGCCTTCCAAATGTTTCCAGTTTCCCTTGTTGTCGCCATTCAAGAAATATCACCGCAGAATGATGGGTTGCTGTGATGACGGTCAACTTTAAGACATTCACTTTTACTTATGGCTACTGGTCAAGATGCTGACATTTCAAGAAGTAGATAATAGCACAGTAGCATTTTCAAGGTCTCCCTCTGTGTGTCCCTCTCTTTTGAATCATTGCTCCTAAAGAGAACAGCTTGCGAAGATTTAGCTAAAGAAGCAGATGGATTCATTACAGAGGTCAACATGATCCTTCAGAAAATTAAGCAGGATGCACCAGAAGTATTCCTTCCAACTAATTAGAAGGGAAGCATCCATCCATTAGAGTCTAGTTATGTCAAAATAGATATTAGAGAGTAATTTCACTGAAATATATCCCAATGATAGAGAGGACTGTTGGAATTAGTTTCAGTGCTTAATAAAGGGGCAGAGACAGAGAAGGAAGGAATCCAGGCAGACAGATATAGGTGCAGAGTGACATTCTCTTAAGGAGGAAGGAAGACTGGGAGTTCCTGACCATGCTTTTATACCCTGTTAATTGGTTTTTACTTAATTAGCCCTGGTAGCTATGCAGAACATCCATCTTCAGAGACAGTGCTCCTCTGAATATGACGTTGCTGAGGGTCACATTATGAAGGTCTGCTGCTTTTATGTGCTTCTTGAAGGCCTCTTGGAAGCATCTGGATGGTCTCTGTTGGGAACAAGATCTGGACTTAGATGGACCTCTGGTTTCATCCAGAAGGACTTTTAATAGCCCTGGGATGAATATATGGAGGGTGGGGAGGAGGCTTGTGTTCCTTCCACTGACCTCTGCAGGTTCAGCTAGAAATCTGGATGCAGTTTAAGCCTGTGCAGTTAGAAGAGCGCAGGTTATTTGATGGGCATTGAGCCACAGGCCTGCAGGCCACATCTCCTCCATAGAAACCCAGTGTGGCCTCCAGGGGTTCACTAGAAACCCACCCTCTGTCCCTTGACCAACAGTTCCTTGGATTTTTTCTGGGTTCTGCCTAGTGTTCCCAACACCATTTTAAAAGGCTGATGTGGTCCTCATGATGCTTCATTCCTAGCAGTAAGAGCTTTAAGTTAACATATGCTGGTAGTTTTGCTATTCTGTGCTACTCACCCAGCACAGAGCTTCTCCAAAATCAATGACATTTAAGCCCAAAACTGCAGATGACCTTTCTCACTAGTTTAAAACAAGCTGAAGCAGAAATTACACCTGCTATACAGTGGAAGCATTCTTGCATTTCTGGATCAGCTTTGGCTCCATTTCTGGTGATATCAAAAATTATCTCCATTTGCCATGCCTCCAGTTGAGGAGTCTGAAGAAGAGCTTATCTGACTATAGGTGAGGATGAAACAAGAACTGAGAAGGGAGGAGAAAAGAAGAGGCCCTCAAGGTGAATAAGGAGGGTTTTCTGCCTTTCCTGAGAGACTCGGATGGAAAGACTGCCCATCACCTAAGAATGTCACCTCCGGAGAAGCAGCATGAAGGGCTTCCTTCTCAGTCCTAGTGCCAGACTGAACACCAGGGCTGTGTGATGAGCCACATCTGGGAGTGTGGGTGTATCCAACTAAATCCTGGATAAAAGGTTAACCAGAATGCCAACAAACTTGTTGAAACAATGTCTCACCTGGCTTCCTGCATCTTGAACCCTTGCCTTGACTGGAACTGCTGAATAGGACTTTGGACTGAACCCTGGTGCTTCTTATGGTACCAAACTGTCTTCCTTCAACTCTAGAACTTGGCTCTGAGCATCTTGGAACTTCACACCACTAAGACGGAAACATCCCAGACTGTTTCATCACAGGGCTTCTCCACGACCTATTTACTGCTGCCTGCTCATTGAACTTAGCCATACATTAAAGCATTGTTCCCACCTAAGAGGACAATGTGTGAAGGAACCTTGTGCCTTAGCTAACCTACACTGTGTGTGTGTATGTGTGTGAATGAATGTTGTTATCAGAACCAGTCACATGGTTTTTCCCAAGCATGTATTGGCTACCAAGGAAGGCAAGCAAGAAATGACTGAGAAAAACCCCACCTTCATTCATTCTTACTCTTGAATGGTATGAGATCACCGTCTATAGTAAAAGTCTTCAGCACATGGAGTTTGTGTGCCATAATCTGGACTCAGCTGCATCCCTGCAATACATTTTAAAGCATTGCAAATGGCCTTGAAGTTGATGAGCAAGGGATTGGGAAGAAGGGTCCTGGCCCCTTTAGAGGTTACAAGTGCCCACATGTTTTAAAGTGTACTGTGGCTTTGTTATTCACAACAGCTGCTTTTTGAGTTGCCTTTTTAATGCTGAAAAAATCCTGCTATGCAATTGAATCATTAAAATCTGAACTGCAGGATTCACTTTCAACCTCTCCTCCTCTAGGACAAGATAATAATGATATATGAGGGGAAACTGGAGCTGAACGCATGAAGAAGCGTTTATGATCACCCAGATGTTGATTACTGCTTATTCATTCATGAACTGAATGTCAGCTGCTTGCATTCAATGCAGTCAAAAACATCCTGAATACTTTAATTTGCTTCCACTCTGTGGACAAGCTGCCTAAAGAAATACCATCAATTGTGATCTAATTCTTGTTCAACATGATCTTCAGATGCAAACAAAATTTCCTCTGTGAAATCTTAGGAACAGGCACAATGCTTGTTTACCCACAATGCTTCTCATTCTAAAATGAAAACTCGTCATTTCCATGTCAATCTCACGGAGCAAGGAGGTTTTGGTGCCATATGGTTTACAGACCCATCTGCGTACCCCAAGGACAGGCTTGACTTTCACTGCAAATGAAAACTTGTGTTGTGAAAGGTTAAAGTGGCAGAAACAGCTATATCTGTATCTCAAAAGCTTTTGGACTGTTTCTTTAAAACTTCATTCCCCAGCTGCTCCTGTCAGATCCTGCTTTCAGTTATTGGAGAATGCTTTTAACTTGAGGGGAAGTTACATATTTCTAAATGCTGCAAACAGATTGAATTGGCATCAACAGTGTAGCATTGATGCTAAATGTTAAGAGGAGTGGAAGAGCTGAGTTGATGTTCTCCATATTTCCATCAGGACAAGAATCTTCTACTGTTGTCCTTCTGCATCCTGGTGGACCCTGTTTCTTTCCCATTGGATGCTACACTGGGATGCTTTCTTGTTGGATGCCATTGCCTGGTTTTTCCTGGTTCCAGGCAGCTGTCAAGAGCTGGGGTTCCTCCCCATGCATTCAAAGCCACAGAACTTTCCCTTGCTAAGTGTCCTTGATTGACTAAAAAGCACAAAACTCCCGGAATAAATCTCTGAGCATGCACAGAGCAGTTTGTTGAACCCAATCTAGTGTTGAGCTCCAAAAACTCTCCTTATGAGCATACCTGGGCCTCATCTCTTCAGGAGGAGCATCATGAAAGGAAGCACATCTCCTCTCCACATGCAGATCCTCTGATTGAGCCAGCTTCCTCCACTGGCAACCTGTCATGGGGTCAAGAGCAGTGTTCTCCTCACCTGAGAAACTTCCTGTTGCCTCACCCCTCTCACACCAACTGTACATTTTGGCTCTTTCCAGAGATTACTTGCCAACCCAGGGTCTGACCTTGAGAGAAGTGTCTCCTCTTCTCCCATCTAAGGTTTCAGGATGGCCCACATTCCCAGGTTCTCCCCTGGTCCTCTCCCCCTTCTCCTTCTGTTTCTGACTCTTGTGGAGACCAGACAGCAGTCCTTGAAAATGTGTGCCCAAAGCAACCTTCTTTTTCACTCCCAATAACAACAGCTTCAGTGATCACCACACAAGACACCTGGCTGCTTCCTAACCTGTGCAGGTAGATGTACTGGAGATACCTGTGCAAATACTAAGCAGGTATGGCAGATGTGCTAAGCTTCTCTCTGTCAGATGGCTGACCTGTACTTGGGGGAGCTCTTCAACTCTGCATTTTAGTGATGGGTGAGGCCAAATACAAAAGGAGACATAGTCAGTGGATCAGCTTGAGGGTAGGCAACTCAGCCTTCAGCAATTTAGAGCAGTGGTTGTGGGGATCTGCAAAACTGGGAGTAGAGCCATTTGACAGTCTCAGAAGCCTGGACTGGGCAGAATTTGGTCTACAGACCTGAGGTTTCATGTTAACTTAAACTCATGTCTAGCTGAAGCACCCCTATTAACTAGAAGGTAGCTAATGATCTTGCGCCTACCTTCTGCCACTGCTGAATGTCATGGGAAGGAAAGGAAGAAGCCGGGTCCATCACATTGCCCCAGGATAAAGCTCCAGGTGAAAGCCACCCACTCCAGCTACCAGCTGCCACTATTGAGGACTTTGGTGTGAAAGACCTGTAAGCCCCATGGGAATTCCCATGCTAACCAACTGGAGATAATAAAGGGACTTGCCTTCACACCACTCAACATCCCACTGAAGAGAACATGGGAATTTCTCTTCCACATGCTCTTCTCAAGCTTCCAAGGGTTGAGGAGCAGTGGGACCTCAACCACATTTGTGTGTTTTCCCAGTGAATAATCACACTGCAATTCCATATGTATTTGAACATTGCTTACTGCTTGCTAGTTGCAAAGTCATGTCTGACCCCTCAGGACCCCATGGACGACACTCCTCCAGGCCTTCCTGTTCTCCACCATCCCCCAGATTCCACTTAAGCTCACACCGACTGCTTCAGTGACTCCATCTAGCCAGTTCATTCCCTGCCGTCCCCTTCTTCTTTTGCCATCTATTGTTCCCAGCATTAGGCTCTTCTCCAGGGAGTCCTTCCTTCTCATTAGGTGGCCAAAGTATTTGAGTTTCACCTTCAGCATCTGGCCTTCTAAAGGGCAGTCAGGGTTGATCATCTGAACATTACCAAGAAGTGAAGACTCTGGGTGCACAAATCCCTTCCATCCCTGCAGTTCCTCTTCCTTCTTTGCCTGCCATCTTCCCTTTTGGATAGGCTGTAAATATCCTGTTAAAAATTATAAATTTCCTGGAGTTTATAAAAACTTTGTCAAGCGGGGCATTTCTATATGGGACACCAGTAATGAAACAGTATATACAAGCTATAAATAAATAAATACATGCCTAATTCAGAAGTCCAACTGTGTTCAAAGGAAGTTACTCTGAGGGAAATGTGGATCTGATTGAGGCACTAAGATACTAATTCACACATGCATTCGCACACACTTGTAAAACGAGATTCCAGCAAGAATCACTGCCTTTTTTCCCCTCACAGAACCATTGGCACTTTCCATAGCAGAAAGACAGGAATTCAGTTGTGGTGGGGACTGGTTGGTACAGTTAAAATTCAAAATGCTGTCTGGTTTATTTAATCCTAGGAACCACTTGATGGCACTGTTGGATAGGAAAACAAAAAGAAATGGAACCCTATAAAGAAATCAGTTAAATGCAGTATTAAAAATAGCACCAATCACCCAACTTTATTCAGAAAGTGCCATTTTTATTCTATACAAATAATTTCTAATCCCAGAGCAAATCATTTTTGTCCAATATATTATATTTTGTAACATTCTATAAAATTGAAAGGGTCCCTTTCCCTTTCTTCCTGTGATCCTCAAAGAATGTAGTTTGAAATGTGGGATATAAAATGTCAAACTAAAAAGCGAGATAGATATTTCTGAATGCTGCAAAATGACAATCTCACATTAATTTCAACTTTTTATTTATTTATTTCTTGTTTGAGTGATGAGGGCAGGCTGGAAACATACAGGACCATACTCAAATGAAGGCCTGGGAGGAGGCAGCATCCATGAAGGTTAAATCTGTCAATCTTATTCACAAATCAGTGCCTAATTAACCTGCAATTTTCTGTGGTACATGCTGTTACCATTTTAAATATACAATCTCCAATTGCCCTAATTGGAGTTTATTCTGTGACATGCAAATACAGATGCTACGGGTTAATTGTGGGTTAAATAACAGAAAGTTAATCTAAGATCTAAGCATAGGTTAATGGGCTTATTTAACCCAAGGTTAACCCACAGTGCCTAGGTTTGCATGTTGTGGAATAAATAACCTCCAATCAGCCTGATTGGAAGTTGCATATCCGAAATGGCAGTATCACAGCTTGCAGTCAATACATATGAACTCCGTCACTGCCATCATGTTCTCCTAATGGGATGCTCTGATGCCTCCAAATAGTTTATGCGGGAAACAAGATGCTGGAATAGATGGCCATTTGCATGATCCAGCAAAGCTATTTTCATGATTTGTTCTCCAGCTTGTTGTTGCCAAAAAGTGTCTAACTCATGAGGACCTTATGGATGACTGCCCTCCATAACGTTCTGTCCTTGGCAGCCCTACTCAACTGCTCTTTTGTGGTTTCCTCTGCAGAATCAATCCATCTCAGGTTCAGTCTCCCTCTTCTTCCTTCCCCAGCATTATTGTCTTCTCCAGGGAGTCTTGTCTTCTTATTATCTGTCCAAAGTACAACAGCCTCAGATCCATCATTTTTGCTTCAGGGACAGTTCTGGCTTGATGTGATCCGGGATGCACTTGTTGGTCTTTCCGTTAGTACAGGGTATTTGTGAAGCTCTCCTCCAGCACCATGTTTCAAACACATCCATGCTCTTCTATCAGCGTTTTTCACTTTCTGGTTTTCACCCCAATCCTTCGACTTCTGATCTGGAAAATCTGCAGCTTATGTCCAGGCACTGGAAGCTGAGAATAGATGTTGGAGTGGAGCATGGAGAAGGTGGCAGTGAACAGAGCCTGGTGTGTCTTGGTGTTTGTTTATCCTAAACTCAGCTGCCTGCCATTCTCCTATGTTCCCTTCTGTGCTGGAAGAATGTGGTTATTTTTTCAAAACGTTCTTTTGCATTTCAAAGGTCCTCATCTCTTGAGAAACTAGCTAGCAAGTCTCTTTCATTCCTTTGACATTCTAAAGGTAGAGGCCTGTTATCAGCAGGCAAAGGGGCCTAACTGAAGTATTTAGTTCCCATGACAACTTTATAACCAAGCCATCGACAACTTCTAGAATAGCCGCAGGGCAGCTGAAAAGTAACTTAGTCTATGAGGGTAGAAAGTGTTTGCCTCTGAGTGCTGGGTAAAACTTAAATGTTTCTCTTTGTGATGCTCTTCCTCTTCCTCCTTCTCCTCCTATTATCATTACTATTATTCTAGTAGCATGACTTAAGGATTTGGTGCTTCCAGGAGACTGAAATCAGAGCCAGTTGCTCTTCAGCAAGGGACATATGGGCTGAATGAGATGACTTGTCCTAGTTCATAAGAAGTCCCCAAGTTTCTTCCCCAACCTTAAAGGGGCTCCGAGACAGAGTCATCTGCATAACTAGCAGAAATCCAAAAGCTGGAGGTTCCCCCAGTATTGCACCATCACACTAGTAAAATGCAGCGTTTGTGTTGCATTTGTGCAGCAGCTGTCCCAGATCAGGGAGCAAACATGGGGGAAGCAAGGCTGAGGCCATCTGGAGTCCACTCCGTATCACGGATGCGAACCCCACTTATGCAGAGGAACATCTGGGGGATGCGGGGAGTAATACGGATAATTTGTATTTGCTTGAGTGACTTACTGGCACTAACGGTGAAAGTGACTTCACAGTAATATGATAAAGGCACTCTGCACATGCTCAAAGGCACCCCATTCTCTATTTCTGCAGTGCCAAATAGTACTATTCCATTATATATAGCCTGACATTGAGTGGGTCCAAAACCATCATGCTTGTGAGGTTGATGTGGGAACATTGGATGTTTTCCTTTTGCCCCTTTCCTGGAGGTGGACTGCAAGCCATCTTCTTGCTCCCTCTTACCTCAGGAGGAAATTTTCCTCAGCAGGGGGCAAAGGACACAGAGATAGAACAAAGCGGAGTGGGATGAAATCACTTCTGTGCGCAGCATTTGACTGAGTTTGGTGCTAAATGCCAAGGACTGTGCTTCCATTCCACTGTGTTTGTTGGTTTTCTTATTTGGCGTTATTTATAGTGAACATGCACTTCTCCAAGCCATTTTTCAGCAAATGTCTCTGCTGAATTGCACAAGAGAGGCAGAGACCAAATTTAAAGCAGGGCAAAAGAGGGCAGGGAGCAGAAGCCTCAGGAGCGAGGAAAGGAAAAGGGTAGCTATGTGTGTTTATACATGTTGTCTGATTGTGGAGAACATGAGCTGGTAGAAATAGACACTGCCTCTGAGCATATGCAGATTGCCCTCTCCATGCTGGCACAACATCTGAGATGCTTCAGGACTTTGAAGACCATGACCATCTCTGGCCAGCACCTCCTTGATTTTGTGTGCTTTGCCACGTGAAAACCTGTATACACATCACTTCCCTTGCAACTGATTAGAACAACTGCCATGATCCTCCTCTGCCCAAACCAAACACACACTTTTACAATTTAGCTGCAAGGGCACTTTCTGTTCAGCCCAAATGGTGAGGTCGGAGCACTAACAGATCCTAGTATTTCCCAAAGCCCTGTCTAAGCTCTGGGCTACAACATTGGTTAGTTCAAGCTGTTAAGTCCCTGACACTAGTCAAAAAGCTTATCTCTCACACCCCCTTTTCTCTAGTCTTGTTGTTTGGTAATCCAAGCTAAATTAAAAACAAAAAGCCCATCTTCTAATACTATTTCATGTTCGGTTGCAGGCAAGAAATTGGAAGACCTTCATCTTGTTCCTTTTCTAAAATGGCAGGCAAGCGTTCTCAGTAATTTCCTATCTTGTAGCATCTTGCACATTTTTTTAACTTATTGAAAAGTGGTGGCTTACATTTTAATTAATATTTCTTCATGTGTAAGTATCTGATTAGTTAAACTTAATTCTTTATATTACATATCTAAATCTAGCCAAACCCCAAAGTGTTCTTAGATAAAACTAGGATGAAGGTCAATATTCAATACAAAAGCCTCCAATGGTGAATTCTCAGAAGGACAGAACAGAGATCGACTTATCCTACACTCTGGAATGAAAAGATCCAGTTTAATTTTGCCCTCACTTTACTTTCTTTCTGCCCATTGAAGAGTTGGACTTTCCTACACCAAGCAACACATGTTCACTTAGATGTGAATCTGAGTGAATTTAATGATGCCTTTTCCCAACTGAGCAGCTGTAGGACCTCAAACTTAGAACTCATATTTCTGGGCTATGCTATCCTGCTTTGGAACCTTTTCCTTAGATAAAGGTGGTTAATGCTACAATAACTCTATAGTGTGTGCTATGTTGCAGATTTTAATTCTATCAACATCACACTTAGCTCTTGACAGAAAAGAAGGAAGGTAGTTGTACATTCTTATGCCACGTAGGTTTAAGTCATAAGACAAGATAGTAACAAGGTTTCCTACATCTACATGGATGGATGGCTACAACAGGCAGGCACTTGGGAGCATTTTATATTGGAATTCAGGAGCTTCGAATGTGGGATTTTCCTAGAAGCAACTGAAGGTAAATGTGCCATTAATACGTCCATCCTCTTCCATCTCATGCTGCAGTCCTGGGTTTCCATATAATGACTTTTACACTGCCATTTTGGGGTTTCAGACTGTCCCTTCTGATTCATTTACTTTGGTACTTCATACTTTGAACAGCTCCAACTTGGAGTGATCCAGAGTCCAAACGTTAAAGCCGAGATAACATTGCTCCCAAATTCAAATGAGGCTTCTATGTTCAAACTGCATGCAAAGTGAAAAGAATGGGTCACAGGGAAATGTCGTCTGTTGTATACCCAAGTTGTCTGTCGTTGTGAACATCTCTTGCATAATGCTCGTGCGTTTTCAGTGCATATGTTTTCATGTGTTTTGAGTGCTTTTGTTTTTGCTTAATTTATATATATATATATATATATATATATATATATATATATATATATATATGATTTATATCCTGCTTTTTTCCTACAAAGGGCTCAAAGCAGTTTACATCAGTCTTACCCCCACAAAAATAACCCTGTGAGGTAGGTTGGGCTGAGAGTCTGTGACTGGCCGAAAGTCACCCGGTTGGCTCCATGGCTGAGCGGGGACTAGAACCCAGATCGCCTCAGTCCCAGACCCATGCTCTTAACCACTACACCACACTGGCGCTCTCTCACATATATATATATATATATATATATATATATATATATATATATATATATATAAAATAGTGCTTTCATTTTTGCTTAATTTTTGGTGTGTGTGTGTATAAAACTACTCCTCACTAAGGTACAGTAAATGCACTAACACAACATTACTAACATAAATTCTTATACAGTGGTACCTTGTACTTTAAACTTAATTCGTTTCTGGAGGCTGCATTTACCATTTAAGTTTATTGAAATGGGTATTGTTCAGGATCTGGGAACGGATTAATTCACTTTCCATTATTTCTAACAGGGAAAATTGATCTGGACTTCAAACAATTCAAATAGCCTCCTGAAATGAATTAAATTCAAAGTATGAGGCACCACTGTATTTATTTACTTATTAGATTTATAGCTGGTCTTTTTCTTCTTTGTAGAAGTCAAGACAGCTCACATCAGTCGCCTCCACCAACTGCAAGGTATTTACTCTTACAGCTTCGGAGCCACTTCCACACCTCTTGGGATGATAGAGACAAATGGCAGCTGTAGGACAAATGAACCTATTACATCCACTTAAAATTTTATTTATTTATTTGTTTGTTTGTTTAGCAAATTTCTATGCCACCCCATTCGCCGAAGCTTCGGGGCGGCTCACAAATCTATCAATTAAAATATTATACAATAAAAATATAAAACAAGTTAACAATATAAAATACATCACCCTGGCTGAATATAAAATAAGTCGCCCTGGCCAAAAAAATTCTTCATTTCTCATCCTATCAACAGAGACTTGGACCAGAATCTGAACTGTCAAGGGAAGTGTGAGAAAGAAATGTGCAGGGCAGCCCCTCCAATGGTTTTTCTATTTCCATAATAAACAATTCACCCTTCTATAATCAATCACTGCAAATAATATTGGGGGCCACCTAGCCACCACTTTAGATGCCTTTTTGATGTCATCACACCAGGAGGTCATGTTGGGATGACATCACCCCATTCTTTGCTGGGAGGGAGAACCCATGGGGCTAATTTGGAAAGAATGAAGGAGCAACACCAGGGAACACAGCAGGCACAAGGAGGCACAATCATACACTGGGGAGTGAAAAAGCTGCTATATGTACAACTAATCCCCTCTGTGTGAGAGAGCAGGAATTCTACTGTCCTGAATTTAGGAATATTTCGCACTGTCCTTATTTTTGAGCCACATGGAAGGGCAAGACAACATTTCATAGCATCATGTCTGTTTAAGCAAATGAAGCATCTATGATCAGCATTAGTATCTCCCCTCCTTTGCAGACCCATTTAAATGCCTTCCATTTTATGCTTGAGGCCTCCCAGATCTTAGTATGAGAAAACGCAAAGCATAAAGCACCTTGGTATAAAAGAGGATTCCCCCAGCCCTTGAATCCTATGCCACAAACCCAATTCTGACTTGTTTGCCCAGAGCACTTCTGACTGGTTACTGCACATACCATGATATCTGTGCGGGTTGTATTTCCAACAGAGAAAAGCGAAAGTCACCGACAACATCCATGTATTGCATTACAAAATGTTGTGAGGAAAGACAAATACCATAAAACCACAGATGAGATATGCCTCCGTCCCTGTAGCAAAATGTAATCAGAGAATGCGGCAGCAGCCAAAGACAGATATTCATAGACGGTGTTTTAT
Source organism: Varanus komodoensis (assembly GCF_004798865.1). NCBI lineage: Eukaryota > Metazoa > Chordata > Lepidosauria > Squamata > Varanidae > Varanus > Varanus komodoensis. Next base: position 5,508,121 of record NW_025336142.1, read on the forward strand.
TACATTACCAGCAAAATGCCCCTCCTTGTGATGGATTGGCTGCATACCTAGGGATTGTACTTTGAAAGGACCCTAAAGGCTGGGCACAGTAATTTGACAGTGGCACTTCTTTTTAAATTAATGGAACAAGATGCACAAGAATCTATGCGATGCTTTTAAAGAAGTCCAGCATGAACAAGGAGCAAAATAGTTGATTAAAGAACTACTTCAAAGTTTGCTGCCTCGTAATATAATTACCTTCCTTTTAACATTAGCCAAGCTACCTTTATAGTTCAAGTTTCCCATATTCCATATGGTGGTGCAAATTTTAGAAATAGAAATAATAGAAATAGAAATATTTATTCATGTGTTTCTGCCCTCTGCCAGATTATTTTACTGACTGCTTTTGTTTGTTATTCAGATTTCAACATTTAACTAAATTGATTATTTACTAAAGTTTGAATAATTTCCTAGCACATAACTTTCACTAATGAGCAGGACACATAGTTAAAACATGTCTGTTATACTGGTGTAAGTTGGCTGCAACAAGCTTCTAAAATCAATTATAGTTTTCTTTCTGAAAGCAATTCAAGGGACACATAGTCACCTTGCAAAAATTAAAGGAAATTATGTTAAAAAATTATTCTCCATAAGATACAATTGGTAGACGAGAGAATCATACGTTATTGAATGCTGTTGAAGGCAGTAAGAAGATTACCATTGATTTAAGTAAATATTAGCCTGTGGATTTGCTTTCCTGAATAAACTTGAAAAGGCATCATTATGAACAATTATTATTTCAATGATGACAATCCAGTGGGAGCAAGTGAGGTCTTTTTCAAGCATAATGAACAATCATTTAAATTACATGTATCCTTAGAATAAGGACGGACATTTGAGGAAGTAAATGAGCAATCCTATGCCCTCTGGATAGCCTCTAGCCCGCTATAGGATTGCTTGAATTCCAAACTGAGATTGGAAAACCAGTTCAACTTTGTAGTTGTGAATTGGAGTGTGGGTGCTGCTCACCTCTGCTTGAAGGCCAAACAGAAAACCAGTGCCACCAAGACAACTTGTATCCTGGTGGAACCTCCTCCTCCTCCATTCTTGTTCCACAGCCACTAAGTGTTCTGTGGGATAGGAGAAGTGTGACTTAAGCTTTGCCGCTGTGTTGTTTCTGCCAAACAAAAGATGCCCCTAATCCTCTGAGTTTGGAAGGCTGTGATTACACCCTAAATTAGAATACACATGCACCCAACGCAGATTGTACTTCAATTTGCGACCTACTAGGCTAAATACAGCCAAGCAGCCTTGTTAGCAAGTATTTAAAACAGTCCTGTTTTTGTGATCCTGGAAGTCCCTAGTGAATTAATACCAAACAGTGGTGTCCAAAGCTAGCAGGAATGCCTCCCAGAGAAAAGCCAAAACAGACTTCACTGCAGCCCCTGGAAATGAGTCCAAACTAAGCTTTCTAGAATGGGACAAGGCGAGAGACTTCTGATGTCTCTCCTGTTCCAGAAATCACAGGCATTAGCTTCTTGGTGGTGGCACTTCCAGCTAGTCCAAGCAGTTGACTGCTTGCCAGCATTGGCTATTACCTTGTAGCTGGCCTCTGTATTAAATGTGATGAGTTACAAATTGCAGCAACATGGCTCTTTGCGGTTAAAACCCAATTTGGTCCCATTCTGTAGCAAACATTGCAGCTGCTAGAAGTCTATTTGCTTGGAAGCCCACTTTTGCTGAGAAGGCATATTTTACGACTTGTTGTTGCTGTCCTTGCCATCATCATTAATTAGTTGAGGCCCAAACATGGAATATTTAGGTGGGGGAGGAATGACATCAACTTCTACTCTTAGAAAAAATGTACAACTCTTAATCTATATCCTGCCAGAAGTATCTCTGTGGCATGTAATTGTATTATTTGTAATTCTGCTATGGGGCTTACCTGCTTTGCTTATCTCTAGACACACATTATGCCATTTTCAGTTTGGAATGCATTCACGGATGCACAATGCGACTGCTGTCGTAGCTGGGGAAGAGTTTTTAGAACAAACGGCACTACAGGAAGTTGTGCATTAGGTTGTGTTTCCTAGTTACCTTTCACAATGACTCGCACTGTTGTCCGTCACCTTAGCCTTCCAATCTGGTAGTCCAGATACCTTGGAGAAATTGTCCATGTGTCCCTTGTACAGTAAAACCTTGGATTGCAAGTAACTTGGTCTGCAAGTGTTTTGCAAGACGAGCAAAAAGTTTTTCTAAATTTTAACTTGATACACGAGCGATGTCTTGCAGTACGAGTATTATGTGCGCTTTGCCTGCCAAGCGTCCCGTCACAGCTGAGCTCCGGTCCTTCTCTCTCTTGCTGAGGGTGTGAGTCCAGCATCATCTCCTCCCCACCCAGCATGCCCGTGATTGTGCCCGCCTCCCCCCCCCCAAGTGTGCCTGACTCCCCCTGAGTGCACCTGCGATCGTACCCATCTGCTCCCCAGTGTGGCCATAATCACGCCTGCCTCCCCCACGAGCGCGCCTGTCTTCCCCCCCAGTCGCACCTGCGATTGTGCCCATCTCCCCCCAGCACGCCCACAATCACGCCTGCCTCCCCCCAAGTGTGCCTGCCTTCCCCCACAGCACATTTGCAATCACACCTGTCTTCCTCCCTGAGGGCACCCTCTTCAAATTTTTGTGATTAAAAAAAAAAAGTTACAGAACGGATTAACCTTATTTACATTGAACCTTATGGGGAAATTCACTTGCTTTGGATTACAAGCATGTTTCCGGAACAAATTATGCTCAAAATCCAAAGTTTTACTGTAGACTGGTTGGGTAGAAAAATGAGGAATGCATGCCAGAAACTGTGTGATGGATTTTATTGTTATTTCAGGTAGCGTATTTTGAAATTAGGTGGCTAGATGGAGTCCCTGGGGCAGTGGGTGTGGGCTTGGATGGATTCCAAGGGATGGTGGAGGGCAGGAGAACCTGGAGGAATGGTGTCCGTGGGGTCACAATGGGTAAGGCATGACTTTGAGACTAAACAACAATAAATGATAGGTACCACATTGGTTTTAGTCAGGAGGTCTCACCTCGGAATGACCTTGAACTTCTCACCTATGGATGTGAATGAAATTCCTGCAAGGAAACAGACTTTGATGACTCTTAAAAGCAAGCTTCAGGTAAGGGGCAAGATTTTTACACCCTGATATATTTTTTCCTGGTTTAGATTAAAATTGCAGCAACCCTTCAGAAAACTTCAGTTCCCAGAATCCCTCAGGTTTTTGCAGCCTGACAATGAGATGTTCAGCAGATCATATGGCAGGAGAAAGGCAATGGAAAACTAAACAATTTCAAAATTAGGCAGGGTCACAGGGAACCAGCAATCGTATGTTCTACGGGTCTTGGGCTTTTCTTCAAAGGCTCAAATTGCCAAGCATCACCTATAAGTTTAGAACAAAAAGAGGGACAACTCTACAGACTGAGAAAACAATGTAGGGGCTGTGAAGAGTTTCAGCCTTCTTCCTATTTACCTTCTTCCTATTTATCTTCCAAGAAGATTTGCACTGAGCATGCTGCCAACTTTAATAATGTGAAAATTAATTGAAGAAAGCCATACTTGAAGAAAGTCATCAGCAACTTATATAACAAGCTGCTTGATATTGGGTTGCAATCTTGTACACAAGTAAGTCATCACATTCCTATTCCTGTTGCATGCCGGAAAGGCAAACTCATCACGTGAGGTTTCACTGCTACAATTTCACATGGATTCCAAATTAACAGGCCTTGTTTCTGAAAAGGAAATAATGCATTAGCAATTTTCAATACTATTTTTAATGCATAGATGGAACAGTTTGCATATTCGCTGTAGCTACCAGTTCCTTCCTTTCATCCCTCCCTACCCCCATCCCCAAATTACTAACATGTAAGTTCACAGAGCTTAGGCAAGTTTAGTTTTTAGATGTAACAGTTGGGGAAAGGTTCTTTAGGTGGCTTTGTTTACCATTTCACTTACTTCAGAGTATTTCTCTCTATACAGGTGCTTGGCAGGAACTGTTATTCCCACTCCTTTCTAAACATCCCGGTTACTCCAATTCTTTTATCTTAAGTTACTTTTATACAATCAATTCAATTTTATCTCCTTGACTACAACCAAATACTGTTCAGTAGTTTGTACAGTGAGTGGTAGAATTAACCCTAAATGTTAAGTTTATTTTCTTATCTTAATTATTGTAATGTTATTAGTACTGTATTTTTCTTATTTTTAACTAATTGTGATTTTGTGTTTTATTTATTGGCTGCTCAATGACCGAATAAAGAACTGATTGATTGATTACTTCAAGGTATCAGAAGCAGGATCTACTTCCTCTGGGACCCCTTCTCCTCATTCTGCTGAGTGAGACCCTCATGAAGAAAAGTGGTGAGAAGAAAGCAGGACTAATTCTGGCCAGAACAGTAGGCTGGCTTCTGACATCTGTCAACATAAATGGTGCATAACCTTAAAGACAACCTGCTTTGTTGTTCAGAACCTTAATTTAGGGCATACTTTGTGAATACTAGCCTCCTGAGGCACTTCTCCTTTGTTCCACAAAGAGGAGAAGTTAAGTATGTGAGGAAGTTTTTAGCTGTTCTCAAGTCTAGTCTGCTTTGAAGATCAGAAGCATTCTCTCCACCCCTTCCTTTTTTTTTTTTTTTTTTTTTTTTGGCAGGGGGGTGGTGGTGGTCTGGAAACATCCAAGACACACCAGGGCAATTCTTTTAGTCCATCCTCCAGGTGGGGCAGCATCCCTGATTAGGGGTCTTCCTTTCTGGCTTTTCTGGGAAAGATAGAAAATCCCTGTAATATTATCAGGATGTATTTCTCTTACCTATTGTTGTTTCTGGCCAAAGAGTAATTTTTTAAAAGGATAAATATTCTTGAACTTGCATGTTCTATGCTTTGTTTATTTGTTTTCCTTGTGAGCCTCCCCGAGGCTTCGGCGATGGGTGCGGCATAGAAATGTTATAAATAAATAAAATATATAAATAAATAGTAATAGTTTATAAAAGCTTTAAATGAGTGAGTGAGTGAGTGAGTGAATGAAATTATAACTATGCTGGAATCTAGGGTTGATGGGCAAGTTATCTAATTTCTGTATTTAGGTTTTTTCAGCAGATCTCATTGCTGATGCAATGTGTGATTGTGTGTTGGTATAGTGTGAATATCACTTATTGGGGAGCAAAAGTCTGGATGTGATCGTATGCAGGTCTGGAGTTTTTTCTCAGGCATGCTCATTGGATTGATCTGTGTGTGCACACCTTTGCTTCAAGGCTCTTTTTGCCTGATGTTTGCCTGTGTGAAGCAGGAGTGCATTTACACAAAAAGCATTTTCGTGCAACAGTGCACATAATCAGATGAAATGGGCTCCCCCTCACCCTGCTCTGGCACGATACTGTTGAAGCACAAATGTATATCAGCAATTCGGTGGGTTGGGGTAGAGAAAGGCTTGTGCAAAGAACTGGCTCAACTGGATTTTTTGGGGGCGGGGGTGGATTTCATCAATCTAGGCCACCCAGAATCAGATGTAGACCTGGGTGCTCTTTGAGTTCTGAACCTTCTTCAGGACCCCCACAATGGGAAAAATTAAATGTGCATCCTTTAAAAGTGCATAAAGAGAATGTACAGATGCCCAAAATGCATGCCAACGGATGCTGTGCTGAGCTCCCCCCCCCACCCCATTTTACAATGGTTCTCTCTTACTGTGGTAGAGTCAAGGTTTTATGCAGGCAGGGGGGCTCTAAAATGTTATTCTTGGGGAGGAGGCAGAATTTCTACTTCTCATGCATATCAAATGACTGAGGAATCTCCCCCTCCTCTTCCTATTCCTCCTCCTTGTGTCAAAAGTCCCATACACACTTGCAGAAGGACAAAGTTTCTTTCCAGGCAGGCTTCTCTGGCATGGCAGTTCTTCATGAACTTCCAAGAGACTACATAGCATTTTGTTTTTCCAGCAGCCCCAGGGCTTTTGAGAAGATGCATTGTGCCAAGAGACATTCAGGAGTTCCTGCTGGGCTGCAAGCTGGTTTAGGTCACACGTGACTTCAGATTCAGAAGCGATGGAGAAATAAGAGCTCTCTATCATAAGCACACTGGAAACACCTTCTCTGCAATGCCCAGTGACCACAACCAGCCAAGGAACATGGTCAAGCTGCCTTCCAAAAATCTTTTAGGAACCGCATTGATTTCGTAGCATCCTCTCAACATCTTTTAGGCACTGCAACCATTTCTTATTTATTTATTTATAAAGCTTCTATGCTGCCCCATTTGCCGAAGCCTCGGGGCGGCATACAACAATAAATAAATAATAACAATATAAAACAATATAATATAATTGGAGACATCCTGGCCATAAAAATAAAATAAATAAATAATATTAACAATTAAAATGGCGTTTAAATAAAAAGGTCTTTGCCTGGCGCCAAAAAGCAAATAACGACGGCGCCAGGCGGACCTCTCTGGGGAGCGCATTCCATAGATTGGGCGCCACCACAGAGAAAGCCCTCCTCTGGGTACTTACCCTCCTAATATCCTTCACAGAGGGACCCCGGAGAAGGGCCTCCCCCGCTGATCTCAAGGGGCGGGAGGGCACATATGGACGTAAGCGCTCCTTCAGGTAACCTTAGCATCCTCTTAACCTTCTCATCCTCTCATTCCATCACCCAAGCATAGGGACTTGTCCTTGTGCAGCTGCTAGGTGGTGAGAGTGTTAATCACATAGTTTTGGATTGTCCCTGAGGGGGCAGATCTCTTGGTGTGTCTGCATGTTGACCCTTCTTTCCCATCTGTAAGCCTTGCCATTTTGCCTCCCTGTAAGAAAGACCCATTTTGAATGTTCAATTTAGGTTAATGCAACTCACAGGGCTCCGTGGAAGGTCTCACTCTTGAAGCAGCTTACTGTGTTCATGTCTATACTCATGAAAGCCATCTGGGGGGATCTACAAACCAAGAGCAATGACAGTTATTCAACTTCAGGTCTAATTGCTTATGTGTTGATATTAAAGAACCTCCCAACTCACAGGGAGGTGGTACACATTGCCATCACTGAAGGCAAAAGGAGAAGGGGATGGCAGAGGTTGAGGTGGCTGGATGGGGTCACTGGAGAGGTGGATGTGGGCTTGGGTGTACTCCAGGGGATGGTGGACAGGAGAACCTGAAGGAATGTTGTCCATAGGGTCACGAAGAATTGGGCATGACTTTGGAAATGAACAACCGCAACACATCACAATCACCATGACAAAATTCCCACTTTGGCCAGTCTGGCTTCTTACGACCCAGTATTTGAGTTGGAGTCACTTCACTGGAGTTTTTTCATAGGAAATGCATATCAATGGGATTTGTCGCTGCTGACACAAAAGAAAAGCTCCAATTTGCACTTAGATTTTTAACAAAGATATCATAATGTCAACCCCATGGTGAGATAATGTATAGACCTACTGTAACTGAATTACAGGGATTTTAAATTTTTATTTGAATTTTCTTTAGAATGAATGCATGTTTGGCCAAAACATCCTCCTCACTGTGGTCTAAATCTGTTTGGAGGACAAAATAAGCTACATCTCATCTTAATTGCAACTAGATTAGTGCCAACATGGGGGATGATACAAACCAATCTTTAAGTGACGCAGCCTAGTTTCACTGGAGTAAGGAGACAATGATTCTCACTTTGATGCCTATTCTAATTATGCACAGTGCGCCATTTCCTTCAGAAGGAAAAATGTCTAATTAATTGGGTACAAAATGTCATCTATAGGTCACTGGCAGCAGGAAGATCACCAGTGATTCAGTCTTATCCTAAGGCAAAATTATTACTCCTCAGGGATTATGACAAAATGCCATTACAATGTTGTGAGAGGCTTTTGCCCAAATATTATAGATAGGAGGAACACAGACAGAAAATAGACACTCCTGAATGCCTTTTTCCAATTGCCTTGTTTTTATATCTGACCTTAAGTTGTAAATGTAACTTTTCCCCAAGTGCATCACCTATCAAAGTTTCTGGCCACAATCCTGAAATTGATGGGATTGGAGCAAATTAAACTCCACTGTGTGCAAGATTGTACCTTTTGAAAACCCTGAGCGTTCCATCATCAAATATTTCATGACTGAATATGGAAACATATTTTAAAGTAGACATTTTCTGAATATTATGAATATAACATACTAATTAACATATCCAGATTTGAAGTTTTATCAGTGGACATTCAGGGAGAAAAACAATAGGGAAGTTGGTCTCATATTAACACCACATTAAACTGAAATCATTAGAAGAAGATTCAGTATAATGTACTAACATTTAATGTACTAACATTTTTAGCCCCTTTTCTATAAACCTGAACTCTCCGTTCCTGATCACTACTCTGTTCACAAGTTATAAAACTGGGCACACTGCTGTGGAGAATATGAATGGGCTGAAGTTTTCACCTTACTTGTTGCGGAGATCTGTGCTACAAGGAGCATCAAGTTTTAGAAAACTTCCTCCTTTTTCTTTTCTTGCTTTGCAGCCATGAAGCACCGCTCTGTAATTCTGCCTTCCAACTGACACCACGCATCTTGAAGCCAAATCAAATGAAGGCAGAATTAAGAACTGATTCGAACAGCCCTTTTCACACATGCATGTTCATCCATTGTTGACCGAATATCACATGGCCGAATATCACATGGCGTGAAATTGTCATTGCTAATATAAATTCAGGCTGGTCGTCCCTCCCCACAGCAGAAGTTCACACAAGTGGAAAGAATGAACAGATCTGTAAGAATCAGCTTCTCCAAATTGTCAAGGTGTTTTTAAGACAAACTCATTCCATTCCATTTCTGCATGAACTTGCAGGATGTTCTCTCTACCTCTCTTTTTAGAATCTGTGTTGAGGTGTGTATAACTCTTGTGTCATTTTTACCCTGATATATACAATTGTTAATCACACATTTTGGGATGTATGAATCCATTGACTAAAGCATGCTTATGCTCATGTTCTTTTTGCATTTTCAAAGGCTTTGATTTGCTAAATGAATCATAAATTCAGAAATGTACTGATTCGCAGTCACACATTATGCTCAGGTCCAGGAGGTGAAAACTGGATAAACCCATTACAAACAAAACAAAAACTTGCCAGAGCAAATTCCTTGCAAATCCCTAAAAGCATCCGCCTCAATTATTTTTTTCTCTACATAATGATGGCCAGTTGAATCTTTGAACCTACCCACCGGAAAGCATTGCATTTGATATAAAAGGATATGCAAGCTGTATCCTTGGAACAGTATCTCTGAGAGCCTGTTCTCAGGTTCAAACACCACCTGATGGACATGCCTGCATGAAACTATGCAATTGGATCACGGAACATGCACTTGAGCTATTAGAAGTATTCCAGATAGTAGGAGAGATATAGCAATGACTGAAGGTGGTCACAGCACTTTGTGTGACTGGGAATGTTAAGCAATCAGGATATCCATGGGTATTCCAAGCCTTATTCCAAGCAGGGGAAGCCAGATGAGGCAAGACTGAGGGAGTTGGGTCTTTTCAGCCTGGAGAAGAGGAGACTCTGAGGAGATCTGTTGGTGACATACAGGTATGTGGGGGGCATCACATGGAGGTGGGTAGAGACCTGTTTCCCCTTACGGAGGAGGACAGGACTCATTCCAATGGAGCAAAAATCAGGGAACCAAGGTTCAATTTGGATGCCAGGAAGTACTTCCCAACAGTTAGGACCCTGAGGGTATGGAATGGGCTTCTATGGGAGGTGGTTGAGGCCCCATCGGTGAGGGTGTGCAAGGATAGGCTGGACATGCACATGGTGGGCATGTCGTGAGTGGAGCCAGCTGGAGCCGGGGGTCAGACTAGATGGCCTGCGAGGCCTGACTCGCTCTGTTTCTCTGTTTCTGTGACTGGATCTGGGTCAGTCTCTTAAGCACTAAGGACACAAAATAATGTTACTTTAGGGAGAAAAAATGCTGCCTGGGGCTTTCTGGTATTTGCTGCATTTTTCTCCCTAAACTTGTGGTGCTTCAACTTAGGATTCCTGGGTGTCCTACGTTGGAAATGATGTTCCTTTATTAAGGAAATCTGGACAAGGATGTTTAATCCAGTTTTTTTACATTTCTCTACCACCTGATAGCTAAAGCTGTCCAGGAAGTTTAGAAAGAAAAAAAACCACATGATCATTCTGTATCTATTCAAATGCATCTAAATATATGAGCAGAAAGCACAGAGAGAGATGTTCAGACTTATATAAACAAAGTTAAACCACCAGTAGTGAGAAAAATCCAAGATTTGATGAAAAGCTCTACATATGTTATCAAATAGTTGAGAAGAGAAGGAGGTCTTGACTTGGCACGGAAAATATTGCAATGTAGGCACTAGGTGGACCTCTTCTGCATGATGAGTCCTTAAATGCTGGGCTGCCACCAAGGAGGCCCTTGCCTTTGTTGCCGCCCTGCTGACCTTCCTCTGAAGGAGACATCCTTAGATGAGGATGTGTGGATATTATGCTGACAACTTTTGAAAACATACTGTCATTCTCTTAAACATGTCTATCTCCTTTTCCAAGCTAACTTTTCAATCTTAGCAAAGTTGAATTTTTGCCGATCTCCTTGACATTCTTAGAATGGGCTGCATTTATAGGTGGTATTGATTGAGTCCAAGTGAGATCAGTGAATCAGCAGCAGAAGCCACACTTCATATTTTGTAATCTGGAAAATGAATGCCCTCACAATTTTTTGTGTTTACAAAAAAAAAAGCACACAAGAGGGGTAAAAAATGATCCTGCATTTGTTTAGAACTGAACACATGTGCCAGATAAAGCAATCAATATTTAATTACTAGTCTATCTCCGAGACTGCACTCCACTCTCTTTTAATGCCAGAGTTTTTCTCTGTGATAAAACTCCTGCAGCATGACCTGATGTGTTTGTGTTGACAGTCCTGGTTAACTGGGATTTGCTTCAGAATGATAATAAATACATTGCTCCTTTTAACTCCACCAAAAGTTTTGGCTGTAATATTTTGTTTGCTTCTTTGTTTTCCACATCATTTGTGCATATTGGAAATGGGTCCCTAACATCCCAGATGGGAGTCTCTGGCAGGGCTGTTAAAGAAGGAAGAAGACACGATTGCAAAGATAGGCCAGTGGTGTGATACCAGGCATGTCTTCTCAGATATAAACCCAAGTGAGGTTTAACTTATTCATGTGCTAAACCAGTGAAGTTTAGCATATGCATGTTGAAACTGGACTGCACATTAGAAGCATAGAAACAGACCAAGTCAGAAGGGGCCTCCTGGGCCATCTAGTCTGACCCCCAGCTCCAGCCGACTCTGATCATGACATCCTACCATGTGCATGTCCAGTCTGTCCTTGAATACCCTCACCAATGGTGTTTCAACCACCTCCTGTGGAAACCTATTTCATACCCTTGGGGTCCTAACCATCAGGAAGTACTTCCTGGCAGCCCAATTGATCCTGGGTTCCCTGAGCTTTGCTCCATTGGAACGCATCCTGCCCTCCTCTGCAGGGGAAAACAGGTCTCTATATTAGCATGTGATCACCTGTTTATGATAGATGAATCCATTAGGCATTTCATTTAATTGGGGGCCCAAATTTTGCAGATGCTCCTACTGAATTATGTGTCTATCTACATTCAGATATTCATATATACTGGGCATCCAAAAAGGCTTTTCTGTCTGCAGAGGCTGATGGACCAGCAGCTGAATCTTGCTTTGATCCTGGTGATGGGTTAAGGGCAGTAATTTATTAAGCTTGCATGGTGCAAGGCAAGCAACTCTGCAAACACACCTCCCTTCATCCTGCATCTGCTGCTTGAGTTGACCACCTCATTCCACAGTTGCACTCTGAGTGCAGGCTTCAAGAGGCATGGGACCAGGACAACAGTGTGTTTAGAGTGTGGTAGTTGCAGTGTATGCTGAAAAGTGCAGGCTTGGCAGCAAGATTGGGAATGATAATACCTGCATTATATTCTGAAAAGTTCTAAAAATGGTCCTTCTGAGTCATTAGGGAGAAACATCCATGCATATTACAAATATTCAATGTTTTCCTTGGCATTAGAAGAAAGGAAAGTTTTAAACTAGCTTTTTAAAAAGTAGCAAGCTGTGCTGTTTATCCAGACACAGAATACATTTTGGGGGTTTTGTTTCCTCAAAGTACCTGAAAGTTAAGATACCTTTAACCTTGATTTTTCAATTGCTTTTGCAATCCTGTTCCTTAACACATTTGAGAGTTAGGAAAGCAAGTTTGTCGCTCAGGGGCAAATTATTTGTATGTTTTTATTGTAATGTCATTCTTTACTTGGAAAGTCTGTGCATGTGTTTGTTTAACCAGACCTCCATAAACTGTACTTCCAGTGATTTTTGTAGTTTCAAGTCAGTGACCTGGGTCTGCAGAGAATATACTGTATCAAGAAGAAATCCACAAACCACAACCACAAGTAAGCAGCATAACAGCAAGTAAGAAAAGTGCAAACATGCACACACAGAGTTTTTAGAGCAAATTCGCTGGTTTTTCAGCTTCAGTGATGCTAGTACATGTGCACTCAATTTTCCGTTCAGCATATCTGTGCTTACACTTGAGCTGCTTTAATATTTGAGAAATTGTAGTTTTGTGCACAATGCGATATGGGGGAATCATCCTTTAGGTACAATCATGTGCATGTTTTAACAGAAATGTCTAGTTGGGGAATACTGGGAGTTGTAAGCTCTACATTGGGATCCTTGGGCAGTCACTCCCATTGGGAGCACATGGGAACTGGGGAGGCTGAGTGTGTTTTACTCCGGTTGGTGAGTCTGAGATTTGGTAGCACTGCACCAAGCCTTTCTCTTGTAACCAAACTGTCCATGGGTACCAGGCCTCCAAAGTATAAAACCAGTTTAATCAGCTTGCAATGTAGATTATTCCTTCTGCTACTGAATGTACACTTCCAGACACAAGTGCAAATTAATGTGCATTCAGCAGGCACAGGTTTGTTAGCACATATTTTAAAATAAATTTTATTTAAAATTATTTAAATTTTTATTTAAAAGCACTTATTGTAGCTTTCTACGGTGCATGTGGCAGGAGGGAACACAGTCTCTCAAACACCATGGCTGGATTTGCATTATCAGGTAAGGAAAGGGGGCTACGGTGCCAGTGGGGGTGGTTCTTGAAGTACCTGGAATCCTGGAATAAGCTGTTGGTCACAGAAGGGTTTGGAAGCCACCTCTGATGCCCACAATACTGGGACCTAACTGCAAATGTTGCATCATGGAAGTAATTATGGAAGGGAACTGCCACACAATTGGTGCCTGCAGAGTGGAGAAGGGACATATTTTAATTCCTCAGTCATGTGAACTGGATCAACCATATCTTCTAGAATAGGAAAATTTATTAAAATGAACAGGAATCTAAAATATATACTCTTTAACCAGGGATATTACATGCTACTGCATTAATGATTTAAAAACACAAGCAAACCCCTTCTGCAGATACAGGAAAAGTCAAATAGTAGGGAAATTAGCTTGGTTTTTGAGCTTTGCTTATCACTGTGAGGGGGCCACGGTACAGCTGTGTGTGTTTTCCCTTTGTATTACACATCTCTCCATTTCGTTGCGGTCCCTCAGGCTTCCTGTGCTTTCTGATCTTAAAAAGCTCTGCGAAAGGAATTACCTCCTGTTATCTACCTCAGTGTTTTAATTAAAATGTGGGGAAATGTGAGAGGCCTACAGGCTGCCTGAGAGATGATCCCACAATGAAAGGCAAGAAGTTTGCACAAACTCCTTGGTCACCTCATAACTAAGGCAACCACAAAACCCCAAAGCTAACACATCGGTATTTCTCCAGAAGTTTCTTTTCCTTTGAAATTCCTTTCAAAAAAAGCATTTCTTCTCCATAAAATTAAATAACAATGTTCAAAAAATGTGGTAGAACATTTCGGCAAAGCGTTAGGGCTCCATAAGCCTTATATAGCCCTGTCATACACTATTCCTTACATTAATATAGAAAAAAAGTTACTATGCAGTTCTAGATGTCTTTTGGAAACTCATTTGGGGAAACAAAAATTGTGAGGCGATTATTCAGATTGAGGAATTGATCTCTGATGGATGGATTTTCAAGTTTACACCTGCTGAGCACAGAAAATAGCAAAAAAATTTTGAATTCCCTATTACTTCATTAAGCATATTACATTTTTATGCTTCTGCTTGACATTTTAGTGTATGTCATAATTTGTCTTGCATATTTGATCATATTCATCAGAGAATAATCAACCTGAATGTGAAGTTTCTTCCTAATAGATACAGGAGAACATTTACTTAACAATTATGAATTGTCAGGTAAACTGTAGAATATTTTCATCTCTTATTCACAGAAACATTGTTTTGGAAAGTGTGCCCAGAAATGAATAAATATATCCTGTCATTGGATCAAAATAAGCTGTCATGAAGCTGTTTCGTTGTGTTAATTTCCCATTACTCTCACCAGAACAATAAATTATTGTCTTTATTTCTGTATAGAATACCAGGTTTATAAAAAATGGTTTTTCCATCCCCACCCCTCCAACTTGAAAAAATAGAAGGAGGTATGGAAGAAAGAAACACGTAATGCAAGATATACTTGAATTTATCCAGTCCTTGAATAGTATTCACAGTGAAAGAAAATGTAAACCAGCATCCGCCATTTTTAATCCAAATCATTGTGTCGTTTAGCATAATAATGAATGCTCTGTGTGTGTGCGCATGCATGATAGAAACTGTACAGCAAAACTCTAGATCTGAGAGGTATGCAATGTACTGAGATAAAGATCAATATTTTTAGCAAAGTAATTGACAAAAGAAGGATAAGTACAGATTCTTCAATTTCATGCTAATCTTTTGGCTTCTGTCCTTGTAGCATTTGAGCTCTGAAACACAGCCCTTGCTTCTTGGGGTGACAGTTGGAGAATATTAGTACAGAAGATGGGATTCCCAGATTGCAAGAGGAGAATAGGAGGCAGGATCATCTTCCAAGAACATCACTTGAAAATCTCATCATGTAATATAAGTCACAGCAGGCAAATGCCTGATTGCACATGCCATGCACTGGCAGAACCATCCCTGACCTTTGGGCAAGTTTCAGAAACCACAAATCAAGTAGAAAAACAAAGGCAGCAGTTTTGGGACTGATAGGGCCATGCACATCAAGTGGTGCATTTTGCAGAAATCTCGTAACAGTAGAGGTGGGTGGGTGGGTGAGACAATCATCTCACAGAAATGATATGGTTTGGTTTTGCCTTGAAGTCATTTTGTCCCATTACTACAGAGACTTGCATTCTTTAGAAACTTACAGATACTTGTACACATTGGCTCAATGGACCTGTTTAGAATGCATTTTTGGACATAGGAGCATAGGAAGCTTCCAGTGTCAGAGTACTGGACGATCTAGGCCAGAATGTTAGTGGCCTTCCAGGTTTCATGCTAGTGACTTTTTCGTTCTGTCTGGAGATGCTGGGTGTTCAACTTGGGACTTAGTGCATGGCAAGCAGGTGCTCTACCCTGAGCATGCATTGCTTGACTGAAGCATATGGGCATGGATTTTTGAAAGTTTTGCACGTCTTTGAACCTGGTCTTTTGTTTGTTTATTTAATTTTGGGAACACTTTGCAAGTGTGCAAATATAAGAAAATGGTGTTCATTTTCTCTAAGTCCCTATCAAGTTCTGGGAGGTGCCAACTGGTACATCCATTAAGCAGCAGCAGCAGGAGCTGCTACTGAAAACTTGTTTGAGTGAATTTCTCTAGCGGTGTGGAATTCTCCTTCTCCTTCTCCTCCTCCTCCTCCTCCTCCACCACCACCATCTCCTCCTGTGACATATATTACATCCTTTCTGAGCCACAATGAGTGTTGCGATTGTGCGTGCCATTATTTTAATGCACTGGTGGAGGCACTGTGGGAGAAGTGAAGCCGGCACCCTTCAAGTCAGCATGACGTTGTTGCTATACGTCTGCACCGTCTGATTCATGGAGCTACATTAAAGGTTATGGCAGTCAGTAAATAACCTGTCAAAAACCTACTGCTTCTCCTACCTGATTCAAAGGACTCATCAATCTCTCCATTCACTTGTGCTGCACATCTGGATTGCTTATTGATGATCTGGATTGTGCTCATCAGTTTGTTGCTCATTTAATGCCTCTCTAATCACCTCCAGTCCATGTAAACCTTTGCAGAATTACTGGCTTATAAAATTTGCTCTCGCCCCCCACCCCTTTTCTTTCCTGGTGTTCAAGGAGCTTCTCTGTACACTCTCTGGTTAGCAGTACTGTTTTCTATTAATAATTCTGCACCTTCATCTGCCCTTCTCACATCACCTTCTCAAGTGCAATAACAATCCAACCAGAGAAAGAAGTCAACATCAAGCATCAGTTCAAGAAATGAATCACTTTTTTTTTTTCTTTTCAGGGGAACAATATTCAGAAATGCTGATCTTGTCTCTGTCCTTGATGGTGACCTCGTGACATACCAGGACAAGAATGTCTGAATATTCCCTGCTGTTAAACTATGAGACAGAGGAGGAAAGCTGGTAATCCTTTGCTACAGGTGTATATATTTATAGAGGATGCAGGTGTTTTGTTACTCATTACAATGTCCCAATTCAGAGGAAGAGCTAAACTAGAAGGCAAGTTTTCTGTCTCTTCTAGTCTGTCTAACTAAATGTAGTTAGTTTACATTACCATTAAATAAAACAAGCCATGATCAGAAACAGTCTGACTGTGGCCTGAATCCACAGACAAAAGTATAAACCAGGGATCTGTAAATAATCTGCTTTGGGCGTGAGAATCCATTGGATTCCCCTGACTTGGCTCCCTGGACTCTAGCTCAATTTTTCAAGTCCCAACCCAACTTGGCACTGACTGCCATGTACACTGTGCAAATGGTGTCCCTTTTCCATGCCTTTGCTTGTGCTTCATGGGTTGTGGAAGATGGTTTCTGTGGGCAATTGAGGACTTCTTCTTGGCTTGGCTTGCTTCCTAAGCCAGGGTTGAGTATGAGGAGTCTGACACACAGAAGAGTGCCAAATTCTGGAAAGCAGTGTTGCAACCTTAGTTAAACACCATTTCCAGTTCAGATATAAGGACAAATAGCAGACAGGTTGAAACCAGATATAATTTCCTCTTTGTGGGTGTACCGGTGGGGAAGAAAGTGAGGGGAAAGAAAGCATTCTTTGCTATACCTTGGGTGAAACATGAAGGACTTTCCAGTTGGCATCCAAAAGTATAAATTGGACCTAAAAACTGATGGGAGGCAATTAGATGGTTCTTAGACGAGGGGTAATATATTTCCAGTAGGGTACGGGATATAATGTATCCAAACAAAGCTGATCCCCCCTGCTCAGGGCATTGAGAGTCATCGAGTTTATAATCTAATCTAGATGACAAAGTCTGGCTGAAGAAAAGAAGAGAATGCTATGTAGCATATGGATTGTTCACTTTGCATTATTGACCATGAAGTTTGTGAAAGGGTGGGTGCGTACCATGCAGATGAAAGTGATAGATCATATAGTGTTTTCCTGATTTTATGTATTCATTAGAGCATTTTTATTCTGTTCTGTTGTCAGCTGAAAAGGCCCCCAGAGCAGTTTACAGATCGATAAAAAACAAGATATTACCTCAGGTTTACAATCTAAAAAGTACAGCACAAAGGAAAAGGAGATGAGAAGAGAGGGCATACCCTTCATGTAGATTGGGGATGAGGAATGTCTTTTTGTCTGAGAGCTCACATCAATCTTGGAGCAGCTCTCGGGGACTGCTCTCTGGTTCTGGGCGATGCCGAGGGGCCTGCACCAAAGGTGCCAACATACCAAAGCACCGCCCTATTGTGGCTTAATCTGCCTTGCCTGTGCTTAAGCCTTAGGAAAGGCATCACAAGCCATCTGAATAGGGTTTGGGGAATTGCACAGAGGCTGAGGAAGTGCAAACAACTGATGGTTGCTGGAGTGGGCGAGGAAGGGGGGATGCTCCTCTGAGCAGCTCTGTAGGACCAGGATGGGTAGCCAGGAGGGATAGGTTGGTCCCCAGAACCTGAGCCTCCCATCTCTCTTGTGGGTGGAGGCATCCTCTTCTTCACTGTCCAGCCAGGTTGGTCCCCTGAACCTGAAGCTCCCATCCCTTGTCTGGGTGGAGGAATGCTCTTCTTCACTGTCCAGCCAGGTTGGTCCCCTGAACCTGAAGCTCCCATCCCTTGTGTGGGCGGGGGAATCCTCTTCTTCCCTCTTCAGCCATTGAGAAAGTCTTGGACATGTTCTGCAGTTCTCTCAGAGATCTGCTAGTAGATCTTGTGGTGACTATGCCAACTGAGTCTCTGTGTTGTCAAAAGTATGGATCCATGCATGGCTATCCCATATGGGGATCTACTTGTGGCTTGCAGACTTTTTTCTACACAACTCATTGTGCAAAGCATTTATTATGGTCAAAGTCACTCTTAGAACATAATAATGCATGAAAGAACTCAGTCCTGGGTCATTTGTCATGTGTTATCTGTGCTTCCATGTTCAGCCTGAACTCAAATTAATCTAACAACCACCTCATTAACTTTTTAAAAGCTGCATTTCCATGTAAGGTTAATTACAGACCTGTTGTGCTATTATGGATGTGCTTGCAACGTTCGATGCAGTTCTGTGTAGTTGTCTAGATAGTTACCATTCCATAGGCAATTTGCACAGTAAGGGGTGGACAGAGTTCTTTGACGTTGTGGTTTGCATCCTCCACCTCGGGTCTAGAAAGATCCAGGTGCCTAAACTGAAAAAAGCTTTCTCTGAGATGTGCATCCATTCTACCTTAGAGAGCAGAAGACAACAAAAAGGGCCCCTGGAATAGTATTCATCTGAAAAGATGGCTGAGATCATCCAGCCCAAATGCATTCTGGTTTTTTGAAAGTGAATGACAATGTCTGGAACTGAGTTTGGATGCAAATTGGTAGTCACTGTCAAACCCTTTTCTGCCACATTCTAGACTGATGCTCTTTCTAGGCAGTCTTCAAGGGTACTCCTACATCAAGGGAATAATAGCAATCTCACCCTGAGTTAAGAACAGCATGAATAACTGAGGCCGGTTATGATTTCCCTAGGAAAGCATGTAGCTGGAAAACAAGACAAGAGTGGGAGAAATGTACCCCTGGCTGTTGCCATGAGCTGATTCAAGTGCTAATTTAATCCCAGAAGACAAATCCCAGACTGCAGTTCTGCTGCCTCAAGGGGCATGCAACCCAAACCACAGAATGGTGAATGGCTGGGCTAGTGCAGGTCATCATAACTCCAAACCAACAGGGAAGACCCTGTTCCCCCAGGCCTCTGAGCTGGTACACTCCAATGGAACCAGGGTTCTAGTCCTGGGATCACAGCTGCCCAGGTATGGGCCAAGTAACATTACTATTGAACAGCCTTGGGTGTTACCAAAGCATCTTGCTTTAGTTTCTCCAGGAGACTGAGGATGGGATTCAAGGCTGTGATAAAGGAACACTCTGAAGCAACCTGAACCTGTTTCCTGACCTGAAAAATGGAGGAGAGGTGGCTGACAACTGTAGCTGACTGGAACAACAAGAGTTTTGTAAGATTTTATCCAAACAGGAAGAGGCATTTAGACTCTACTTCAGGCAGGAAAACACCTTAGGCCAGTACCATGTAATGGCCTTTTGGGGATATTTGTTCTAAACTCTTTCCCATCCTATTGCCTTTTATGCTGGCAGTACCAGATTAAGATGATCAGTTTTTCCTGTTAATCTCAATGCTATTTATTATTGTAATTCTTGGGACCACCATTATCTAACAGACTAGGAAGAGAATAACCCTAACCCAAGAATGTAGGGATGTCTTCTTCACAGTTCAATAGCTGATTTTGCACTAATGTTAAGGATTATCTGGGATATTTTGTAAGCTGTCCTGAGCGCTTGGTGGAAGGACAGGATATAAATGCTTGTAACAAACAAACAAACAAATCCCTAGTAGCATTACAAGGGTGGAAGCTGTTTTCCTGACCTTGAAGTATTTTAACAAGAATTTGTGGTTTCAGTCTGGAATCTTGACATTTAGATGGCGATGAGGAAGTTGATGTAAACCTTTGCATTAAGAAAGAACCTGGGAAAATGGCAAGAACTGAATGAATGATATGCAATGGTTATTTGACAGATTCCCACCCTATGTGGAAGGAAATTGCACAGGAGTTGTTCTTGTTTGCTTTTTTTTAATAAAGCAGGATAGTTTGTGTAGGTTATTACTGTTATTGTTGTGACAACATGCAAAAGGATAGATTGTGGGTGTTCTGAAAACTTTCTGCTGTGTGAGACTAGTGCTTGTTTCAGCACTGCAAAGCAGACCATAATTGTTACACTACTCTCCTAGAGCATTTGACGATTTATAATTTTTTGCAAAACTGCAGCTAGGGATTGGGGAAGGCAAATGTAAACTCCTGAATGCAAATCATGTTCTGTGGAATGAAAATTGTTCTTGCTAGGGGAGCAAGAGAATGCAGATCCAAGAAAGCACTTTTGTGTGGCTGTGATTTCTGAAACTCTTGCTTTACTCGGCTCAACACTTCCTTTCTCTAGTATGGGCTACTGGCTAATGAGAGTTTTAAGATTGTTCTGCTTCCTCTGATCCCTTGGTTCCATTTCTGCTGAACCATCCTCTACCTTCTCCACTTCTGACATTGTAAGTTGGAATTTTCTTCTTTTTTTCCCCTCTCTGACACAAATATTTCTTTCTTGCCTCTGGCACAAATAGTTCTTTTCTTTCTTCATTACGTTTAAGCCACCCAAAAAGTCAAACCAGTAAAATATTTAAAAACAAATCAAGAAAATGTCATGAGAACAGTGCAGAATCTGTAGCATTAACACAGCATTAATGCAACCATTTATTGAATGTCATTGGAGAACTACTATTTGCATATGTACAATATCTATATACATTGTAGCTTCTTCTTTTATACACACAAAGAAGGAGGGTGGGGTGAGAGGGAGAGAGAAGCTACTACTTAATTTTATATGTATATGTAAATTCAAACAATAAATATGTTTTAAAAATGCTCCTGTTGTGATGAGTCTAATATCGTTCAGAAGTCTTCTTGTTGATGCAATTACTGATGTTCAAAGACTAGCCCCAGGTCTTCAGGTGTTCATCATTCATCTGCTGCAATTACATTTATTGCATATTTGTTTACATTCCTATGATAACAGCACCCCAGCTGTGATTCCGGCAGGTAAAATGCGGAATGTTCCATCCCTCCCATTGAAGTAACTGGGAAGGGCAATAAAATTTAATGATTGTGTCTCCAGGTCCTACGGAGGACTGGAGGCATCACATGGCAATGCCCAAAGAGCCTTGCAGGGAAAGGGACCCAGGCACGCCAAATGGCATTCCAGCCGCCTGTCAGTGTGGAAAGCAAGGACAGCAGGGGAACAAAAGGAGAGAAAAAGGAAGCTGATAAATTAGGAAAGGCTAGCAGGGGTGGAAGTGGGCATGATGAGGAAGAACCCTAGTGACAGAAGCAGCGAGAGCAGTGAAATGAAAGGAGCCCTGCTTTGCGGTCTTATTGATGAGCACCAATTGCTCACTGGCTGACTTCAGAAGTGTGGCTGGCTGGAAAGTTAAAGCTGGTTGGCCTGGCTGTCCAGATATGCTCGGTGTTTTCAAAGGCTCGGATTCCAAGCTGTGAAAGGGGAGAGAAGAAAGCAAAACACTGTTCTGGTAACAGCAGAAGATGAAGGGCAGGCACAGAAATGCAAGAGGAGACAAGGGAAACATGGCGAGGCAGAGCCATGTGTGGCTTGCAGATAGACTGGAGCAGGAAGCGTGACGACTTCTCATTGCGCCTGAGTTGCAGGAGGTGGAGTAACAGCAGAGTTTGCTGAAAGTGGAGGAAGGACAAAGGGGGAAAGGGACTGGCTGGCGGAAGAGAGCCTGAGGTGCGATCTACACTGTAGCCACATGAGCGCAGACAATATTCAGTAAATGTAATTGCAGTTGCTGTCAGATCTCCAGAAGGGCTGGGCTGGACGGTCTTGCTGAAGATGATCCTAGTAGAGCCCTAATTGGAATAAATTTACATTTGTCAGAGAGAAGTGCTTCCCATGAAAAAAGAATATAAAACGGAAACCCTCAATATTTTTAAGTGTAGCTTGAAATACATATCCTTGATATGGAGGCAAACAAGGGGTGGTGGCCTCTTCTCCAGGTTCAGCTGGCAGAGCCGGAGTGGAAAAAGGACATTCTGCAGGGCTTCTGCCCCCATTGGTGCCAGGAATGATTTCCCTTGCGATGGATAGATAGATAGTTTGGTCTGGCAGGAGACTGCGGCATTGAGGCCTCTATTCCCAAAAGAGCAGACTGCATCATAAACATCTTTTAATCTGCTTGTGGTCCCTCAGTAAGCATTAAACATCCTTCTCTCCATGTGTTTTCATATGTTGAAATGTTATCTCAGGATGCAAGGATATGGCTGGTTTCTCACATCACAGCAAACAACTCTGTTTCCATGACACAGATTCTTGCCTGAAATGACCACCCAGAAGGTCCCTGTTCTGTCCTTCCACTCTTGACATTCAACCCAGCAGCCTCCACAAGCAAAATCTCCTTCCCAATTCTACCTCTCCCAGTGGGCCTCAGCATCGTCATCCTGATTGGTCTGCTGAGGTTCTGAGGAGATTCTCTCTCTTTTCCCTCCTGAGTGTACCACATCATACAGACAGACAGTTCTGCATGGAACTAAGGAATCACCATGACTCCTCAAGACATGCAAGCACAGCCTAGGGCTTGCTAAAGCTGGCCAGGGACCCCCATAGTCCACATTTCAAGGTAATATCATATTATACCCATTTGCCAAATCTGTTTCAACAGCATATGTCCAACCATAATTTTATTATGGGAAAATGCTGAAAAAGAGGAAGGATTTACTGGCCTTTTCTGGATTCTGGGCAGCAAAGACCTAACTAGGGGTAAAATGAATACTTTCCTAGCCCTAGATGCAGTGGGAAAGCTTTATTAAAAATTCTGCCTCCATGTTCTGAAGCACCTCACCACAATGAGAAGGCTCAAAGACATGCCTGAAAAATGAAGCTAAATGTTCAGGACAAGCTTCTACAATGGTTGAAAAAGGGATAATGTGATTTTCTGTGCCATTCTTGATGTATTAAAAAAAACAAGCATCTTTGCTTACCCCTTTGCTTCTGTATGAAGCACTGGAGCTTATGTTCCCCCTGTTTTGCTCTGTGCCTGATTGAATGATCCATATCATTGGAAAGCAGGGTCAATATGGAGGATAGATGGACCACCTCATTGATTTCCTTTGAGAGAAAACAAAATATAGACGAAATCAGTACATTAAAACAGGACTAGAGTAGTGGAATCTGTTGGAACAAGAGCCCTTTTCCTTTTGCTTACAGGTGATTCAGTGTTCATTCATTTATCTCTAGCATTCCCCACCCGAGGGAAATAATTTCCAATTTATTTCAGCAACAAATCCTGTTACTTGGGACATAATTTTCAAAAAAAGGGACTGTTCTAAGAATCACCACTGCATTTTCTGACCCAGCATCTTAATGCCATTTTTGTGTGTGGAGTGGTTGTGATAACGGTTTGCTGAAGAAGATGTGTACTTCCTTTGTTCAAAGCAGGATGGTACTTCATCTATCCTAGACCTGCCAAATATTGAAAATCCCCAGTATATAGGCTTTGAAAATGTTTGCAAGGTTGTCTGATTTTATTTATATGTTTTCGTTTACCATCTTTCCTTGGCTCAACACAGACTGCAAAAAAAGTTTACTTATTCTCACATGAAGTCCGCCATTGTAGGGTGTTACTGTGCCAAGTCTCAGTAAAAGATCAGCATTTGATTTCCTCCCTGTTGGGTGGAGTAATGGAGCCCACAAGATCCATTGTGAAAGACAACTGTGATGTTAGGGTTGGCTTCCTCACTATACTATACTTCATTTCTTACACAGATTCTCAGAGGGGAAGGAATCACAGAGAATCAGGAGAAACTTTGACATGTTCATTATACATCTTGAGAACCAACAGGACAATGGGCTCTCTCAACATATATTTTGGAACTCAGAATCTGAAAAGTGTGAAGGTGACAGTACAAATGTCTTCACAATTTAGAATATGTTGGAAGTTTCGTATCACACTAGTTGGAGGGACACAAATCAGCTGAAAGGGTCAATACTTCTCGGCAAAGAATCTATCCATTTCCACAGAAGCCAGGAGTGGCTGGCCAGGTACTGAAAAAGAGGACAGGTAACTGTGGTAAAGAAGAGCCCTGGAAACAGAGGTATATTCATCATTTGTGAAATATCTCGGCACAGAGAGGGCAACATACTTACGATCAAGTATTTCTTGTGGCGCCTTTTGTTGTCAAGCTTTCTTTTCTCTCTCTTCTGTGCATCAAAGATATTTTGGAGCAAGTTTTCCACTACTTCTAGAAATAACCTCCTTAGCTCCGTGTCCTGTATTTCACCCCAAACAGAAAAGAAAACCCTGTGAAACATAACTGGATAATGTTTATGTTGAACATTTGACACTTAGACTCTAAAGGATCAGCTTGTATTATACTCTGAACTTATGAAGTGAGAGGTGCTTTGTATAGATTCAGTATTCACAGCAAGATCTGATCAGAGATGTAAGCTACAGGCAGGATTAGCCAAACTCCAAGGATGTCTCTTAAAGGGTCATCATAGAGTTAATGGCTGGACAAAGACATAGGACCAGTATCTGGTTTCAGGACAATTCTTCCCTCCTGCAGAGTGGAAGAAAGATATGAATAAAGGAGTATTCTCCTCCGTTGCTCCCAAATTGCAGAATAAATTCTCTTAACTATAATTGGTCTCCACTCCCTTGAATTTTAGAAATGGTGTGAAGGTGCATTTTTTAAATACATCTGCTAAAATTATGCAGTAATCATTTTAATGTTCATGCTTATTATTAAGTGTGGGCTTTATTGTTTTAAATAAGGTTTGGTGTATTTAAAAGTTTAAAGGGCCAGAGTGGTATGGTGGTAGAAGGAATAGTCAGTGGAGCTGAGGAATCTGGCTTTAGTCTCTGCTTAGCTATGGACCTCAATTGGTTTCATGTTATTCAGTCTCAGCCTTGAATATCTCAGAGGGTTGCTGTGCTGAGGATAAAATTGAAAGGAGGAGGAGGATAATGTGACCTGTCTGGAATTCCTTGAAAGGAACAAAGGTGGGTTATAAATATAATTAATAAAAAATGGAACTAGGTAAGCTTTCTTGGGTTCCTCACAAGAGGGAAAAAAGCAGGCTATAAATGCATCATCAGTGATACTTGGATATGTTGTGCAGCACCTTGATTACTTTTTTGTGACATATAAATCTAAAAAATAAGCAAATGAAATTGAGTATGAGAGGACATTGAAGGAGACTGAGATTTGCTGCAGAAGACCAATAACTTGGAAGCAAAGAGTGAATATTTGCAGTGCTCCAACTTAAAAAATACAAAGGATTCTCAATACCGTTGGATTTGTCTCAAAAACCACTATTATTCTGGACACTAGTTCTTGTGCACGGTCAAGAATTTCTTCGGGAATATGACAAAGAATCTGTCCATAGCATGCCAGGATGGTCTTGTAGCTGTTACACTGAGCATAAAATGAAAAGAAAGCATTTTAAGTATCTCTTTAAGTTAAAAAGCTTTGACATGTAGATATGAAAGGCTTAATTGGGAAAAATGAAATGGATAAAATCTGAAGATCTGTGTTGTGCTCATCCCAGGTTTACAACGAGGCAGTGCAGCCCATCTGACCATTTCTAGCCACCCACCAAAGTGGAATGAGCACCTTCTTTTCCTGCAGCCAAAACAAGCATCAGCCAGTCCATAATGTATTCCTAATGAGCTGTGCTTGGTTGTCTAGGTCGCTGTGCGTTCGAGTGTATTGTACTTCTTTCTGAAGGCAGTATATGGACGTATACCTGGTTGCTTTCCTTGGAAAGGTTTACCGTCCGCATATTTTTGTCACTGCAGTCCTCCAGGACCTTCAAGACACGCTCAGCGTGGCGAGATGCAGCCAGGCCAATTGCATAAGCAATACCCTAGAAAGAAAAAGGAAATGGAGATTTCACCCCTCCGTTGCATCACCATGCGGGTGGCCAGTGGAATTTGGGGAAGCAAACGGGTGTGGGAAGAGGTTTGATCCTCCCTGTATGCTTCAGGCACACTCTTAAGCTCAGAAGATATTTGCAGGGTCTCTCTGAGCTCCTCCATGCCCTTTCCAGAATAAGAAAGAATAAGCCCCAAGTCTGGTACCAAGCCTGTCTGTATCATTCCAATATGCTGTAATCATCAGCACTACTGTGGATAATCACTGACACATCTCCTCATCGAGTTGCTGAGCATAGGCGGGTGGGGAACACGGTGACAATTACACCACCTTAATTTTTCTCACCTCTCTGTCAGGCTGCCTGTTCTGCGGTTCTTTCAGGAGGCAGCTTAGAGATTCTTCCACCAGGCACACATTGTCCGAGGCTCGAAGAACTGAGCCATAGAGCTGGTACAGGAAGAGCTACAAAGAGAAGAAAACATTGCATTGAAATGAATGAAACAGAAAACTCACGCATGCATATTCAAGAATTTTATTCCGCTCTTAAGTTTCTCACAGCACTTGCAAGGTGCAGCTGTGAGCCATTTCATAGGCACATCTGAAACCTGGATCAGAGTAAAGGTGTCAGTGGGAAGTAAAGAACATGTTTGAGAAGTTTGCTGTTTATTTAAGTGTGAATGTCCGAATGAATTCCCTTCATCTTGCTACATTATGGTTAAACTTACACACATTCACATTTGACAAGAAGTAGCATCCCCAACACCTCTGTAGCCAAAAGATATTTTCATGAAAGCAAATATGATACAAAACTATTGATTCTTCCTCTGGAATTTGCTGTCCGAAGCACTACATTATGCTGTTGCCATGGCAACACTGTCCCCATGTTGCCCTGTCACCAATCTGGAGAAATCCTACCATGATGTCAGCCAGACATCATCGTTTCGTAAATATCCAAATACTTCTAAGGTAAATTTCCAGAAAGGGCTTTACCAAAGATTTAATTATGGTTGAATTATGCAAACTGAAATCGAGTTCGGGATACATACTTGAATCGAAACAGTGCAAGGACACCGCTTGACCTTCCATCTAAGCAATGATCATACATTTATAGCTCGAATACTAGAAAGAGCAGCGTATAATCCCTTATATTTAGAAAGAGAGGAATCTGCAGTAATAGGCCTTTGAATGAGATGAATTATGAGGTTCCACGTGGCTCCCACCCTCACCCAGTGAAGAAGGCTTTCACCCTGTAGGACCTGCAGGTGAAAACTGGGGCGGAAGCAGCAGCATCACTGGTAGTGCCTGCATCCATTCTAGAGGAATCGGCCATTCTGTTTGCATCCTTTGTGGGAGAACACATTCCCGTCCCTTGAGCCGTTAAGGTTTGCTTGATACATGACCTACCAGCCATGAACTCCAAATGGCCATTTTGCCAGGTTCAAGGTATCACCCCCTCGTTATTACAGCATGGAGAAGGCAGCAATTACTTGAGCTTGCTTTGCCTTTGATGTGTGAATGACGGGTATAGGAAAAAAATCTTTTCGTATTTCCAGCTAGCATTTCAGAGAGTAAAATAGGGTTTCATAACTGTTTGCTTTCTGTGTTGAAGGACTTAAAAATCATAAGCAGCAACATGTGAGCTGAGGTCCCAGCTGAAGTACAGGTTTACCACTTTGGTGAGAACCAGGGCTTTGATTTTGCATATTTTTTTCTTTCATTTGCCCATAATTTGGGAGGGAAGGGGAGGGAAAGACTTGCAAAATCCTCCAGTTATCTTCCATTGACCTTCTCTAGGGCATGTTTCTTCAGAGTCTTTTTCCTTAATTCCTGGCTCAGGATGGAGCAGCATACTTCATCAGAGAGGTAAAGCAAAGTTCTGGCTCCAATCTGTTGAGAAAAGAAGCAGCCCTATTAGAACTGTTTCTTGCCCCTTGTTTTCTAATCTTCTGCCCTCGCAACCCCTCTGCTCTGAATCGATTTGAGGCTCTGCCTTGCACACTGCCTTTCTAATATAATGAACACCACTCCTTAGCATTTTGTCTTTCTGAGGAAGAAAGGAAACCCTCCTCAGCCTTCCACATTAGCTTGCAGCAGAACTTCTGCAGATGGATGACTTCCTCATGGAGTGGCTTCCTATTCTTATGACCAGTTGATGCTTACCTGGGCAGATACCTTTTTGGGAAGGTTACTGGTACAAAGGTATTCTTTTGCCCTGAAAGGAAAGAACTTAAACACTTATTGCTTGAAGGGTGAAGGAGAAATGTTCAACTAGCTTTGCTTGTACAGGGATTTTCCAAACTGCGATTATTTCATATGATAGCTTTGATTGTGTTGACTGAGTGATTGATTGAGCAGTGTCTGATTATTTAATTTGTGTGCTGACTCATTAGCCATAAAGCTTTCTGGAAGTCTCACCACATATTCATTTCATTTCTATGCTGCCCCACATCCTATCTGACTCAACCAGGTTATGATCTAGATATGCCAAGTGGACAACTGGACCTATTTCCTAACCAGATAGTCTTGGCCAATTTTCCCACCTTTTGCATCCTTTGAATAGCTAGTCCATTCAGCTATAGTATCACTGACAGAGTAATAGGATATCCAACCCAGCTATCCCTTTTATGCTTACAATTTCCAGCTAGTGTTTAGAGTGTTGTACTGGGACTCAGGAGTTCAAATCTTCACTTGGCTATGAAGTTCACTGGGTGACTTTGGGCTAATCAGTGACTCACAGTGCAACCTACTGGCTAGTTTGAGGATAAATGGAGAAGAGGAGGAGCAAGTTCCTTTGCCAAAAAAGGCAGGCTATCTAATATATAAATAAATAAAATATAACTTGGTTCACCAGCTCTTGTTGGAGTTGGATGTATGGATGCTAGAGTTTTATAGAAGATCTTTAATTTTGAGATCTTTCTCAGTTGCATAGCACAGCTAACAATTATTGGTCATGATAGAGTAAGGTCTTCTGATGGGGTAAATCAAACCTGCAGAAAACACTTTTGAAGAAGTGCAGGAGTCTATCAAAATTATACTTCTTTGGCTAAAGAGTGGAAGTGTTGCGACAAGGCAGAGATTTCACCAGGGAAACACTCTTCCCTATAGGAGTCAGACATTACTTGTGTGCTGTCCAAAAAGGGGTTTCCCTGCTATACAATTCCTGTTCTCACTGTAACTTCCAGAATGGCTGACATCCATCACTGCTATCACGTACCAAAAAGCTAATGTAGAGAGAGACCAGGCAGTAAATCAGCTTATATGGTTATTAGATAGCCTTAGCAAGCCACTTGATTTCAGCCTTGGCTTTTCTCATAGCTAATCCGTGTTCTGTGGAGGTAATTGACGGAGGAGTTGTAGAGGTTACTGTGATTGAGAATTTGAGGAATGTTTACTTTGGAGTCTCAAATGATAGCCCCTGGTGGCTTGTATTAGGTGACTGCTGGGTCAGAGTGATTTCTCATATAGAAGCAATCTTAGGAATACCATTCATAAGGAATGTGTAACTGCTTCGACCCTGTGATAACACAAAATATGCATTGTAAGTATAATCATGACCACTGTGTGGATCTCCGTGCCAGTGGCTACCACCAGAAACAGGCATCAGGAAGTAGATAGGAGAGACCCATAGTACCGGGCATCCATATTGTCCTAGATGAGAGAGACAGGACAAGAGTCTAGTCACAAGGACATGGGCATTTTGAGCAGCATGAGATTATGACTTCCAGCTCCTGGACACTCTTCTTTTGCCTGGGAAGCTGCACTGGATGATCCTAGTCCTATGGCCAAAGGTCTCCAAAGGGACAGTTCAGGCTCAACCCAGGCTGAAGCCACTGGACCCAAACTCATAATCCAGAAACAAGATGCTAAGATCTTGTCTTACCTCCACCAGTTTTCTTTCCCACTCTTCTGCTCTTAAGGAATTTGTCTTTAAGAATTCTGTACAATTAAAAAATCAGAATTAATAGCAGCATTCAGGCAGTTGCTACTCAGCTTTGCTAGGAAAGCTAGTTAATTAGAAAACCATTATGTTGCATGAATGTGAGCTTCCAGTTTTCACCATCTATCAATTCTTTCCTGATTGGACAAGGCAACCACAGCTGAAAAATGTCCTCTGATGATTGTGTGACTATTTTGTATTTCATGGATTGGGCACATCTGTTGTCTTATATATCTGAGCAGGAAGGTGAAAAGGTCTATTGGATTTTCCAATTAATGGTATTTTGATATTTTCCTGCATTTTTTCTTAATTTTGTTAACACTTCTAGATGGCCTTTTATGTTTGGCATTCTGGAATTTATAATCCAGAAGTATATAATTTCTTAAAATGTATTTCCTTATAGTGATCTTCATTTCCCTTTCCCTTTTATTTCTTTTATTTGTATTCTTTTTTCCTATCTCAGAAATGTCTGTTTTTTGCTGTGATTAAATTACATCTTGTAAAATGTTTATTAAAAATCCAAACAATATATGAGCAATTACCTAGGATAATGTAAACCCGAGTAAGCTGCACATATAGGGGGAAGTTCATGCTTACTGTTTTTAGAACATGAGATCTGAGACACTAGGAACTTCAAAGCAATGTAGGGTAAGAGAGACTCCACCTTGGTTTGCAATACTTCTGAGGACGTGAAGGATGTTGCAATTTGAGAGCAGCTGGCCTTGGAAACTCTTGAGCAGTTGGCTGATGACTTTGGCTGGGCTGTGTTTCCAGAGGGCTACCAAGACATCTCCAGCTGCAACCTGGTACAGCTTTCCCAGTTCCTATGGTACACAAAAGAACTTATTAGAGGGATTTGTGGGAACAAATCTAAAGAAAACCTGCTCATTTCATGACTGACTAAGCTACCTAAGCTGCCATCCGTTACAATTTCCTTGTTTTGGAATTCCCATGTAGGAAATCAAGGGAGTACATAGCAGGAAGGCTCTGTGGAGCTTGCTGGATCACAGATGGAAAGAGACTTTGGGAGCCTAGTCATTTGCATGGATATTGTAGATCTTTGCCCAACCCAGGGTTCTGCACAAGTTCTAGAGTTCAAAACTAGTGCTCAGCCCTTTGGATTGGTGAAGTAATGAGAAAAAAGAACATATGGTGCACCTTGGCTTGTACTCAGTGGCTCAATGCTCAGGAGAATTCTACATACACGTCTGGGGTACTGTAGGCAGGATAAAAGCCAATATAGCCCCGCCATTATTTTAGAGGTTGCCAGTGCATTTTCCGTCTCAGTAAAATACAACAATCCCTTCCTCGTCTAAGGTATTTAAAGAAACTTTACTAATATTCAGTTTGCCATGATTCAGGAGGTTTGGAGCAACACCGAAGATCAAAAATCAAGGACCAAGGGGAATGGAATGGCCCCTCCTGGCAAAGGGCATCGCTGGCTGACAGGCACCCTCAACAGGAGCATTCTGGGCTGCAACATTTTACGGCAGGTCCACTGCATGTCCCTGAGTGCCCAAGTCACTGTGGTGCTTACTGTGATCTTCTTCATATCATTTATGGCAAAGTTGGCCAAGATAGCAGCCTGCTTGTGATCTACGCTGCTTGCTGCTTTCAGAAAGACAGGCAGGAGTTCATTGATGTGCAGGCGGTGTTTTGAAGACATCTGTGAAGGATTAAAAATGGGTTAGAAGGCATATTATTTCTTTACTGAAGTCACACCCTGCTTTTTTCCTGCAAGGAACCCAGGGCAGCTCACCTGGTCCTCCTCTCCTCCATGTTACCTTCACATGAATCTTGTGAGGCAGGTCAGCTCAGGAGTCATTACCTGGCTGAATACCTGGCCCAAAGTCAGCGGGCTTCATAGCTGAGGGTACCTGGAACCCAGATCTCCTCAGTTCTAGCCCAGCATTCTAACCACAATTACATAGTGCATCTCATGAAGAAAATAATTTTATAATAGTATATGAGATGTAGAATGCCAAAAGCAAACCAAGGCTCCTTGGTAATGTAGCACAACGTAACGTTAACATAACCAGCATCACATCACCTCTCTCTCTCTCTCTCTCTCTCTGTCTTTCTCTCTGGGTCAAAAGCAATGATATAAACATTTTAAAAAGAGGGGAGAATTGAAAAAAATAATAATAGTGTCCTTGAAACTATTAAAGACCTCACAGCTTTACTAGTCAAGACCTGACATTTCTCTTCCATACAATGCATTTCCCCTATAGATCACTGTAAGCAGAACATATAGTTTCTCTGTCACCAAATACTTTTCCGACATAACAATAAAACAAGTTTTAACAATGGCAAGGAGATTTTCTACAACAGCAAAAACCCCTTTGTGTCACCCAGTTAAAGAACACAGAAAGCTTCAAAGTATTTGTACCTCATAAAAGTCCTGCAGATAATTACACACTGTATTGAGCAGAAGTGCAGATTTAGTGAGTGCCATGGTACGGAGGCTGATGGCAGAGAAGGCCATGAGGTTGGTGTCTTCACAGCCCAAATTTTCAAGATGTTGAAAAACCATCTGTGCTTCTTGAAGAACTAAATAAATAAATAAACAAGCACACCTCATTTTACTGTTTATAGTCCTAAATGGCTAGGTCACTATATAACTGTTTTCCCTGTCGATCATAGAATCATACAGTTGGAAGAGGCCTAGAAGACCACCAGGTCCAACCCCCATCTCAATACAGGATGCAAGTCTCCCATCCAGATTTTAACCAAGCCTGACCCTACTTAGCTTCCAAGATCCACCTCCCCCCCCCCCCCGCTGTCCATGCATGAAGGACATTGGGGGTTAGGGGCATCCAAAGATAAGAAAGGCTGCTTTTCCCTTTTAAAGATGCGCAGCTAGGGGAAGTGTGAGTCTCTTTTGGTTGAAAGATCAAGTAGTTTAGATGCTCATTTTTGGGAGATACAAGAACTGCCTGAGTAAGACCTTCTCAATGTTACTGCCTTCTCTATATGGAAGCACAACACTTAAGGCTTTTGCAACTTTAAGACATCCAATTAAGGTGGTACTATTCCATCTAGAAGATGAGCAGGAACCTTGTCAAATATGAAAAAGAAGAATATGGGTACCTAACACTGATATTGCTACTGAACCACATGATTCTAATCCTACTCTATTGGACATTAATAGGTAGGGAGATTGACTGCTTTCAAGAGCTAAGTGCATCAGATTATATCCCAAAAAGTAAATTTCCTTTGCAAGGAGCAGGGATTTGGTGGCATGACCAATCCCTTCTTCTAAAGCCACTCCACAACCTTATTTCATTATTCTCCTCACTTATACAAATTAGGTTCTCACCAGAGTCATCCAAATCTTCCTTTGGATCCAAATAAGTATCTCTCTCTCTCCTTGTTAGCTTTCGAAATACAGAGACAACTCTGGAATAAAGTTGAGAAATAACATACAGTATATGTAGCCTTTCTGTGAGAGTTGCTGAAAACCAACAAATGTTCTAAGGCAGCTTTTTTTGAAAAGAAACTAGATCAGGGATGTCTTCCAAACAGACTCTGTAGGAAGCTGTAGCAGGGCATCATTGCTACTTCTCTGCAATATCCATGCTATCAAATGCACCCATTTCCTCCTCTAACACTTTCCATAGCCCTAATATCTGCAATTGTTTAATATGTGCAGTTGCACATTTGGTATGGGAAAAGTCCTGTTTTTACCATGCTCCATGTCCTCCAGAATAAGCCCTGTATTGTAACACCATTTGGAAACTACTTAGCTGAATTTTCAGTATGGGAACATGTTCACAGAGACCCAGTCACAGATAAGTGCTAGGCAAATTCTCTGCTATTTATTTTAGTTAGCTATCAACTACTGATCCTCACAGCCACATCACACTAAGTTAATCCCTAAGCATTGCTTTGCCTACATTTAAGTGCGACATGAGCAAACTACAATCAGTTCAAACTCTTTTCTTGTTGGTAAGAATAATATACCCCCCACCAGCCTATATTACAAAGTTCATATAGCCCCCTCCCCAAGCTTTTCATCACCTTCGACGAAAAGCCATCTCAAGAATTTGTGGACACAGTCCAACTGTTAACAGTCTCTCACTTGGTCCAGACCTGGAGCACATGCTACTATGATGTCAGCCGTGACATCATAATGCCTTCTTTGGCTAGGCTGTTTCCATGCCAATGCAGCAGCCCTTACTCTCAGTAAGTAGAGGCCCTTGGATGTGCATCTTTATCCTCATAACTTAAGCCTGGAGAAAAGTTCTGTTAAAGACACTGTGAAAACATTGTCTCATTACTGACTTCTATCAAAGTTGGGACTCTTTTTATTATTGGCTAGAGAAACGGGACTTGGCTTAGATTTAAATATGTTTTTAAGTTATCATAAATGGTAAAAGAAGGGTGTGGGGGCTGACTCAGTAGGCTCGATGTTTTTGATGATGGATGTTGTTTGTAGTTTTCTTTTTGTTTTTTTGTTTTCTTTTGTTTTTTTAGGACTATAATTTCAAATAAAACTTATTTTTTTAAAAAAAGCATCGTCTCATTTGCTCAAATGCAACTTCATGTTTGGAAGGAGGTTCTGGTAGTGTGAAACTGCTGTTACCGCCTCCCTGAGAACAATGTATGGATTGATTTGCTCCAAGTCAATCAAATGCAAAGATGCTCGGCATAATTAGCCTAGCCAAAGCTGTACAACTGACAAAGGCAGTAACAAGTTTTACTGCAATGAAACGAAGAATTACAGGCTAGATGAGATCGTAATTCTAACTTGCTGGGCATACACAGTTGCCCAGGAGCAAGTTCCAGTGCAGTCAGTGGGGATTACTTTTGAGTACATAGGTATACGATTGCACTTTTATTAATATACGTTCAAGGATTTCATTCAATCTGAATTTGAAAGAAAAGCAACAGCTCTGCTCACCTAGGTGACAACAATGATGCTTTGGATTTGCAGTTGCTGCCTTTCAGACAAAGGTGTCATCACCAGGAGGGGATCTCTGCCCGTCTGTGCATGCTCTTTGCTGGGTGTACTTTGCCGGATGTACATTGGAGAACAAAAGGCTTTTGTCAAAGGACTGTCTCTTGTCTTGAAAGAGATAAGAGGGAAACCTTGCTCCTGACACAAAGGTACTAGGGTCATCAATTTATTTATGCCGTTCGCCATCCAGAGATGTTAGTAATTGGATGGCATACAATTTTTATAAGTAAGTAAGTAAGTAAGTAAGTAAGTAAATAAATAAATAAATAAATAAATAAGAGGCTCAAACATCAGTTTGTTATAAAAAGTTTGGGGATCACAAGCTTTCTGAATCTTTATTGACTCCAACACCTAATATTGCAATCTAAACAAAGAATGATAATATTTTAGGAATATTAACATGCAAATACCATCTCATCTCCTGAAGATACTAAGGCAGTGTACAACAATGTAAAACTATACAAACAAGATCATTAAAAAAATAAAAACTTGAGAAATGCACACTTTAAAAGACTAAAATGAAAACCTGCATTTGTATGTTTTCTGAAAGGCCAAGGGATTGGGGGATTATTCTCCTTCTTGAGGGATCAGATTCAACAGTTTGGAGCACATGCAAGAGAAAGTGCTTTTATGCAGGCAAATGGACCCTTGTGGATGGTACCTTCCAGTGGGTCCTCCAGAGGACTCAATACCTGGGCAGATTCAGGACGAGATAGGGGGATATTTAGAAATCCAGGTCCAAGGTCATTTGCATCGTGCCTGAAAAGCACCTGGCAAACCGTGTAGGTTTCAGGACAGAAGTATCATTGTCCTGATGTAAACCTGAGTACTAGCTAATACCTAACAATGGAGATAGTGTGAGCTTTTATTTTCCTGGACTCCATGATCACCGCAGATGGAGACTGCAGCCAAGAAATTAAAAGACGCTTGCTCCTGGGGAGGAAAGCTATGGCAAATCTAGACAGCATACTAAAAAGCAGAGACATCACCCTGCCAGCAAAAGTGCGTATAGTCAAGGCTGTGGCTTTCCCAGTTGCAATGTATGGCTGTGAAAGCTGGACCATAAGGAAGGCTGAGCACCAAAGAATTGAGGCCTTTGAATTGTGGTGCTGGAGGAGACTCCTGTGAGTCCCTTGGACTGCAAGGCGATCAAACCGGTCAGTCCTAGAGAAGATCAACCCTGACTGCTCTTTAGAAGGCCAGATCCTAAAGATGGAACTCAAATACTTGGGCCACCTAATGAGAAGGAGGGACTCCCTGGAGAAGAGCCTAATGCTGGGAACAATTAAAGGCAAAAGAAGAAGGGGACAACAGAGAATGAGGTGGCTGGATGGAGTCACTGAAGCAGTCAGTGTGAGCTTAAGTGGACCCTGGGATATGGTGCAGGACAGGAGAGCATGGAGGAATGTTATCTATGGGGTTGCGATGGGTCGGACATGACTTTGTAAACAACAACAACTGTATCTGCTGTAACTGAAGCTTCTGAGAACCTTCCGTGGTAGTCTGACACAGAACACATTTCAATAGCCTAAACATGTGGCCAAGGCATGGATTACTGTTGCCAAGCAAAGCATGTCAGAAAAGGGAGCACCTGGTGTACCAAGCGTAGTTGTCCACATGCATTTCACCTGAGGAGCCATGGGCAGCATGAAATCAAAAAGCACCCCCAGACTACTGACCTGCTCAATCGCGTGGAGCGCCACCTCTTCCAGAACATTAAAAAAATATATATATTAGTAGATTTATATCCTGCTTTTTCCTTACAACAAACTTAAATTGCTCGCCTCCTCCTGCTCTCAATTGTATCCCCACAACAACAACCCTGTGAGATAGGCTGGGCAGGTTCCCTGCCCAGCCTGAGTCACCCAGTTGGCTCCATGGCCGAGTGGGGACTCGAACCCAGATCCCTGAGTTCCAGTTCTGCACTCTTAACCACACTGGCTCTCAACAGTATTCAAGAGAGCCAGGACCTCAACTGCAATCTTTCCAACCTTGATTTTTATCCACTTTGCCAGTTACTCTCTGGAGATAAATTCTGGTTTATCTGCAGAAAAGATTAAAGGCCAAGATGCTTCAAGAGCAGTTATTTGCTGGCGGGTGATCACAATAGCTAAACAATTCATTCACAACAATGTGAGGCCCTGTACCAGCAGCTTGGCATATAAGCATAATTTTCCCAATTCATATAAAAATGACAGAAATCCCCCAGACAACTTCAGGCCTGTTATCAGGACACTCACTCAGTGCTTCACTAAATACTGTTAAATCTAATTAGAGACCAGGCATTGACAAATGCAATTTTTGACGAACAACAAAATAGATCTTGGACAGTTCATTTGACTATTGATCACCTGCTTTGCACTCGCACACCTGACCTTTATATGTGTTGTTATTAAGAAAGGAAATCTTTCCCCTGCCTTTGTTGATTTAAATATGGGCTTGATACAATTGATGGGATTAAGGTATGGTCCATGCTTTTTAAATTCTAACATGTTCATCCACGTACCACTTACATTGATTAAAATATTGAAAACAGACAAGAGTTTGGAGTTAGTTTTATCCCAGCTGATCTTGCCCCAAGGAACATTCCTGTAATTCAAGAGCTGCAAAACAAAATCTGCCCCTTTGGTCTTGAACTTTTTTATTAATGATCTCTCCCCTTTGCCTGCTTGGCTATTTCAGAAGAGCCGCTTATATTTCCTTTCTGACTGTTTGGTAATGGCAGAGAGGCCGCTCTGAGAGAATCTGTAGGAGATTCCCGATGTTTAGGCTCCTGGAAGGTTTACTCTGGAATAGATCGACTAAGTGGCAGTGCTTGGCCAGCAGGTGACCTCAGTGTCCATTGCAGGTGACCTGACTCGCAGCTGAAGCAGAGACCTACAGCTGCTCAAAAAGGGGATGGTGGATGGCTTGGCTGACTGCAATAAATGTGATAGAAGTTCCCTTTGTGCTAATTATGCTTCACACACACACACAGGTGAGGAATGTGCCATGATTCATACCTGGACTATAATTTCACAAGAGGTGAGGTGATAGGAGTTCAATATTCTGTTCATCAGCTGCAGCTTGATATGCTAGTTTCATCTTATGGATTTTAGTGCTGTCTGCTGGAGCTTTGAGTAGTTTCGCTGTGAAAGACTAATGCCGAGGTTGTTGCTGAGGAATGTTATAATGAGACCTGTAACTCAAGCTGCTGCACAGGAAGAAATAATGGTACCAATGATATTTCTCTCTATATCTGAGTGCTAGTGTTAACATGTTGGACTGGGATTTTGGAGATCTGGGTGCCAGCCCACTCAGCCACAGAGCTCTTTGGGTGACCTGGGACCACTCATTGACTCTCAGGCTCACTTACCTCCTGGGGATACTGCGAGAAGACGATGTAAAGGAAGAGGAGGATTATCTAAGACACCCTCAGTTACTGGGGAGGAATGGCGGAATATCAATATCAGTAAGTAAAATGTATGTCAAGTCATTCAGCAATGCTGAGGGTAAGAGTAAAGCATTTCTCAAAAGGGTCCAGAGGGAAGCAATGAAAATGATCCAGGGTTTGGAAACACTGCCCTATGAGGAAAGACTGAGAGAACTGGGCATGTTCAGCCTTGGGAAGAGAAGACTGAGGGGGGGGCATGATATCCCTCTATAAGTACCTTAAAGGCTGTCACAAAGAGGAAGATCAAGATCTCTTCTTCCTAATGCCAAAGAGGCTTATTCCAAGTTATCAATTCAAGTAATAATTCAAATTGGAGTAATCAATTCGAGTTGTGATGACCCAGATTCAGGCTGAACATCAGGAAGAGCTTCCTTACTGTCAGAGCAATAGGACAGTGGAACCAGCTGCCTGGAGAGGTGGTGGGCTCTCCCACCCCGGAGATATTAAAAAAGAACCTGGATGGCCATCTGGGTGTCCTGCAACAGCAGGGAGTTGCACCCAGTGGCCTTCTGACCCCTTCCACCTCTGCTATTTTGTGATTCTATGATTCAATTATCTATCCAAGTTCTCCCTGCACCCACCTGTCTTTGGAAAGGGTCGGTGCATACAGCAGAATTAGCAAGTTTTTCTTTGGCAACTGTTGAGTGTCATCACACCCTAGGTACAGGCTTCGTCCTATCTAGCACCAAATTATTTCTTTCCTTATGGATTAAATTTCCTTCAGTTTTACTTAACTCCAAAGGTCTCTCAGTTTGGATTTTTAAACACCCTTAAGGGGTCTAATATGCTCCCATTGCTATTCCAAGAAAATCTGGTAATTAATCTTAAGCTACCCAGGAATGATCATACATACGTACAAATGTACACACTACCTCTGGAAGCATCCCTTCCCAGGTTAAGAACTGATCCTGACAACAGTGGTTCACTTCAACATTTATGTGCTCTATATTTTTTCCTTAGGCAAAAATATGTTTAAAGGGTTACATCATATTTTTGACACTGAGTTCTAGAAACTCTTTGCCCGTTACTGCAAATGGTTTTGTTGACCTACTTGGCAATCCTCTAAAGATCGAACTACCATTATATAAAAGATATACAAAATGCAGTTATTTTCTTCTCTTCCTTCTTGAGTGCCAATTTCTTCAGTAAATAAACTTGTGTTTACCTGGGTAGCTTTGGGTTTATCTGAAGTAAATCCCCTTGCCCCAGTGTTTGACAGTCTTCAATTTTGCTATATTGCTCTTTCAGATAACACTCTTACAAAGCGATTACCAAAGAAAACAAAATAATAATAATAATAATAAAAATAACCCACAGACAGATTCCCCCAAAATGCCATTTTCAGACACAGTGCAGCTGTTTCCTTTGAAATAATGCTTTAGATATGAAGTGTCTCATCCAAGAATACAAGGCCTCTTTCTGTTCCTTAAAGAGACCCTGATATCCAGCAGAATTCTTTCTGGAGAATAGGAAAGTTTCCCTATACTCAGCAACCCCATTCCACACCTATCATTGCCCCCCAATCCTCTACTGTGTGGCGGGGTGTTTTTTTTAGGGTGGAGCCTCAGGGAGACGAAAGGAGAGATGCTCACAATTTCAAATCTATTTGGAAATTGTAAATGGTTGCAAAATGTTGGGAAGAGCTTCAAGGTCAATGCGGAGAACTTTGCTGATTCCCTTATCTCTAGTTATAAATCAGGACGCATGTGAGACCATAACTTCCTCTTGTTCCTCCTCCTCCTCGTTCTATACTGCCCAATAGCCAAAGCTCTTTGGACAGTGAACAGCAATACAATAACATGTCTTTACTACCTGAGTCATGCAGAAATCCAGGAACGGTTAACTTACCTTTTCCATGCTTCTTGCAGGGCAAATGAATTTGTCAGATCCTCAACTGTAACTGAAGGGTTCTTTCACCTTAAAATATGGGAGATGGAAGTTACCTATGATTTTAATCAAAGCAGAAAAGTTAAGTGTCCGCAGGTGAGCTGAAATGGGACATGTTACAGCAAGGCCCTGTAGGCATAATTGCAGCAATTTTAATATTGAACACCCAAAGGTCAGTATACATCTCATTAGAGTCCACTGACGACAGCAAAACATTACTTCAAGGAAAGGTCATGATTCATAGCTGCTAGCAGTAGGCATTTGTCAGAGAGAACAGCTGGTGTTTCTCACTTACCGCGTGCAGGTGTTTACATGATCCCTTGAACCTGTCCTCCCATATGGTTTCCATATTCTTCTGCTACTCTAAGAAGTACAAAATGTGGTCACCATGAAGCAGCACCTTCAGTTCTCTTGACCTGCCTCCCATCTCTGTGATGCCTTGTTTTAAGACCACATGTGGTCCATTGCATGACAGGGAAGCAGTGGGAGCTGAAATTGTGTAATCTACCTATTAAGTACAGCAGGTTCTATGCTGAAGACAGTTGTCCAGCAACATGTGGAGGCCTGGGAAGTCAAGGGCAGTGATGGGGTGGAGGGCTCAGACCTTACCGCAGAGTCTCAAGTCTGGGGGCCATATCTGACCTGCCTGACTTCCCCAGAGCACATGCCTTCCTGCCCCTTCTCCAATCCCTTTCCTGTGATCACAGATGGTTTGGTGCTCTTTGGCTTTTCTGCACTATTTCTCCATTCAGAAAAGTTGGAATGCCTCTCCTAAGATTGTGTTATTAGCAATGTAAGGTAAAATATGCTGGTCTGTTTGCTGAACCCTGGGACTTCAGCCTTGACCACTGCTGAAAATCAGCTCCTGAGCTATCCTCCAAAATAGAACTTGGACCTTGAGCTGAAAAAGGATCGATCCCCCAACTCTAAAACCTGGGTAATATTCCAGTGGGTTTGAAATTCCATGTGAATTACTGCCAAGGTGAACTATTTGAATAGCCTTTTTAGAATAATCCAGAACAACATGTCGAACAGAATGTGATCCTACCAATCATCACAGCCAATCTCAAGAGTCATAGATTCTTTCCCATTGTTTTCCTATAGGTGTTGTGCATATTCTACCTTTGTGGATGCTGTATAATTTAGAAACAGTAACCCTCTTTTCAAAAAGTAATCAGCAAGCTTTGAATTTAGAATGCCCTTCTCTGCATGGAGTTCCTATTTATAGCTGACACATCTTCACAGATTTCATTTCAATAAAGGCTTAAGGTTCAGATCCCATATTTTCCTCCTGACCGGAATGAGCATGTGAACTGGGGATGGAAGGTATGTGATGGGAGGCTTCCACATTTATACCTACATACTATGGAGGCATCAGGTGTATCACTATGGAAAGTGGCTTCCACACCAGGGAAGTCGTTGTATAAGAAGAATTATGCAACCCACTCCAGTAGATTCATTCACTGCATTTCGTTGGACATTTCTATGGATGGTTTGTCAAGAGTATGCTGTTTCTTCCCCTTTGATCCTGTCCTCCCATGTGGTTTCCATATTTTTCTGCTACACTAAGGACCATGATATGGAATCACCCGAACAAGATGGCAGTTCTCTTGACCTGTCTCCCATCTCTGCAATGCCTTGCTTTAAGGTTTGGTGTTGATGGCTGATTAGTGCCATTTATCGGCTACAAACCTTCATGCTGAAAAGTAAGTGGGTGTATTTATAGGGATTGCAAGACTGCAGGGGAGAAAAAGTGGTATTGCAATGATGGAAATGGTTACAGGCTATTTTACATGTTGTACATCCATGTTATCTATTAATGTTTCTCCCTTTGATGATTGTGTTTGCCCATAAATGGAATAATCATGACTCCAATCTTACTTTCAAAGCAATATTTATTTCAGATCTTAGTTTCCTTTGGTCATTCCATGTAAGGATGAGTAATTTTAGTTCATTTAGATGCATAGTGTTTGAAACCCATCCTCGAATTAGAGGACAATTGCCAAATTATGCTTTGCTTATAACCAAAGTCTTTTCAGAAAAGGGAGTAGCAAAGCCATGTGTTCTGATGCTAAAAATAATTGATTCAAACTCTATGAATTTTGTTCATGAACAAGTGCACTAATGCCTTGGAAAAATGCATTCATCCACATGGTGGAGTCACCAGTGGGACAAACAGTGAAGGAAATGAGGATCAAAGGCTGAACTTCTCATTTAGTAACAGAGCAATTGTGCTGAGAAAGGGCAGAACGTTAGAAACAGCTTCAGCAACTTCCTGTGAAATGCTACCAAGAACTCATGGCTTACAGTTCCTTGAATTCCCTAAAAGGAAGAGTGACACTACAACATCACTCTGCAATTGTTAAAAGGTTTACCACAGGACACATCATGCCATTCCATAACAATGGATTACACCAGTTGGTATGTTCCAAAATTGCAGTGTAAATACATCATGATCTTCAGGGATAAAGGAAGGCCAAGATCAGTGGTCACAGTACATGAAGCTTGCTAGCTAAAATATCTCCCATGGCATGGTGACACTTAATTTTGGTCTCTGCTTCATCAACAGACATGAAGAAGATTCAGGTGATTGATACAAGCAATGAACCTGCAGTGATGATTTTGAGAGAGGCTGGGCTGGTATAAATGCAGTGATTTGCCAGAGATGAGTGTTAAAT
Organism: Varanus komodoensis; assembly: GCF_004798865.1. NCBI lineage: Eukaryota > Metazoa > Chordata > Lepidosauria > Squamata > Varanidae > Varanus > Varanus komodoensis. Next base: position 5,551,073 of record NW_025336142.1, read on the forward strand.
CTACACACATTACATACTTCTGTAAAGAATGCATTTTCTCAGCACAGTCTTAATGAAATCTCTGCACCTTTGGATTTCTGATCAGGTGCAAAAGTTATGAGTGCTGCAGGTGTTGTTCCATGGTAACTTCATATCATATTACTTCTAGTAACAAGAAAAATATCCTTCATAATGTTCAGATTTTATATCTGACAGTTACTTCCTTTCTGGTATTTTCTTTGCAATGTGGTAGCTGATGAGAATGGGTGAATTTTTGAATTGGGGCTGCTCTGAACATCTTCATTTTCAGTTCCCAGTTTTTTCCAGGAATGGGATAATCAGTGACTAATGGTCATAGAATTGTAGAATTGGAAGTGGCTAGAAGGCCATTGGGTACAACCCCCTGCTCTTGCAGGACATTAAGTTACACCATCTTATTTAAATGACTGCCCAAATGCTTTTTGAATGTCTCCAGCAAGGGAGGGCCCGCAACCTCCCCAGTTAACAGGTTCCATTGTCCTACTGCTCTGACATTGAGGAAATTCTTCCTGGTGTCTAGTCTAAATCTGGTTTCTTTTAATCCAAGTCTTATTCCATGTCCTGTTCTCTGGAATGAACAACAATGAGCTTGGTGAACTTTTCTATGAGCTCCATCCACATGTTTCCTATTTCCAGTTTGACTGCATTTGTTGTTATTTGAATGAAATTTAAAAAAGGATTTTGATGCACATTTTTAAAGCACAAAACCAAAGGCATGCATCTTCCCCATTGATTTATACATGGAAAAGTGAATTTCTCATCCCTTCCACAGACATTATTAAAGAACACTTTTTCTCCCAAAATTTGTCTTCTGTGGCTCTCAATGCAAGTTTAGAGAAATGAGAGTCTTGCTGACAAACTGCTCACATTAGCATTGGGTTTATGTGCAAACAGGATGGGTTCTTCTCTGAAACTAAAACAACTGAAATTCTTTGACTTCCACATTTCATTTCCTTCACTGTCTGCATCAGTTCACAATTAAAACAAAAACAACAACTTTGCATATAAAAATCTACACACGTTTCTATGGCCCTGATATACATTTTTGTACATACCTTTGTATGATATATTTTTGCATTCTACTTAAAATATGCATGCATTTTTTCTGTGCACATTCCCCTACTATATGCATTTTTGTTTGGCAAACTGTCTCACAAAATCTAAATAAGGATGCATAAGGAAGGAAAAACTATATTGCAGCTTACACAATGATTCAGGATGTGCAAATCTGGTGTGTTTGTATCAAAAGACGAGCCGATTACAGTTCTTCCCCCATCTATGATGTGTACCCTTTTCCGGCCAGTCTGGTGACATCAGAGACTTTGGGTCCTATAGGAGGATCCCAAATTCACCCCTCCCCCTCTCTTCCTAGTCCTTCAGTTGAAGCAACTTTGATGAGTAGGAGTCAGTTTCCGAGCTTCTACCAAATGGCCAGAAAATCTTGATTATCTTGGAGTGGGACAGATTAAGCCATACTGAAGGAGATGCCAGCCATTAAAGGAAGTTAAAGGTGGTCCTACATGGTTCTGTCTTGACTAACAACATCTGAATGAAGCCCAAAAGGACCTCTACTGGAGATGCAGCAGGATCCACATTGTCAGACTTCCAGTCTTGAAGCATGTCCTGACTCACGTCCGTGCCAGAGGGAGAACAGCTTTTCCTTGCGCTCATTTTCTCCCCTATTGAATGCATCTACTGCACACATCCTTGAAATACATCCTTGATTTTCTTTCAAAAATGCTGCCACATCACTCACCTCCAACTAATGGCTGGTAATCTTGATAGTTGGTTTGGTCGACTGCACAGTTCTTTGTGATCACACTGCATTGTGGGACAAACAGACATCAATAGAAATGTGGCATTTCAAAAGGAGTTCTGGTATGGCAGTTGTGGGGCAGGGGAACCTATGCGCTTAATGCTGCCTTCCCTTGGAGGCAGCATTTTATTTGGCTGATGCCACACTTGTGCTAAGGTAATTGGGTGCCATTTCTCATGCTTTCGCCACTGCTGACCCAATCATAAGAACTCTTGAAAACAAGCATATTTTTACACAATTACCAACTAATGATTAAATCCATTACATTCTCTTTAGTCTCTCACAAAGAGTAGATAGAATAGCTATCATTTTCAGAGTCTAATTCTGGAAATATTTTTGCTAACACTGCTTTAAAGGTTATATTTTCCTTTACTTGATCTATAAATACCACTTTGTCTCTGACTGGAAGGAAGGGAGTTTGGGAAAGTTGTCCTTCTGAAGGTTTCTCAGTATGAAAGCAGCAGATGCGAACTAAAAATAATAACATCTTGACAAATGGCGGATACACGTCTTGTCACACTATAGTACACAGCCAGGTGTTACATGTGCCCTCTTTCCCCTCACCATAATTATGTCGGTGTTTAATTATCCATTCACCTGTGGTGTGCCACATATGGCTGAAAACACCACCAGTAGCCCTTCCTGACCCTTACAGGTGCTTTTCAAAAGAGTTAGAATGTCACTTATGATCTCAAACCTAAGTTTCTAGCTCCTGGGGCTATAGAAAACCCTTGAAAATGTCTGCTAAGAGTGTTTTTACCCCCTTTTCTGCAGCTGTATGCTCAATGCAAAGACAGTAACTGTGCAGAACTGTCCTAGGAAATTGCTCTAGCCTCACCAAAATGCCCGCCTTGCTCTTTCCCTGGTCATTTCTTGAACATTTTACCTACACAGGTACAAACATGTCAGGTAGGGCTATGCATACAGGCCTCATTGCATCCTAAAGAGCTGGACCAGACAAGTTGGTCAGCTCCTACCACGATAATCTACAGCCCTTTTTCCCCTCCCCAATCAGCTCTAGATGCCAATTTCCTTCCATGACCATGCATGAACTGAGCAGAGCACTTTCTTTATATAAATAATCTAGATCAATCTAGCTAATGGCAATGTGGGATGCATGCAGCTCGCTATTATCCTTACAAATGGCCCTTCATGCTTCTGTGTATCTCATCTGGTTTGCAGACTCTGTGAGAACATTCCCAGAATTCACTTAGAGGCAAGTTCATTTCCGAATACCTTGGCAAGCAGCATTTCTCTTTGGAGATTTTTGTGGACATGGTATTAAGCCGTAGTTACAAGACTTTACTTGGAGGTGGGACTCTGGGGAAATCTTTCCAAACGGAAACAAGTTGTCTGTAGCATGAGGCAGGTGAATGCACCAGTGAAACAAATGACATTTTGATGCATCGAGTATCAAATACGGAAGCAGAGCAACTGTTCCTGAAACACAAGGAAGGAAAAAAATGAAGAGGCTTCTGCAACCCAGAGGAATGTTCAGTTCCTGACACAATGAAATATCGCCACGTCGCAGCAGGCCGAAGGAGTGCCAGGTGCTGCTCACAATATTGTCTTTGAATTTATGGGTTTCCTTCACTAGGAGAGGCTGAGAAGCAGATGCGAAGACTATGTAGAGAGAAAGCAAAGAGCTTTTAATTAGCAGTCAGAGAACTGTTAATTTCTTTTAATGGCTGCAGTTGATGGAGGCAGTGTTGCTGGTGGGGGGGCGATTATTCCACATCTCAGCGGGTGTTACGTGCATGCTTCAAGCTAAAGCACCACACTGCATGAGCAATGTGTTGAAGCAGAATCAGGCTCCGATCTTTCATAGGCATGCTCAGGAGAAAGACCCTTTGGAAGCACAGGACTACAATGCAATAGCCAGCTTTAGAAATTAAGGCATACGAGTTATTTTGCTGCATTGTTCCCAAATTCAGTGTCATTACCTGGTGTGCAACATGGGTTGTGGGTTTTCCTGCCTCGTGCTCTTCCTCCCTATATTTAGGAATATGTGCCAATTTTGTTTTGTGTTTGATTAGAATTTACCAATATTCACAAACTTCTTCAGATGCAGTACAGTCAGGCAGAGAGATAATTTGGGGATCGGGCTGAACTGTATCCATGCTACAGAATCTATTTGGGACTGGGTCAGCAGCATGGATATCGGATTAAACACTGAGTTAAGCTCAGGGACAAAGCAACTGGAATGTGCTAAGGTCCAGAGGCAGCCACCTGGTGTGGCACAATGCTCACTAAGGAGGGAAATTTCAGAGTTAAGCGCATAAGAAGGGCCGTGCCAGATCACACCCAGCTCCAGCCTTCTGTTCACGCAGTGGCCAGCCATTGCCCAAGCAATTCTCCAGGTTGGATATCGGGGCAACATTCCTCCCACCCATTTTGACTAGCAGTTGGGTAACAAAGACATGCAGTTCCTGATACTGGCATATGGCCCCCATGTTTAGTACCAATTACTCACCTTATCTGCTACAAATTTGTCCAATAAAGCCTATGAACATTTTATTCATTTCTTAGATTTGCTTGAAAAGGCGCCCATTGGCATCGTGCATTCTGAGCAGCCATTGCAATAAAATATAGATAAATAGCAGTGATAACATAACACAATTAAAATCATGATAAATAAACAGACTAGAATAACAAGAAACATAATTAAATAAAAAGAAAACATAAATTAATGGATAAAAGCCTGTGCCATTGATAGAAATAGCCTAAATATTGCCCCAGGTACACAGGGAAAGCAACGTTTTTGCCAGGCACCTGAAACTCAACAAAGGAGGCACCTGGTGAACCTCCGGTGGTAGAGCATCCATAATTGAACTGCTCCTACAAAAAAAAGATCTCCACCTTGCAATCTTCCCCTTCCCCTCCTTAGGAAGAGGGACTCATAGGACTGTATTGAGTTTATCAAAACAGGAACAGAACTAATTAAATTAACTATTGGAGCAGGAATGGACATGCCCATCTTGCCCATTGCAGAAACTCTTGCACCTCTAAAATTCGTAGTGGAGAAAATAGGTGGTGATGATGTTCATTACTGTGGGTAAAATGCCACTCAAAGAGATCCGACCTCACACTGGTTTGCCAGCTCTCGGCTCCCATGGGAATGCAGGAGAAGGGCTGCCTGGTCCCATTCCATTTGCTCAGTTTGTGGATCATTTCCTCCTGCCACCCATCCCGGTGCAGGTATCTGTCTCTTCAATCCACATGCAAGGAACATCTCTTGATTTTATAAAATGAATAATTTAAAATATGTGGTCCATGTTGAATCCCTAAGTCTCTTTGGCAGCGATGAGACAATGCTTTCTAGGAAGTTGAGAGCCAAAGGCAAGCTCCCAGTAACAGCTGCACATTACTGAAATAAGCAGTTTTCTAGTTCCAATGTGTATGATAATTGCCTTTATTGCCTAAAGTTATTTTGTTGGTGTAAACTGTTTATGGTATTTACATTTAAAAATATTTACTCTGATAAAATCTGTAGAGGTGCACATAATTGCTCTCTCAGGAAATTATTCAGATACTGCACAACTTTTAAAATAGGTACTAAAATGCTTCAATTCGGAAGATTTTTTAAAAGAAAGAAAACAAAGGGAACTTTGTTGTCAACAGTTTCTACTACTTGTTCAGTTACTTCTGTTGTCTTCAGAGGAACTTTCATTAAACAAACTTTGTAATCCATGATGTAATTAATTCTTAAATGCCTACTTACAATTTATTAGTTGTTATCACCAATAAAATGGAAGGATCAAGCATGGAAAAATGACCATGAAGATTAAGCATTCACACACACACACACCTTGATTGTGTGTGTTAATCAATGAAACGAGGCCCTAAATGACTTAGTGCATTTTCTGTCTGTCTGGTTCCCAGGTGAATCAGGAGATACCATCTGCTTGGTACTCAAATGTTGGAGCTCTTGTCCACGGTGGCTTGGAACAGAGCTTTTACAGACATAACACTCATCCACTGAAACCCCCTAGCACTTCAAATATTTCCAAATAAATATATAAGTATGTTTTGCTGCTAGTTAGTGATATTATATATTAAAAACACCTTGCATGCCACCCTTTAACCTTCTCCACTGAAATTTAACTTGAAGTATAAATTTGGCCAAGCAAGCCAAAACCTGTAGGACTGTAGGGACAAGACCAACCTTGTATTCAGGAATGGGGGATTTGTAGGTGTTAGTCCTAATAATCCTTGTTACATTTTACCCTTAAAGGTGGTCTACAAACAGCATAAAAATTCAAAAGAAGCCTCCCCTCAAAAAATTATTTTTCTAAAGTCCAGTTGGACCTTTATTAGGACCAACCAAACATGCATAAAATTATGGGAAAGCCTGTTATGGGAAAATGAGGTGTGCCATGCATGTGAAGAGCATCTTTGTTCATTTAATGTAATGACCCTACAAATGGGGCTGGAGGGATGGGAAGAGAGTCCACCAGAAAGCCCAGAATTCCTGCTGCTTGACCAGACCTGGCCTGATAATCATTAAAATAGCATGGCGATTGCAATATCCTTCCTTCCTTGGAGCCCTCCATTTCTGTGATGCTGGACGTGCTGCAGTGTAACTATCCCAGGCCACAAGAGTCTTGGGAAGCGCAATTTTCTAGGGTTGCCTTATTCCTGATGAACTTGGGTGACCTGGAAGATCATGTGCTTGTCCTCTGGTTCCAGGGATGCTAACATTATTATTATTATTATTATTATTATTATTATTATTATTATTATTATTATCATCATCATCATCTTCTTGGCCAGGGAGAGGAAGATATAATCTTTGCCAGCTCAGATGGGAAACACCATTACAAGCACTCCAACTCCAGATTTCAAACTGGGCAATCACATGTTTCAGGAGCATTCCTAATTATAGAATGCCTGTAAAGGTCTTAACAGTTCCACGCAGCATAGCTAGCCGCTTTTAACATGTGTCCATAGCCAATGGAAATGTTGAATGGTTCTTTGGGCTCTAGCCATTTAATTGTTTAAAAGACAGATAGTTACCAAGTAGTTAACTAATAACTTATTAGCGCTGCAAACCACCTCTAAAAAACAAACTTAAAACAATTAAGGGTCGAATGGGAGGAATTTGATAACTGAAATTTATTTAAGCAGTTAAAAGACTACTGATTATCAAAAATTAGCAATATACCATTGTAGGGTGAGTCTTATGGCTCATTTTGTACTTGCATGCTGCTTCCATTCTGAAGTAATAGATAAAACCAGCATTTATGCGTATAAAGTTAATGAATGTAGAGGACTATTCTGTACCTAGTCATTTTGCAAGTATTGTAACAGGAAATGCCCAAACCTTCAATGCTACATTAATTTAACTCAAGCATATGCTATTAGGATGACAGATGACTTCTAAAAATTATTGGGATGAATCTAGAGTTAGTCAAAGCTATTCTGCATGAAGCTGTTAATCTGGTGAGTCTGTTTTCAGTTTTGTTGCAGAATTGAGATATGAGTTCTACAGAAATAAGTTTTCCTTTCTGATACATAACCTCCAGATGGTGCTCTGGTATAGCAAGATAACATAATTATGCAAGCAGATAAATTTGTTTTGTTTCCCATTCAGGAAGAATATTACATTTTCCTCAACTCTTTAAAAAAAAAGGAAACTACAGCATCACACAATGTCATCCAAAGACTCATTAAAAAGTATGACTGAAAATGATGCATTCACACTATATAAGTTGCATGATTAACTTAAATTTCTTTGGGTAGAATCAAACACCAGCACTGTGGCCTTGTTTTCGTTGCACCAGCAAGAAAAAGTGGAGCTTCCAACTAATGCAACCTTGGAAGTGAGCCAAAATGTTTGTTACAAGAAGAAGAAAAATTACTGGAACAGCCTACAAGCTCTGCTGACTTGCCCATTTCCAGAAACAAGTGTGGCAGTCAATTCCTTTGCTGTAGGACTTGCTACCTTCCACTGGGCTACCAGTGAGTTATGCCAGTGGACAGATCGTATTAGATCCTTCCCATTGTTTTTACTGGGTCTGTTCTAAGTGTGTGGCTAAGTTCATTATACTCAAGGCTTTTACAGCTCACAACCAAATACGAAGCTGTTGTTTTTCTTTCACTGTGAAAAATTTACCTAGGAACAAGCCTAGTTTGCTGCCATTCAGGGTGAATAGAGGCAGCAGAATAGAAAAAGAAGCAGAATGGCATCAAATACACCATCTCAAGCAAAATTATAAATCTATTGTTTGTTATAGGTTAATAAATAAGCTACCTTGTATGTAGGGTTTTGTAAGATGTTTTCAGCAACCCCTTCCCCAGATTGGGTTCACCTCCTTGCTAATGTCAACCCTACTCATTTCCATGATTTTTTTCTCTCTCTGGGGCAATTCACACCATTGCTTTTAAGAGGGTAAAGCAAATGGAAGTCACTTCTCCTCCTTGTTCTTGTTTTGCAAGCTTGAAGAAACAGGCAAGATGCATGACTCAATGCAATGGAAGAGTAGGCCCTGCTTAATTGCTCTGGTGCTTGCTTTCTTTGTTTTAAATTCAAAAGAACACAATCTGTTCTGTGTCCTGATATCATGCCTTCCAGGCAGTGCTATGGAGCAGCCATTTCTATTTTGCTTAACAATGCAGTCCAAAAATTAATGAATAAGAACAAAGCCTGCAATTGAGAGAAAACATTATTTCTTTGGGTGGAACAAAATCATGGACCATTAGGGTAAAAGTTAACTTCCAAATGTAGCTGACTGCTTAATTAAGAACTAGATAAATATGAAATAATGTATATGCTTGATTTCTTGATAAACATCCCTGTTTCTTCTAGCTTTCTACTCTATCTTCACAACACGCACAGAAGAAGAGAAGAAATTACAGAGAGAGAGAGAGTGAGAGCAAACAAAACTATGTGCATTCCATGATTTCAAACTCCTTTGATCTTTTGGGCTTATCCACCGCCCACTTCCATTACCATTGTCTACTGATTATTTATAAAGAACCCATATTTTTACTTCAAACATCAAACAGTAATGCAGTATTTCTATTATTTGCCCATCTGCAAATGGTGTTGATTTGGGGAATGTGGAATATTATTTGTGTAGCTTTACTCTCAGGTCATAATGCAAATAGATTTAATCATTTGAACGTAACCAGATATCATCCATATCTGCATCAGTATCAAGTGGGATCTGGGTTGAAAATGTGGCTGCCTGACTGGATGAAAGAATTAAGCCCATGTAGTTTCAGTAGCTCATGCTACTGGTGATTGTATGCAGTTATCCCTCAAATCTGACTCTTCCACGAACAGATAGAGGCAGGAGTATCTAGGTGTATTCCCAGGTGGTCTGCATGCCCTGATACTTCAGACCCGGGTACAGTACTGAATCTGCCTTGGTCGCCCTGTACGACGACCTGTGCAGGGAGAAGGACAGGGGGAGTACATCCCTGTTGGTTCTTCTGGACCTCTCGGCAGCTTTCGATACCATCGACCATGGTATCCTTCTGGATAGGCTTGCGGGATTGGGGGTTGGAGGCACTGCTTTGCAGTGGTTCCGCTCCTATCTCGACGGTCGATTCCAGAAGATAGTGCTGGGGGACCATGTCTCTACGTCATGGCAGCTATGCCATGGGGTACCACAGGGCTCCATTCTATCCCCTCTGCTATTTAACATCTATATGAAACCGCTGGGAGAGGTCATCAGGAGGTGTGGGCTGCGGAATCATCAATACGCTGATGATACCCAGCTTTACCTCTCATTCTCCACTAATCCAGGTGAGGCAGTGGCTGTGCTGAACCGGTGCTTGGCCGAGGTAAGGGAATGGATGAGGGCCAATAAACTGAAACTCAACCCAGACAAGACGGAGGTCCTGTTGGTTGGCGGATCGGGTTTCGGAGAGGGTGGATTTGACCTGGTCCTGAATGGTGCAACACTCCCTCTTAGGGACAAGGTCCGCAGCTTAGGAGTACTCCTCGACCCAGAGCTTTCTTTGGAAGCTCAGGTGACAGCGGTAGCGAGGAATGCCTTCCTTCAGCTTCGGCTGATTAATCAGCTGCGCCCCTACCTGGAGTACGACTGCCTGGCGACGGTGACACACGCGCTGGTGACTTCCCGCCTAGACTTCTGTAACGCGCTTTACGTGGGGCTTCCCCTGAAGACAGTCCGAACACTTCAATTGGTGCAAAATAGAGCTGCCAGGTTGCTGACGGGGATGGGGCGTTATGCTCACATGACTCCAGTCCTCCGTCAGCTTCACTGGCTTCCCATTGAAGCCCGGGCCCAATTCAAGGTGTTGATTATGGCCTATAAAGCCCTAAACGGCTTGGGTCCTGGCTACCTGAACGAGCGCTTACGTCCGTATATGCCCGACCGCCCTTTGAGATCTGCGGGAGAGTCCCTTCTCCGGGAACCCTCCATGAAAGAAATTAGGAGAGTAAGTACCCAGAGGAGGGCTTTCTCTGCGGTGGCGCCCAACCTATGGAATTCACTCCCCAAAGAGGTCCGCCTGGCACCGTCGTTACTGGTTTTTCGGTGCCAGGTAAAGACCTTTTTATTTAAACATCATTTCAATTGTTAAAACATATGATCTGGCCAGGGCAACTTCTTCTTCCTTCTCTTTCTCCCCCTATATTTTTATTTTATACTGATAATTTTAATTTTATATTTGTAAATCAATGTATTTTTTGTATTTTTATATTTAATGGTAATTTATTATGTACTATTGTATTTCAATGTATTTTATCATGTTGTAAGCCGCCCCGAGGTTTCGGCAAGGGGCGGCATAGAAATGTTATAATAATAATAATAATAATAATAATAATAATAATAATAATAATAATAATAATAATACTTCCAGAGTGCGAAAAAGAAAAACACAAGAGAGAACAAAGTATTTTGTTCAATGGATTGGCTTCTTTGAATGCTCAGCATTTCTTCTGCTTCTTCTTCCACAGGTTCCATGAGGCAGCAACCATAGGCTCGTAAGTGTGGGGATGCATCATCCTTTGGATCACATAAGAGCTATAGCATTTTGGCTATAGCACTAGCATAAATCACACTGTTCTAACATAAACGGCACACTACGATAGCATTTGTCACCATATATCTGGAGGAATTGAACACAACAGTCAATGCAATTGGTGTTGTACCAGGGGTGGTTAATACTAGCATACTGTAACTTATATTATTTTGAATCACATACTGGGCATAGGTATAGGTATGCATAGATTAGTGTAAAGATTTACTAAGACCCCTTCATCTCTTTTAATGATTCCATGCAAAGACTGAAATGTAATCTTGATAGGATCAGGTTAGTTCTGTGCGGTAGCTCTCCTAGGAATGACCTCTCCTTGAAATGTTCTAGTTATTTGAACAAAACATGCTATAATCTGGGAGAAAAAGGTATTAAGAGCAGCAAGAGTTGTTGGCATATCCTTTGAAAGACATATCTGGTGGATAGAGAAATCTTTTAGCACAGATATGGGTCTTCTATATGACCAGAGATACCTAGAGGGTGTGCCACCCTGGAGAAGAAAGACTTGGTAGATGAATAAACACATTACGGAGAAATGGATTCAGCTCTTGAGAATGTTCCTAGGATGCTGGGATAAAGAAATGAACAATGGGTGATCACTATGTTTTGAAAAGATAAAACTCACTTGTTACCGGCATCTAATTCCATGTTTGAGTGAAACCTAGAGATTCTTTTGTAGGTGGAAACAGGAGTGGAAATGGAATTAACAGGGCTGGAGAATCTTTTTCAGGTGGCACTCTATGTTAGAAGAAAGTAAGTGGGGGTTTTGGTGGTGTTGTTATTAGGAATTTCATGTCTATACCACCCTGTAGCCGAAGCCCTCTGTCCATTTTACAACAAGGTATCAAACCAAACAATAAAATATAATAAAAAAGATAAAACAGCAATGTTGAAAAGAGTTAAGATTAATTAAAAATAGCTTTAAAATGCAGTTAAAAAAAATTAAAAGACCCAGGTCTGTGTAGGTACACTGTGTAGGTACACTGTGTAGGTACACTCACTAGAATTCTATCATATGGTCCTTTAAGCAGGCATTGAAAACCTATTGGCTTTAAATATTTGGGGAACTTTAATATAGCTGTTGTTATTATTGTGTTGTATGTTGTGATCTATCGTTTTATTCAAGTTAGTGCCATATTAACGTTATTTTTAATTGTTTAACTTTTATTGGAATTGTGTGCTTTAATTGTTTAACTTTTATTGGAATTGTGTGCTTTTTGTTTTAGCTATGAGCTACATAAAATATCACCATGAATTTATTTATATTATTGAGGGCCATCTTATAAGAATAAATCAGTAAATAAAATTAAACAGTCAAATTGTTCACATGGTTGTGATGAAAAACAACAGAATAGGAGCAAATATTTTCTTTTCTCTATCTCTTTGTGTGCAGTGTCTTGTAGGAGAGCCCAATCATAGCCTAGTATCTTCAAAAAACAAAATCAACAAAATGTAGAGCACTTTATCAGTTACAGAAATAAATGAATAAAAATCCCCTTACTAGTAATTGGCAATCTTTTCTGAACTGCCTGCCAATATTTGCTTTTCTTTTTGACATTCCTACCCACAGCAAAATTACCATGAGGAAGGATTGGCTAGGACTTGGTAAAAACAAACCTCTTGTATGTGTGTTATTGTTGTGTTGTTCTGATTCTTATTTGGCTGAAAGGTTTCTCAAGCTCTTTTATTCTGACATTTCCCATGTAGAACATGAGTGGCCAATGCCCCATCCACAGTCTTAATCTGTTAAATGGAGGTTGTCCATCTGGCTCCTGGAGGTTTTGGCCAGGAGAAAAACCCAATCTCTAGTTTGTGAGAAAAGATAACAAGGAGATTCCCCTTCCACTGCTCCCCTTCCCAATGATACCCATAACCCATTGGAGAGAACAAGGAAAGCCTACGTTGCATCACTACTTTGGAGGGATGGACCGGGACTTTGGAGATCTAGGTTCCAGTCCTCACTTGGGCATGAAACACATTGGGTGAATTTGGGCCAGTCACTGATTCTCCACCTAACCTACCTCACTGGGTGGTTGTGAGGATAAAATGGAGAGGATTGTGCACCCTGGAAGGAAAAAGTAAGGCTCAGATCAAATTCTTTGATTGAGCTGTTTGTGCACATTCTCTTGGTGGGTTGGACCACCCACTGTTGAACTGGCAGGATCACTGGGTTTAAATAGCATGGGACTTAAATGCACCTTCTGCAGTGTGGACCGCTTGTGTAATTGTTTGCTTGTTGCCTGCCCAAAACCGTCTTCTCTAAAGCCGTATCATCTGTTCCCCAATCAAGTTGTGTCTTGTACTCTTCTTTAACTGCTTGGGCTGCACACAAAAAGACTGCATTTCATTTAAATGGTCAGGCTAGAAACTCTTACAAAATATGTACGTATTCGATATTGAAGAACTGAAGGAAAAAACAAATCAATAGAATGTCTGCTAAATGAAATGGTCCAGGGATTATTTCTATTGACCACCACTAGGTCAAATTTGGGTTTACAAATTGCAGTTCTGCTTGTCCAGGAATAATAAAGAAGAATGCCCATCTAGGCAACTGCAAGATAATACAGACAAAATAATCAGTACAAAACTCCCATCGGATCAAATTAGAGATTACTGACCACAAATCTGCTTGTGCAAGAATAAGAAAACACAACTTGTCAATTACAAGTTAATATAGATGAAATAATTAAGATAGAACTCCCTCTGGATCAAATTAGAGATTGCAAACCACAAATATAGTTATGCAAAAATAAGACAACTAAAATCCAACATCTACATTGCCACATACTGATATTTTCAGTAGCCTTATGTTACATGGAGAAACTGAAATTAAGCTAAGTAGATTACAACATTAGTCCTCTAGATTCAGAAATAGCAATGTTAACTGCATTTATTTTGTAGTCTTTGTGTCTGCCCTGGAGTAGATAGAGTTCAGACTTTAAGAGCTATTTTAAAAGCAACTGCAACTACTACAGTGACAACAACATCTGGTAGCCCAATAATATTTAATTACGTGTACCTGTTTTGCCAAAGCAGCTGATTAACCCTTATTTAAACTTTTGGAGAAAAATAATAAATCATTCAATGTGCTGGTTGTAAGAATAAGTGAACCAGCAAAATGGAAGCTTGTCAAAGCTGTAAAAGTCTGTCTCAAAGTTCATTTCAACTCCATTCCATAGGCTGATTGCAAATTTGTTTGCTTTTCTTTTCATGTCAAACATCATGCACATGTTGTGTACATTTTCCTAATGTATATCACAATTGTGTACATCTTTACAATATATGCATTCTTCTCCTATTGAATAAAGTGTATTTGTGCATATTTTTTCAGATGTATGTGTGTTTTTTGAATGCAATTTTGTGGGAGTCTACGAATCTTGTTGTAAGTCCAAAAAAAAGCAGAATTTGATCCACTGGAGTCTGTGTGCAGTTCAAAAGATGCAAACTAGATAAATCCTGAACTGAAGTGAAGTGAACTGAAACTAATTTCTCATATATCCCTAGAGAGACTTTTCACAGACACAGCTGGAGTAAAGCAAGTGCTGATTCTGTTAGAAAATCCTTTAGCAGGGGTGGAACCACTGGTGCTTTTCAGATGTTACTGGACCATGGCCACCATCATACTTGATCATTGGCCATTTTGGCCAGTGAGTTGGAATCTAAAATCATCTGGATGGCTGCAGGTTCCTCATATCTGTCCTGCAATCCCTACAAGCAGGTGCTTGACTGATCTTCCTTACCCAAATTAATAATAGTCCATATCACCTTCTGGTCCTGAATCATTCTACGCTAAGATTGAACTTCAGAGAAGGGTGAATGTGGGAGAACAAACAGCGGTTCGGTTCTATAGTCTGGATTATCTAATTCCCATCCAGGTGGATATGTGGGTTTATCTGCTTGTACATTTATATATTTTAGAGCAATATGTGAGGGTGCACCCACTCTTGGGTGCACACTTAAGAGGTGAGAGGGTTGGAGAAGCTGACAACAGTGTCACCAGACCAGTTTTGCTCACTAGGCTGGTAGCCTAGAAGGGTTTCCCAAGGCGGAACAGTCAAAACCGGGACACCAGGCTAGGATGCCTCCACCCTCTTCAGGAAGAACAATAACATCAGCAGGAGAAAATGCATATGGTGATGGAAACAGATAAACTTCTGAAGGGCAGCTTCCAGGCAGTGGCTGTAGTTGAAGATGATACTGGCAGAGGATTTTCACAGGCAGTGGTAGGGAAGATCCAAGGAATTCTAACTGGTACCATGATGAAGACGAAGGTACTGGGAAACCACTTCTGCATATCCTCACCTTGTAAACCCCACAATGAAGCAATCCCAGGAGGAATAAAAGGGAGTGCCAGAAAATGCAAGGCCCAGGTCAGGAGGTGTCAGCTACAGCAGAAGAGCAGAGGCCAAGTACGAGCAGCACTGTCACTAATGATGCAACTAGATCAAAGTCAAATGGAGTCTAGGGGCTGCCAAGCACAGGGCTGAGGGGAAAGCCCTGCTGTGCACAGAACGTATTAGGGTTGAATACTTCATATCCTAGTTGAATGCCTAGTTGAATACTTCATATCCTGTGCAAACGTTGTTGTGTCAAGGGGAGTCCCAGGCAGAGCATTTGGGTAGTCAAATATATATGCTAGTGGGATGAAATGTCCATTTTTCCATTCCAAATTGCCAGCCATGAGCTCCTTAAGAAGTTATAGGGGATGCATGGATTAGCAGCACTCTCCCCTCTTCCAAGTCACAGTCCCCTGAAGCATGTCATCCAGAAACTCCCCCCTCCCCAGAATTCAGGGAGTTCAATTCTGCATAGCTGCCAGGCAGTTTGTCTATTTATCTATTTATCGAATAAAAATATCCCAAAACACTGAATGGAGTCAAAGGGCCTACCAAGAGAGACCTGCAGCTTAAAACCTATGTGAAGCTTTGCATTTAGGCAGTTTGTCTTTCGAATGCTCTCACTCTCAAAATTATTAGGAAAAAGTGCAGCCAACCATTCTCCCCCGCCCCTGCCCACCCGCACCATTAATTCTTGAATGCGAATAAGGGAGTATGGGTTTTTACTTTCTAAAATGTTAAGCAGACTAGAAAAGGCTGTTATTTATCCGAGAAGAAGCTTCCCAACAGCACTCTGAGGGATGATAGACTACAGAAATGTACCTTCTGGCATTTCATTGAAATAGAAGCCACTGCCTGCAGCATTTGTGTGCATCTTGGAAATTTGATGTGCACCGTGAATGGGATTCCTGGGAATACTCACTTGGAACTCACATACAATTTCATGCAGGAGTTTATGAAAAATATAAGCCATTTGATTTGAGGCCAGTCTTAACACCATTCTGTATTGCTGTCATGCTACAATATCTTCCCCTACCCACAACCACTGCTTTAATATTCCCCATCCCTTCACATCAAGAATGTGCTCCAAAACGTGTGTATTTAGAAGTGAGTTGCACACAATCAAGGAACTTATTGAGTTCAGTGTGGTGGCCAATGGGACAGAGTTGCAATCTACTGTGACGTTAATCGACTATGACTCCCTCTTTCTCTCCTGAAATGGACCCAGTGCTGGAAGAGAGGACACCACCTGCCAGTCAGCTTTTTGCCACTGAACGGTAAACGGCTCCAGACTCAGCTGCCAAATCAGGGAGACATTCCTGAAGGTTTCTGGAGCTGGCTTTGCTCATTCCTTGCCATTGCTGATCAGGGAAGGTGAGGGACAGATGAGCCCCATTCTCTCCCTCTCCCTCTCCCTCCCTCCCAGTGTATGCTCGTGCCTATATGGATGGGCTAGTTCTGGAACCAGGTTAGCTCTTGGGCCAAACAGTGTTTCCTGCCCCTGGATTAAACACATACACACACCATTTGGGCATGCCAAGGAACTGAAGATACTATCCATTCCCACTGTAGGTTTCCATGACACTCACCCTACTATACATCTTTATGGTGGTTGTCCAGTCATGAGGCTTTCAGCTCATGTTGTGGGATCAGAGGGCTTGGCTTCAATGGCCTTTGCAGTGAACCTGAAGCATTCATTTAGAGTAATAAAACCCTGGAAGGAGAGTCACCAGGGAAGGCACCTCCACACTCACATGGGTGCTTCTCCATTTTCTCTCCAGATGCTGATTTAAAATTAAATAAATGCTGAGTCCAATGCTCTACCTGCACCAAACAGAGCAGAATATGGTGGCAAGACTGACATTCTAAAAGAAGAAACCCCCATCAACAGGAGGAGAAAGTTTAACTTGGGTGGTTGTTGTGGTTGTTGTTGGATAAGTGTATGCATGGATATAGTTCTAGTACAGATACAAAGCATGGACAACAGGTATATTGGTGAAAGGACAGCGGAAATGTTCAGATTTGTTATTAGAAAAAATGTGAAGTGACTTGGACACAAAGGAAAACGAATAAAGAAATACTGGAAAGAGAGGAGGACTGATTCAAAGAAGAATCATTGGAGAGGGCTGAGGGCTATATCCCACTGTGAAGAAGAGAAGGTAAAATACGAAAGGTCACATTTTAAGTAATGAAATTAGCCACAATATGCAATTGAAGGGAAATTGAAAGAAGGAAAAGGAAGCGCTAGATTCAGTTATGTTAAAGAACAAGTGGGCAGGGAAGTGGGTAGAAAAATGATGTGCAGATCTGAAAAGGTTTGCACAAGACAGAAGAGAATGAAGAGTTATCGGAGAGCAGTCTTTGAAGTGAAACATAGAAGCAAGATTGAAGATCATGTAGTGTTTAATGAACATTTAATACTTTCTAGGGCTAATGTTAAGGAGACATTGCATTGTAGGAAGAAGTACCAGTTTGTATTGTAACACGTTCCCCAAACTTGCAAAGTACGTTGGGGATCTGAAATCAATTCATTTGGCTTCCATATCTGATCATTATTTAGGGAATGAAATTTTCATTCCAGTGGAAGCCCATCAGCACCTCCCAAGAATCTTTTTACTCAGTTCTGTTCTTTAATTTCCACTGCCATGAGCAGAGCAGAGAAGACACTGATGGTCTTGAACAGATAAATGACAAAATGAGTAGTTGAACTGGAATGTTTTCCAGTGACCCAGAGAGATGAGAAAGCTTTCTCTCAAAAGATAATGCACTTCCATCAGAAACAGCACAGTGTGCTTAAAATAGAATATAGGAAAACATCAATATTCGTCGCCTACACATTTTTATATATGAATTAGAGATTTGAGACCAAAGTTCATAGATTGAGCAAGGCGAGCTTTGTGTAGGGAAATTGCATTGGAAGAAAGGGAAGAAAGGCTTGTCTTTAAAAAGAAACATATTTCAATTTAAAAAACCAGCCTCTTTGGAGCAGATTTTATATAACTGGAACTTGTGTAGGGATGGGGAGAGCGATGAAGCTGGTTTCCATTTCTGAGACTCTCTTTGGGGTTGTTTTGCCATGTTAGGAGGAGCAGATGTTGCGCTGGTCATGCAAAAACAGGTCAGATGGAAGACCCACACTCAGTCACACAACAATCCCCCACCATCCTACAATAGTCCTTCTCTGCCCTACAGAACCCCCTATAAATGCAACTGGCATTTCAAGAAGTTTACATTGGAACCTCCATGTTAAAACACTCCATGTTAGTCTGATTGGAAGGGTCCCATTCCTGTACAGTTTAGTTTGCTCAGACCTCTTTCACCTCTGTGTGTGCCATCAGACTTCCTTTTGGTTTTGATCTAGTAGCATCATGTCATCAGGCAGTTGGAACAGGCCAAGAAGGCCCATGGGCCCAACCTTCTGCTCAGGGCAGGACTCACGTCTCCCTGAGATTCCAAGTAAGATTCTAACCCGTTCTGATCCTGCTTAGCTTCCAAGATTAAGCAGGATCAGGCACTTCAGGCTATACAAAAGTAGCTACTTGTCCTTGTCCTTTGCTCTTCGCCATTAATTAGTACAGTGCCTTCCAACCTGGGGGAGGGGAATGCCACATCTTCTGTCTCTTTCTCTTGCTTCATTTCACATTATTTCATCACAGGATTTTCAAGGTAAGAAAATTCAGAAGATTACCATGTCCTTCTTCTGTGCAGTGCTAACCAGACTTAGCTTAAACGTCACTGCCACTGTCTGCGAAAGATCCTCACCTGGCATTGCCTTCAACTATCACTGCTGCCCAGCAGCTCCCTTTCAGAAGTTTAGCACCATTGATGAAATCCATTCTCTTGGTGGGCAGAGTGCCCTGGAGTGGGTTCACCCTGAGAGAGGGCCCCGAGCCCTGGGAAGCATCACGGTTCTGGGGGCATCCGGTGAGCTCTGGCTGGCCCTTTAAAATCCGTAGGAGGGTATAAATCTCCTGATGGGCAATAAAAAGAAAGAAAAGAAAAAAGAAAATAGTGATATCCATTCTCTTTTTGCTGATGTAAGAATTAACACTACCCTCACTTTACAAGGGATGGATGAATTAGCGAGAGCATTTTATGATTTTGATATGTTGCAAAGAGAATTAAAAAACAAAACCCTTTAATAATTCCATAATTTCTTGAAAAGCTTGTGATGCCTTTTATGTCATTTAAGGGCAAGTTGGAAGGGCTGCTCTTTTGTACATGTGGCAGTGATTGGACTTAAGGTATTCCTCAGAACATACATTAATATCGGCAGAGTCTCAGGGACAGAGACAAATGAATGTGAGCTTCGTAAGTTATTTACCACCTTCGTGCCTTCTTTTCCTCAGTGCAGTAATACATGTACTGAAGTTAAGATACAAATTCAGTAGCTTCACTCTATAAACACAATGCAATCAAAAGTCAAGAGTAAGTCTGAAATTGGATTGCAATATTACACTGCTGAATTGATCTTCATTTTGGATTATATGCAATATTTGTTGACCTAAGATACAGGAGATCAGCTTTAAAATTCCTAAATTATTCCACCAGCCAGTGGTGAAGAATAAAGAAGCAACTCTGGTGTATACATAAAAAGATGGAGCCCAGCTCAGACAATGAGCTGAAAATGGAAACTTTCTACAAACCATCTGACCTGACCTAAATGTATGTGCTATTACTAAGGTATAACAGTTAAAACAGGCATGAACAGGCACATTGATTGATAGAGGTGACTCACCAAGTAGCAATTTATCATCCCATCTTTATAAGCAGAACATCTGTATCATTCTGCAAAACATTTAGCATACATGACTTGCAGATGTGTGGTTAAATAGCTGCTTGTAACTGCCCTCACTCACAAAATACTTTATGCCTGCATTGCACCATTTCCATTCTACACAAGGAAGTATTAGGGATAGATTAATCACAGCTAAGGAATTACAGTTCCAGGGCAAATTTTGGTGTGAAAGTGTGCTGGGAGCAACAGTTACAAATTCAGTCTTTAGTTTCTGGTATGTTCAGAGAAATAAAATTATTTTTGATGCTCCAATATCAGCTAAGACATGAGAGGATGTTTATGCAAAACTATTTCAAAAGAATGAAGTTGGAAAGATTGGGCTCCCTTTGGCTTTGGACATCAACTCTCTCTCCCATCTTGGTTGCCAGTCTCCACCTCTGAGAATAAACTGTTCATGCAAACATTGAAAAATGACAAGGCACCAGGAGAAGAATTTTTGCCACCAGAATGATTTAAGACTAAGACAGATTGGGGGCCTTCTCTTTTGGCTGGCTTTTTTACATATATAAATAAATAATAAGTTGTGACCCAAAAGACTGGAATCTTACTGCAATAATTCCAATATTTACAAAAGGTAAAGAAAGGATCCTAAAAACTAGAGACTAGCCAGTCTGATTGATGTTTGAGCCAAAGAGATGCTAAATAAATGAAGGACCACCTCCTTCCATATGAACCAGCCAGTCCCTTAAGATAAGGTCAGGAGGCCCTTCTGCAATGGTCATCCCTCAAAGAGGTGAGAGGGATGGCAAATGAAAGCAGGGCCTTCTCAGTGGCTGCCCCCTGTGTTTGGAATAGTCTCCCCTGGGAAGTCCACGTGGTCCATCTCTATTATTGTTTCGGCACCAGGCAAAAATGTTCCTTTTTAATGCCTTTTTAAATCCTCTCCTCCCTTCCACTGCTTCCACTGCTTGCTGTATTATAATAATTATAACTACTAAATTCTTTTTATGGACCATTTTATTGTTTATTTATTGTTATATATTTTTATAATTTTTATTGTAAGCCACCTTGAGGTAGTAGGCAACATATAAATGGAGAATGGAATTCCAGACATATCTTGCAAAATTGGAGGACTGGGCCAAGGAACTTGGTTTTCTAGCCAGGCAGGATCAAGGAAAGGTGGATCTACTATAAACAACTGTTTCATCTTGCACCATTTAATAACTAAATGCACATGAAAAATGAGCAGCTTTTTGCTGCTTTTAACAACAGTGCAGCTCTTGACTCTATAAACAGGAGACATCTCAGGAAAAAAATGTTGAATTTAAATATAGATCTGAGACTCTTGCACCTAATTAAAGTTTTATATTCAGAAACCTACCTGAGGGTCCCGGCAGGTTTCAGCTATGCTCTTTCAGAGCTAATTGCAACCCATAAAGGTTCTGTCAAGAATGTGTGTATTACATTTTCTTTTTAATTTTTATATAAATGATATAGTTGGTTTTTTGTTTAACCAGAACTACCATGTGAACAATATTCTAAATAAATTTGTAAATGCACTACTTTATCTGGATGACATGTTCTTATTGTCAATGACTGAAGTTCGTTTGAGAAGATTGCTAGGACAGGTTTGTTTTTACTGTTCAGAAAGTTATTTGGTCATTAATCACACTAAATCCAAAGCCATGGATTTTGGCAAAAACAAAATGTGAATAAATGGTATATGAATGCCAAAGAACTAGAGCAGGTACATTCTTAACTTACTCAACCACAGGATCTTGGGTGCTACCAAAAAAGAAAAATGAGTTAAAAATAGTTCTTGGACCACAATCTCTAATCAGACTTCTGAATTTCACTTTTCCTGTGACATGATGTCCAATTCTAAATGTTTTCAAACAAAGATAATACCAATGTTAATTTTTGGTGCAGAAACCTGGGGTTTTGCTGATTTGAACAATACTGAAAACCATTTTCTGAGTATGATTTCAGGAGGGACTTTTAACAAAGACTTTTTGGATATAGGAGTTAAATTTGATATAACTGCCATTATATCCTCTAAGATAGATAAATGGTGAACAGGCACAAAATCTGTATGAAAAAATGGCATTTCCTATGACAATGGAACAACAGAAGGCTTTTTACCAGGCTATATTTTGAACAAATGGAATCAGCAATGAAACTGGGGAGGTTTCATTGTGTACCAGTGCAAGACAGACTGTAAGGGGAAGGCTTGGCCCATTCTATGTGTGACTGCCAGTTATATGTGACATTGCAAATTTTATCTAGGGATAGGAAGCCTCTGCAGCTCTTCATGTCTGTTCCTTTGAGAACACTGGCCTGTAACTGTCAAGGGTAGCTCCATTCCAGCCTGGGAAGGCACCAGAGAATTTTTGGCTATTGCATGGATTCAGGCTAAGCACATCCTGGGGACAAGCCCAGAAGAGATTTCATGCAAACACCTCTCTTGGTAAGCCTATTGTCTTACCATCAATTTGTTCCCTTCCTCCCTGACAGTACTTGCAAATTGCAAATCTTGCCTCAGGGTGGGAGCCACAAAAGCCCCTACCAAGCAATTTCTCACCCATTTCTGGTTTAAGCCAAATGGAAAGAAAAATCACTGGCCAGTAGTATTTTCAAATCTTAATCTGTGTGTTCTGGTTCATGGTGAGATTAAAAAGGCTGTGTGTGTATACATGGAGAAGAGAGAGCTAGAAAGAGAGAGGTCTTCCTCCATACACAGAGTTCAACACCAAAGGATCCATCATAGGTTTGCACAGTTTACATGACTGTACTGTCCAGGCATTCACATGCTTCAGAATATATATTGTAGCAAAGAAATTCAGAAAAAAGTTAATTAAATAACTTTGGGAGACCAGTCCCACACAAGCATTCTAAATCTATTTTAACTGTTGCTTGCATTACATGATGACATATTACAATCCTAAGTACTTAGGAAGAAGTATCATTCGAATCAGTGAGACTTATTTTTATGCATAACATTACAGTGTAAATTGCCTTAAAGTCCTCCCTTTCTACTCAGCCCTCATCCAAGTACAGAACATTCATTGGTTCTCCCTTTAAATAGATCTATGCAAACAGAGTAATGTGGTCCAAGGACCAGTGAGCAAGCCCACTCCCCAGGGTTCATCAAACTTTGACTGGCTTTGAAAACCAAGCCAACATTTTTGCTTACCATGACCTTACACCTCCCCAGCAATGCAACAGAATTTAACTCTCATTGTATGGAATGCAGCTTAGTTCCATGTAGTTATAGTTGTTTGTGAATTAACCTCCTTGAACACAGCTTTGTTTACTTATGAGTTTGGGCAATTGAACCCTGGACAGGAAAACGGGTAAGAAGAAGCAGGAGTTCTTTTTGATGCTAAACAATAGAGACGGAACCTCCAGCACTGCCTCTAATGGGAACGATATGCAAATTTCATGCCATATCAAAGAAGCCAACAATGGCAACTAATATTGCTACTATATCATCATCGTGATTGTCATTGTCATCTTTACAAGAGCAGCATCAAACCATCCCTGTTTGCTGTCCAGTCCATACGCTTTAATTTATCTCTCGTTTTCATGAAGTTTGGTTAGTTGGAAGGACCCATTACTCCATCATCTCTTTGTCTAAGTCTGTCAAATAGGGTTCACTGGCTAATATTATTGCACTTTGGAGCAGGAACTGACATGGGAGCAGAGTGACAGATCATTGCAGCCCCATTCCTCAAGTTCTGTTATGAATTGTGACCTTTATAGGGAAGACCAATATTCTTTTAAGTTATTGTTATTAATTGGGAGTTCTAAGAATGGAAACCCACATTTTCTTGAGGCTCAAATCACTACTAAAACAGAAGATGGAGATACATTTTCTCTGTTGTGTATTTCCTACCGACTGAACAGCTGAAAATTGGCATCGCTGGGTCATTTTTATCTTCTTATTACCAGCTTGCAGAAGGCACTGAGCACAGGAGGTTCCTGCTATGGATGGTATTTGCAGCAGATGTTGCTTCACTCCCTTTCTGTGTATTAAATTTGCCAGAGATTCATCCTGTTGCAATTTGTTAAAGGCACAGAAGTCAGTTGGCATCCAGAAATACAATGGATCCTAGTGTGAGCACTGATCTTACTTGCTCTGTTGCCATGCATTTAACATATTGACAGTATCAGGAGAAGAAGATGCACAAGGCAAGTTAACGTCGTTACCTGTGCAAGCTTTGAAATATCAGCTTTGAAATATGCCCTGTAAGCAATTCAAATAACTTATTGCACCATTGGAAACAATGGGAGGGCAGCTGCATTCAAAAGAGAATGATGCCATGGATGCTTGATTGTACTTTAAGTACAATGAAGACAAACATATTTTAATATGAGAAGGTGGAATGAAGCTCCATAGAGAAAAATATATTAGAACTAGTGTTTAAATAGAAATAATGCAGTGTTTATGCTTTTAATGAAGTGTCCCTGCACAGATATTAAAATCAACCACATATAAACTGTTTTCCATGCACAGAACAGTGGAAGGTGCATAGGAATATTTAAAAAGAGGAAGAAGAAAAAGATAGAGGGCATGAAAAGGAAAAGTGTCCTTTCGGATTGTTATTCAGTAGAGTAGTATTACTAAAAATGAACCCAGTATTATGAAAGGGTCACAGAATTGTAACAATTCTTTACCAGCATAAAGTGATTTCAAATGAAAGTTGGAAACTGATGCTCTGAAGCAAAATCTTTTCTCTGCACATCAAAATGTAAAATGTATATTTTTAAATGCCACTAAAATCCAGAGACATTTTTTTGATTTTCTGGTTTCTACTGCAGATGTCTCCTCCCATGACATATCAGAACTAGAATAAAGCTAGCTCTGTTTAAATTCATGCAATACTGCCACATTAACATTGAATTTGTTATATAGGCTTTGACCAAGTTTCCATAATGTTGTTTTCTGTTAGCTTAGAAGATACCATTGGAAGGGGGGATGAATTCTGAATGGACATACCTTCATGATGTCAACACTATAGGATATAACTCTTCAAGAGTCACTGTGACAACTTCTTTATGAAATTCATATGAGCGAGACATCTCACTCAACTTCACTGAAAATCACAGAATCACAGAATGGTAGAGTTGGAAGGGATCAAGAAGGTCCTTGGGTCCAACCCCCTGCTGGTGCAGGACACCAAGTCATACCACCCCTCTCTGTCTCATCCCCAATCAAACCCTCAATCCTTACTTTCTCTATCACAGAGAAAGTAGCCACCAAAAGACAATAGGCATTCACAAGACTCATAATCACACTGCTGGAGGATTCTCTGGCATAAATTGCTACATTGTGCAATGACAGTGGGTATATATAATCATAGCATCACATATGGAAAATATAGCATCCCTTCATGTTATTGTTTCCTGTTTTGTATTTCCTAAACAGACAGCCCTTCCTTGCAGCTCCAAACATAGCCCAGCATGCACCCTTGGCTTGAGCACTCTCACAAACCATTCCTTTTATGTTCTACACTAGTTTTAAGCAACATCCACTGATTGTCCTGGGAGATGAAGCTTACAGTTGCTGGTGAAGCCTTGTTGGTTTCTTTAGTGCTACAAACACTCATGTTCTGGCCGCATGTTCATTCACAGACATGATGAGAGGAGAAAAGGGATAGGATGGGATGTCCTGGCTGACTTACCTTCTTTTGTCACATCTCTGCTACCCTCTATGTATTGGAGGAAAAATGGGAAATGGGAAGTCTTCTCCAAGCAGGAGGACACTTTGAGTTTTGAATGTTGCACTTCATGCTGATGGACCTGGCTGAGGTTCCAAGTTGTCCTTCGGGAGTTTGCATGACATCTTTCCTTGAGTTCACTCCTGTTTCTCCAGCTACAAAACTTTGGGGGTCTCCTGGCTTTTGTGCGGTTTCCCCTCCCCTATATACAAAGTGAAAATTCTACTCCTAAGCTTATTTACCAGCAACAAACATTTTCAGCTAAAATATCTAGCATTTTAGGTACTTTGGACCCAAACATTTTGTCTTCAGCCCACCAGTGGAACGTTGTACCCCAAGACCTCCTCCAAAATGGAGTTCAGCTCTTTGGCTGAAAGAGGTGCAATAACCCTGATGTAGAAGCTTTTCTCCAGCCCATATAGAGCAATCAGGACAGGGGATAGTGGCTTGATGGAGAGACTGGGTGAGTGAAGTGGTGGGACTAGTCCACATTCCCTTTGCCATGCAATCCTAATTGCATCAGGGATAATAAAACAGGATGGGGTGTCATTAGGCAACATCGGGGAGAACGCGAATGGGTTCCTAGCCGAAGAGGACCAAAGCTGCATCCTCACTATATGTGGGACGAACAGCTACGATGTCGTAGCGTGAGCATGATTAGAAATTCACTTTGATACATACAACTGGCTGGTGTGTGTACACACCACCCTAAGTAGTACAGGTGTGAACTCTTAGAACAAATCCCATTCGCCTGCAAAGCTCCCTGTGACCAGACAAGCTTTCATCATTTTTGAAACAAAGTATATATTTTTGCAGCATGAATGAGTCTTGTTTTAGTATTCTTATAATCCCATTTTTAAAAGACACGCACATTCTCATTCTAGCATGCCTCAAAAACAAATACACTGCTTGTATTTTTACCTGGTGTAATCAGTTAAACTTGTCAGTTTACCCACTATGGTTTCTTATCTGTATTGTATGATAAATTGCACTATAAATCCATGCCACGTGGCATTTAGTGAACCTAGATAACATTAGATCCTATTTGGATTTACTTGTTTTCTTGTGTTGCCTATTATATTATCATTAAAAAGTTGTGAAATATGTTTCAAAAGTTGCAAGAACTCCTGGCATTGTCAGTTTCTGCTCAGATCTTCCCAAACCCATTGCAATGTGTATTTCAATGCAACATCCCCAAAGGATAGTGTTCAAAATCATTAACAGCAAATGTGTGTTTACAGCTAATCTGAATCAATTGCTAATTAACTCCACCAGGTCAAAATAGATTCTGCTTAGCTCTCAATCTACTTTCTTTCCTTTTCAAAATAATAGCAATGATTACTAATGTGTGCACGTGTATCCATTATGCCAACAGCCATGACAAATATAACAGCAGTAGTTTAGAATTACATATTTATAATCCGCAAATGTCCACCTCCTTGGGTGCCCAATGTGATAGGAAACCAGTGATATGATTTGTGTCAAGTGTATCACACTCATACTGCTTTAGCTACAGTTAGCTATGTGATTTGTGGATGTGATCCAGCCAAACATTTAGACATGATCCAGTAAACATTTTTAATTGCTAGGATTTAAAGCCCTGACCCATTTGTTCCAGGTTGGCTGGTTCTGAAGAGCAGCCTGCTTCCCTCTGCAGGACCAAGATCAGACCTGCTGGTTCTTGCAAGGAGCAGTGGCAGCAGAACCCTGTAGCACCGCTGGGATCTCCAGCAGCCTCTACAAAAGGGTTTCTTGCACTGCTCAGCTTTGTCACAGCAACATGGGCTTTGTGGTCCTGAGCCTGTTTCCAGGCTTCACTTGCCTTTCGCTCTTACCTGTTCTTGGCTCTGCTCTTGGCTTTTCTCTGAGCTCTCTTTGCCTGGTCTTTGTCTTCTCAGACTTTGCCTGGCCCTGCTTTTCTTGCTGGTATCTGGCCTCAGCTTGACTTTCTGCTTCACTTTCATCTTGACCATGCTTTGCTTGCCAGTATCTGCACTTGGATTGCACTTGGACTCTGTCTTTGCTCCTGGCCTTCTTGCATCCTGCTAAGAAAGATCTTTCTCCTTTTCAGTAGCCCATACATCCCTTTAAAAAAAAGCCCTGATTCCATCAAGTGATTGAACAAGGAAGCAAAAGATGCCTGACAATCTGCAGCACATGGGCAGAAGATCCCAAGCTGTGCCTCCAGAGGGATGCAGCACTGCCAGGCCAATTTGAGTGTCTTGCTTGTGCCTCTCAAGGACCCCAGTTCCTTTCAAGCCTGCCTGATTCTCAAATTAGCGGGAATTGATCTCCTTGCTAGTGTCAGTGTTTCCATCAGCCATTGATGGGCTGTGCCCCTTGGATGTGCTATCTCCTCCCTATGATTTCAGCTATAGTACTGGGATTTCAACACTGATAAATAATGAACTATGGGGGGAATCCACTTGGGTGATGACAGTGCCACAACTTCCTGTTTGTCCTGTTCCCTTGGCTGAGCTCTGATCTTTCTTCATTGAGACAAGGCACGCCAGACTAAAGACAAGGCATAGTGGATGAGATGAGCAAGGAAGGAGATGGGATACAGTACACCAGCATATTTTAGCAGAAAGCTCAAAAATACAAATGGGATGTTGACTACTTAGTACAGTAGCTTGAGAGTAAGAGTTCGGCAATGCTAAAAGTAGATCACCCTCTCAAACATTCTGGACTTCAGCCCCCAGCTTGGCCAATGGTCAAGAATGGTGGGAAATGAAGTCACAGAATCTGGAAATCTGTCTTAGTAAAACATCTACAGGTGAGAAAAGAACACTGTCTTCTCTTACTGAGATTAATCACCTCTCCCCACTTGATAGGCTGAGTTTAGGGATCAGAGATTAGGGATACACAATGGATTCAAATAAGTCAAGATTTCTAGGGGTTTGACCTGTGGATTCCACCTTGGACTGGATTTTCCTCACTTACATAAATTCTGTAGAATTCTTTTATTTATTGGAATTTTCCGCAAATTTAGTTATAGAAAGATATGAGAACTTATAAATGTGTTTTTACCCATAAAACATAAAACTGTACATGGGGGGATTCAAACATTTTTGCAAGTGCAAATTTGTGGAAATACATATAAATGCCATTTCTTAAAATAAGGGAAAATTCTGATTCTGTCAGTGAGCAGATGGCAGAAGTAAAGTTGCTTGACATTCCAGGAAATGCAAATGGAATGGATCTGACAAAATCAATACATCCCTCATTGAACTTGATGGAAATTTCATTTGGCATGGAGGAAGGGGCTATAAGACCTTAACTTTCATGTCCGTATAACTGGATTGTGCTCCATGTTGTTTCATTGTTTCTCCAGCCCCATTATTCAGAAGGGCGGGGGAGAGAAAGAGAGGGAGAAGAACCAGTTTCTTAATTAGTGTAGTACAATCAACTTAGATTTAAGTCATTACTGGGCCAGTCTAGTGATTAGGCTGGTGCTGTTAATAGCCTTGAATAATTCATAGCCTGCCATTGCTTCTTGTAAGGGAAAATAAAAATCTTCTAATGGTAATTTCTGGGGGAGAGCTGCTGTGAATGTGGCTCAAGGTCAACACCTAAATGCTGAAATTCACTTCAAAGAAGCCACCCATCCTGCATGTCTTTGCTAGATTCTTACCATGAGAGCAGAAATTTGAACTGAGAGATGATTTACACAGGAACATCCATATATTTGAAAGCCTCTGGCTGCCTGTTGGAGACATCAATTTTGATAGCTGTTGTGGACATCTTGAAAGCCTTGTCCTAGCTCTTGCAGGATTGGCAGTGCTTGGTGTCTTTGGGAAGCAAAAAGACAGGGACAGAAGTTGTGGAGAATTTAATGCAACTGAGTAGGATGGTTGGCATATATGTAGGGATTCCTGAATCTGTTAGTTTTCTCTGGCATTCAGTGTTTCAAAATCTCAAGTTCTTCTTCTTTCTGATACAAGATAGTTTGAGAATGTTAGTAAGTTCTTTTCAGAAATGACCCGTAATAATAATTCTCACCCATTTCATTGGCCATGTTCATATGGTCCCCCTGCCTGCAGTGGAGATGTTAAAGAGGAGCCACATGTGTGTAAAAAGAGATTTAGGAAACCCTAAACCAGCACCATGAAGATATTTCATGCAAAGGGATTCAGCCATGGAAACACCTAAACACACCTGGATGGGTCAATTTGTCAGTGTTGTTTTCTTCCACATTCATCTTTTCTTTAATCAAGTTCTTTTTGCCCTGAACATCATGAATGCCATGAATTGTTCATCCATCTCTCCATGTTTCTGAGCCAGCACAGAACCCTGCGAGCTGCTCCTTTTTTCCAAATCCAAGCTAAATATGCTAGTGTTGCCAAATGACAATAAAGCTGCCATTGCAAACAATCACATCCCTGAGCATAGGACATGGAACAATGAACTTACAGCACACCAGGTTCAGGTTAGACACCAGGAAAAACTTCCTAACTGTCAGAGCAATATGAGAGTGAAACCAGTTGCCAAGAGAAGTGGTGTGGTCCTCACACTATAGACTTCCAAGGAGAATCTGGAGAGTCATCTGTGTGGGAGGGTGTATCTTGGCATCCTGCACCAGCAGGCAATTTGACCCAATGGCCTCCTTGGCACCTTCTGAGCCTACTATTCTCTGAATTTATGAATCTCTGCACAGCAAACTGGCTATACAGTAACTAGAGAAGTTCATGGAATGGATGTTCTGAGCTCTTCATGTACAGACCCCCCTCTCAACCAGGAATGTCCCAAAGTGGCCATGGACTATCAGCACACTAGTCCATGTGATCAGCTGGGCTTGGTGTGACCAATATAGGGATGGAAAACTTCTCACATGGAAGCTGTCTACCACGAGTAATTCTTGGAGTGCAGGAGTCCCCTGGGACCTGCTTGGTTTGCAATCTGCATTTGGTCTGGCTTCACCACCTCTTCTAACCCCTCACCAGTTCCGCTTTCAAACAAAATTGGAGCTATCATCCATTTTTGGGCTGACGGTGATGCTGTGGGAGGGAACCTGCTCTCAACATTTGTGACCACCGAGCTCCATATACCATTGGAGCTGTGCATACTCATACCGAAACCTATGAATCAGTTACTGGAACTGAAATAAGTGTGGGAAGGTGAGACAAAGGTGAGCTGTACAAAGAGAAACAAAAACAAAGCACAAAATAGGTACTTATATTTGTGTGTGTGTGTGTGTGTGTGCGCACACAACAGAAATTTTACATTCAACCCATTTTTAACTATACTGAAAGGAACAAATAGCTTAACATTGATTTAATTTCAAGAGCTGGTTCATGTGAAGAATTTTGAAAAGGTCAGACACAAGTTACCTGAGGCTGGTATCTATAAACTGCATATGAGTTACAAACATCTAAGTGTATTTAAGATCAGGTCCCTGAACACAGAAGCTGACCTGCTGAGCGTTAATGAACATTGGCTGAAGCCTCCAGGCAATTATCCCATGATAGCAATTTCTATTTCACATGGAGGATGTGGAAGGACCAGGTTCAAATCCCCAATTCAGCATTGGAGGCAGCTAGGTAGTATTGGCCAGCCACTGCCTCTCATCCCAGTCTAAGTCTTGGTAAAACCGATTTCCTAACTAAGCACTGTCCAGGGGTGTTGGCTACAATTCCCTGCATTCCTACCTTAAACAGCCAGGAGTGCCATGTAGGGAAAGGCTGTGGCAAGATGTAGGAAAACTCACAAAGACAGCACTTGAGTGGCACCAGGTTTTACCTACAGGAGATACTTGAAGAAAATTTAGATATGCAAAGTGAGGACAATGGAGGAAACCAAGTTGGGTGGGAAGCGTTCTTACAACTGCAAACATCTCTCAGAAAGGCTCTGGATGTGTTGACCTGAAAACCCATGAGAAATATTCATGGTTTACTCACTGGAAGGTTCTATATCTCTCTCAGGGTGCCAAACATTATGATATGGTAAGCCTCCAGGAGAAACTTCAGGTTATGGGGTGACATAGAGATGGAATTAATTAAATAAATAATATTGAGTTGTGGGATCCGGGATTACACAGAACAGTGTTAAGGGCAGTGGTGCCATGTGGACTAGTCTTTCTACCCAACACAGGAATACTTTGTGTACAGTATAGAATAGCAGTCACTCCCTGATTTGCAAACATGCCTCTTTCTGTTGGAACTGGTGCTTTCAGTGAAGGATAGAAGTGCCACTTCACAAAGACCTAAGATGGAGGACAGAGTTCATCTGTCCCAAAAAGTTGATGTCAATCTTGCTTTGGCCAGATGCTGTAGGTGAGTTAATTAATGTTATGGGGATTAGACACTTTTCAGTGTAAGGAGTGTAGAAGAAGGAGACATTCAGGTCTTGAAAACACACACACACATGTACACACACACATATTTATTTTTCGATTTATATCCTGCCTTTTTCCTACAAAGGACTCAAGGCAGCTTATATCTCCTCCTCCATCTTATCCCCACAACAACAACCCTGTGAGGTAGGTTGGGCTGAGAGTCTGTGACTGGCCCAAAGTCACCCAGTTGGCTTCATGGCTGAGCGGGGACTAGAACCCAGATCGCCTGAGTCCCAGTCCCATGCTCTTAACCACTACACTACACTGGCTCTCTATATGGTCAATTAGTCCTTGTGGGGAAGTAACCAAACGTATATGTGTTGAGAATGAGAATTACCACACGTTCTTGAGAAGACTTGGAGTATAGCAATCACACCTATATGAAGTCTGCCTCTTATATCTCACATTTTGTTTTGACACAATATAGATTCTGTACCTGTTGTAAATTTGCACTGAAGCAAGCAGGTAAGTGTCTGTTAAAAAATGTATCTCTGTTGGTTGAAGTTCACATCCTGAAGTAAATGGAAACCAAGGGATGTTATATAACCCCTTGTTATATATGCTTGTACATTTCTTTGTGGACAGAAATACTTGTTGCTTTCATAAGTTACCCTGTCAGTTTCTATTCTTTCTCTTGTGATTGCTGATGTGTCTGCTTTATTAAACTTGCTGGGATCAAACTAAACACAGAATGAAGTTCCTTCCATTCCACAAGTGGGATGTATTGGAGGTTTATTAGTCAATAGAACTTACGTTTTATACCTGCCTGCTTTCTTGCCCTAAATGCACACAACTTCTATCCATCCATCCATCCATCTATCTATCCATACCATTTGAAAAATCAGTGTTTCTGCTTGACAGACATTTATTCAACTGTCCAATGCACAGACAACATTAATACAAGGGAAATAACAGGTAAGCAGAGGAAATGAATACAGATCAACGTGTGTGCTTCCCCAGGTTCCAGCACAATTTAGCACAAGGGTAGTTAAACTAGTATCCCGCAGAGGTTCTCCCATCATTCCTACACATTGGCCAAGCTGATTGGGGTGAAAGATGTCACATTCAAGTCATGGATTCCACAGTGCAGTGCGTTTTGCTAAGTTGCACAAACGCCATGGACTGGTGGACTGTGTTTTCATTTCTTGGAATGTTAAGCAAATGTGGGCATAGGGAAAAAATGAAATTCAAAAGAGCTGACCAAAACTGTGCATTTTCTCAAATAGGCTGAAGTGTGAAAAGAAACATGGGGGTTTATGCATATTTGGAAGTGCAAATTTGTGCAGTGGTAAATTTGCACAACTGCAAATGAATGCAATGGAAAATTATCTGATTACATGGGAGCAATGGATTGAAAGATGCCTGATAATCCATACAATGAAGATAGAATTTCTTCCTCAACTTCTTTACATCCTTAGTTGGGACTGATAAGGCTGTCTGTGTGTAGCAGCACAATAAGTGTCAAAGAGCACATTACATTCATTATGCAGCACAAATTGGGGTCTACTCTTTTCTTGTTTATCTTAGCATAATGCACAGCCAACCAACTTACATCATGATCAGTGTCATTGGAAAGATGGTCTGTCTCCCAAATTTCTACCACTTAAAAGGGGGGTAGGTGAGAAGCTTCCACTGAATTCAAAGAACCCCCACTTTTTGCCTCCTTAATCTCAGGAGAATGCATAATTCCAAGAAGTAATCAGGATAATATTTAATCCTTTTTTCCTGGTGTGAACTGGTCCTGAGTTGTTGCTGCAAGCACTTACACTTAAAGAAGAAGAAAAATGAGTAGGTACAGTTAAATTCCACATAATTAAGGAACTGTGTGATTTGATCACAGGAAATGCAACTCAGGGTGATAATTTGCAGGGTTAGACCATATAAAGAGGGACCAGTACTGTTGTCAAGATCCCTGTCCCATTGGATACCATCCAGTGGTGGAAAGCAGGTCCATTTAACCATCTCTTCTGCAAAGGAAAATTCCCTTAGGTTTCTCTCTCTGCTGTTACAACCAGCAGCAAGAATGGTTGAGACATAAGCTCCATCAAGCTTGCTTTTCCAATTTATCAACTCTGGACCGCAGCTCTTATTCCTCTATCATTGCCCCAGGCTGAACTATACATTTGGAAAACATCTACTGTTTGCTCCTGTTTCCCATGCTGGAATGTAACATTTGATAAACTCTGAATGCATTTTTTTCTGGGTAGTCTTTTGGTCAGGTAACTCTACCCAGCCATTTAAATGGGATATTGTCCAAATGATTTTCAAAGCACACTGATCCTTTACAGAACCACTCCCTGTTCATACTTGCATTGCAAGAGATCTAGATGAGTGTCTTCGTGTGATCATAGTCAAGCTATGAGCTGGTAGAATTCATATATTCTTTAGCCAATATCCACACAGTTTCATGGCAAGCACCACATGCTCAGTGGAACTCTGTGTTTCATTAGCATATGCATGCTTTTATTTGGACGTCTGTCCTATCCATTTTGAAGGTTCAGCACAAGAACAACACAATCTATTTGGCCACCACATGCCAGTTTGGAAAGACAAACAAATCTTACACTGTTGCAAAAAGATGTACAAGCTTTCAGCTTTTGGCAAGTCTTCAAGAAAAGATCATTCCAAAGGTTTTGAGCATCAGCCCTGCATGGAAATTGACAAGCAGCGTTGAAAGCTAGGGGACTTTAAAAATAATTTTGATTGATATATTTCACATGGGTTGCATTAGAAAGCAACATCAGAAACACTTGTGCATGCATGGAAATTGTGTGCAGTAAGAGAAGAAAAGAAGTTAATTTCTCACACTATGTATCACATAAACAACAAAATCCTCTCCTTGCCTCTCCTCTTAAAAACAAGCCCCATTCAATTCATGCGTTATAATGGGGAAGGGGAAGGGAAGGGAAGGGAAGGGTTAGGGTTCCTATTTCCTGTTGGTATTTTTTCACATTTTTCCATGACTGAATGTGCATAAAATTATGGAAAACTGTTTTTTAAAAGATGGTCCCCATGTCTTGGAATCTATGCAGGTTAGGAAAGGTCAGTCTGCTCCAGAATCCCTTGCCAGATTCATGGAAATGCAAACTCACCTGCATCCATTGAGGATTTTTCTGAAATCCTCAGCACAGAGTGGTTGCAGGAATGCTGATTATATTGTGGTCCGGTGTCCCAGTGAAATAACGGTGAGCATCATTCTTGTATCATATGTTGCCATATGTTTCTGTACATGCTTTTGCGCAAATAAGCCCCACTAAATTCATTGGAATGTCTTTCACAGTCCTTGTGTTTGGGATTCTATCCTTAGACGTGTCATTGCATTTCTTTTTTTCTGCTGAACTATGTAACTGTTAGCAGGGGGGAAAATTCCTGATATAAAGATAAATAACATACAACTGGCTCAGTCTTCAGCCTCAGGCTGACATCAAGGTGGTATTCATGTTCTCCAGTGATTTAGATCTTCTCTTCCGCTTTATTTTATATTTTATTTTATTTTATTTTTTGTCTTTCCCCTTTCTTTCTCATTGAGGGATGTGTTAATTCCTTAAAGGTCATGAATCACTTCTGCTAGAGCAATATTAAACTTTTATGACTACATGAAATTTTAAGAAGCAAATGCTAAAACCTGGTTCAAATAATAGTTAAAAACTTTGTTTTGCCAAAAACGGGGGGCGGGGGGTGGACGGTCACATGAGGTGTATGTCAATTTTGACTGGTAAGGGGGAAGATACTTTTTATTCTTCCTGTTCATTTGACTACTAAATAAGGATTGCTACTGGCCTGTAACTGGCAATGTACAATCGACAGATTAATCTGAGCCTGCCTGAACCACCTACTGGCCTGGTTTTCATGTCACAAGAAGCTGTGGTAATTTCTTACCCTTGTTGGTCTGTTACACCATCCAGGTGTGGTATTGCCATGTGCTACCTTTATTTTTCTGCAACCATGGAGATAATTGATAGTCTGTTCTGAAGTTTCTACCCTCCATTGTAGCTTTTCCAGGCCCAGGATCATCATTTTACCACTGTGAATAAGACAACACCACAGCTGGCGGATGGAGTGGACATTGCCTGGGGAACTGCACGTTCATCTGACCAGCAAGTTCAGGCAAAACTCTGTGCACCTTGGAAACTGTACAGGTTTTCTTGCTGTGATGTGTGAACCAAGCTTTGTTTATTCACTTTTTAATGTGTAATTTCTGCTCTGGAGAGATTATGCAGATGTAATGGTGGAAAGGGATGAATCCTGGAAGAAAGGAAGGAAGTCCTGATGCAATTTTCTGTAGATTATGTTTTGTGCGAGAATTAATGCATTAATGTAATGCATAGGAGAAAGGGAGGAAGAGGTGGGGCAGACGAAGTGAGAAGAGGCTGTATAATCCTTTTTGCTGTGATCCTGTATGCAACCTCTGGAAATTAACGTGGTCATTGGGCTGAAGGAGCTTCTCCATGGCTTCTTGCTGCACCATCCAAAAGCATCATTGATGTCACAGTCCCACAGCATTGCTTGATATTATTAGGCATGGCGAGTGATGTTCGAGATCCCCAGGGATCTTCAGGTGGCTTTTCTCTGCGCATCTCCGATACCTGCTCACATGTGTTAATAGAACATTGTAGAAATAAAATTGTGTCCAGACATGAAATCTGTGAATTGCCAGAACTCAGACCAGGCAATATGCATTTCACTAGAACTCTGGAGAGCAGCACTGCTTTGGACGGCCTTTGAGACTTAATAGCCCAATGCTCATCAGACAGGAGTTGTCACTGCACATATTTAAAAGTCTTTAATAAAGACTTGAAAGCAGCCTGGTCCATGAAGGAAAAGTTCCTTAGTGATGTTAGTACTGCTACTTCGTGAGGACTAGACTTTGATCTTTGTCTTTGATCTGACTTCCACTCATTCTGGAAATTCTCTTAAAAAAATTAAAACAGATTGTTGTTTGACTTGTGCTGATGCACACTTGCAGAAATGTACAAATCATCAAATGCAGTAATGCACATATTTATGGATTTGCACTTGATCACATCTGGTCCAAAGAGAAAGTGGTCTGCAAGCTGGGGAGAGTCACACAACTCGGGGGTTGGGAGGGGGAAGCAAAGTGGGGCAGGGGAGGGCTGGACAAGGCAAGGACCTCCTGAGGAACCTGCAGGTTGAATTCGTGGAAATCAAATATTTGAACCCAATAACGTTTTCTTTGCTGCACCTCTTTTATGTCCTTTGGATCCATCCAGACTGCTTTCTGCCCTCTTGCATGATACCTCCTTGAACACAAGGTCACTGAGAACATAAAACTACCCAGGACCTGTAAAATCCCTCTGTATCCCATTCCCACTGAGAAGAATCACTGGTGTCTAATCATGACTGCACTCAAACTTGCAATGGTGTCCCTTAGCCTTTTTAACGCTTGGTCTATGTACCACTCACCTTGGTGAGCTTTCTACTTTTGTTTGTAAAGGGAGGAAAGAGAAAGTCAATCCGGATCCATAGATAATTGACAAGTGGCAAAAGAGAGGCTCGGTTAGCTCAGCTTATTAAAACAGACGTGTTGCATCTGGTAGCTGCAGAATCTGTTTGTCCAAAGATATCCAGCAAATAAATAATTAAAATCAAATATTGGCAGATGTGCATTTCCCCCCAAATGGATGCCTTTCCTCTGATGTGCACTTGCTGATAAAGCTATTAACTTTAATGACTGCTTTTCCACCCCCCTTCCCAAGCATCTGCCTGTCACCCATACGAAGACGTAGAAACATGCCCTTAAAAACAATGGGAGAAGTTGCATCTGCCTATTCCCTCTTGTGTTTGGCAAATACGTATGTTAGAATGATGTAGAAGCTGGAAAGTATCTGTATTCTTGCCATTCACCTCCAGGCTTGGAGGGAAATCGACTGGGATTGGCTGCAGCTGGATTTCATTTTGGAAGAGGAAAATAGCTGCTGTCAATGACTCATTCGGTATGCATGATCAAGCAACAGTCAATGGTTTCTTGTGCCTCATTAGCTGTGGCAACAGGAAGAAGTATGATTCTCCCAAAATACCTGACCTTCTTACAAATGAGGGCCAATATTTTGAAGCAGACGAAAAAAGCATTTGAAACATCATTGATTTCTTTTCTATACAGTAAACACTGAAAATTAGCAGCACTTTACAGACAAATTTCTAGTGAGACATGGAAGGACCTTATGATAAACTGTTGGCACTGCAACACTTACAAGCCCCAACCCAACTCACCTCAAAATTACCATTTTTATTATTGTTATTTTTCAATTCAAAGAAAATATGGGGCATTTCAAGGAGGCCTCTACCAAGCAGGGGAGGATAGAAATATTTGTGAGGACTATCACCCCCCGCATGAGTTTTAGATGTCACCTGGTCAGCTTTGTACATGATTCATAATAGTTTCTTCAATTTGCGATGTTACCGGGACTTAACAATGCAAAGTAAGGTCATGGTGGAGGAATACAAGAAAAGAATGGAAGGCATTTTTACAAATACAGAAGCTGTCACCACAAGTGTGGGTGCACGGGGCGGTCACAGGAGGTTGTTTTTGGCAGTTGTTCTGCCACTGGCTGCGTGGTTGTTCTTCCTGGCCTGGTAGAGTGGATAGAAGAACTCTAATGAGCAACAATTAAAAAAGAATGATTAGAGAGTCCTAGAGTGAATTTGTTTGGTTTAAAATTGGCACTTGTGGGCTGGGAGTGGAGAGAAGGGACTTTTTTCAATGAGTGCTTATTAATGATTGCCTGTTTGCTTATCTCACGGCTGGGAGGGATTGTGGAGATCATCTAGTCCAACCTAGCCTGAGTCTGCAGGAACTACAGTATCCTTGCCAGATGGCCAGTTATCTACTGTTTAAATACCTCCAGTGAAGGAAAACCCACCATATCCTGAGGCAATCAACTCAACTTCTGAACAGCTCTCAGGGTTCTACTGTTTAGCCAAAATTTGCTTCTTTGAAATCTCCACTTGTGGATTCTAATCTTGCCCTTTGGAGCAGCAGAGTACAAAACTGTTTCATCT
The DNA here is from genome assembly GCF_004798865.1 of Varanus komodoensis. NCBI lineage: Eukaryota > Metazoa > Chordata > Lepidosauria > Squamata > Varanidae > Varanus > Varanus komodoensis. The sequence continues at coordinate 5,590,068 of NW_025336142.1, forward strand.
TGTCCACAATGGTATTTCAGGTATTTAAAGGCCTTTGTCAGGTCTCCTTTTAATATTCTCTTCATCCTAACTAGACCCAAATCTTTCATTCAATCCTCATACTTGGTTTCTAGATGCCTCACCAACCTCGCTGCTCTTCTTTGGATATGCCCTGACATGTCAATTGCCTTTTTCAAACAGGATGCCCAGAACTTGACATAGTACTCAAAATACAGCCCGACTGAAGAACATAAATGGAATTATTGCTTCCCATGATTTGGAGACAATGCTTCTGTTAATGGAGCCCAGTATTTCATGAGCTTTTTTAGCTGCTGCATCACAATGCTGCCTCTTAATCAGCTGTTGGTCCACTGAAATACCCAAGTCCTTTCCGTGTGTTCTGCTTCCTTGTTCAATTTGACTCACATTTTATCTGCTTTGTGTTCCCAGTTATCCCTCTTAGCTTAATGCCATCTGCCAACTCAATAAATGTTGAGATGCGGCTCAACATATAAACAATCCACACATTCACAAGCAATAAAACTAAAGTCCTTTATTGCTACTTGTCTACAAGATTAACAACTCTACAGATAAGCTCTACTGTTGAGGTCTTTGCAATGCAGTCCTTTAGTGACGTCTCTCCCCGAGCCCATGTGGGACTAGCTATCTTGGCCCCGCCTTTCCTCTCTGAGGCATAACAAGGATTGCCTTTGTTTTCACCTCCTCAGAATTCTCTGATTGGTTGCTAGGGAAAAGTCTACCACGCCCCCTTAGTCTCCTGTTTCGTGCTCAGGAAGCTCAGTGTCAGGAGGGGGTGGGGCAGTCTGCTCAAACTCTCTCTGAGCAGAACTCATAGTGTCTTTTCCCTCGGGGCTCTCTTGCTTTGATGTAGGCTCGGGTGTTAGCTCAATGGGCGGAGAGTCAGGATGAGGTACAGCTATCTCCTCAGCCACCCCCAAGCTAGGTTGTGGGGTTGACATTTGGGTACAGGGTCCCAAGCACAAGACCTCCTCGTGAGTAGCTGCCTCTGTCGGGGCTTCAGGCACGACAATAAATGATTCTTCCACATCGTCATCTAAAACATTTATATAAATGATGGCACCACCAAGAGCATGCCAATTTCGTTTTGGTTGTTCACCCAGCTCTGGATCCACCTAAATATAATCATCCAACCTGCTTTTGCAATCTTGCAGACAAGGACTTCACACACAACCTGGTCAAATGATTTGCTGAACTCATAACACATTATGTACAAAGCATTTTCAGGATCTAGAAAACTAATCACAGGTAGTTTCACAGCTGCAAGGACTTCCAAATCAGGCTGGGATGAAACTCAGCAAAATCTGTCTTCCAGCATTCTCCCACAGGAATGCCACTGTTTTAGCCCAACTATGTCATTCCTATAACATATGAATCAGCCACCTGAGCAGTTTGTCAAAGCAACTATTTGTGCTCCTCCTCTTCTTTTGCTTTTGACTTTCCCTAGCATGACGTTCTTCTGAAGTGAGTCTTGGCTTCTCATGATCTGCCCAAAATATGACCACCTCAGCTTTGTATTTTTGTTTGTAGAGAAAGTACAGGGTTGATTTGATTCCGGACCCACTTGTTCATCTTTCTTTCAGTCCAGAGTATTCACAAAGCTCACCTCTAGCACCATGTTTCAAATCTACCCATTTTCTTCATGTCAGCTTTCTTCACTCTCCAGATTTCACACCCATACAGCGATACAGATGACCTTGGCCTTGGTCCCCAGTGAAATGCCCTTACGCTTGATAATCTTTGCTAGTTCCTTCAACGCTACCTTTCTAAGATTATGTCTATCACATCTGCCTTATATGTACAAAGACCTCTGGGATACCTGAATGGTTGTGTCCTCATCTCCTTGCTGCCCATGAGAACAAAAGGCATTCAAGGCTGGGCAATGTTCAGCCTAATGCAAGGATTTTGCAAACAACAGAACACTGGATAAAATCCTTACATCCAGTCTCCCATTCTCAAAAGCAAACTGACTTAGAATTTCCAACCACTTGGGGGAAATTTAAATGGCAAGAAGGCTGGATATGTTTTTTCTTGTGCTCAGGTGTATTTGCAAAGGCTGTATTTGGGCACAGCATTTTTTAGTATCCAAAATGTTTCTCCACATTCTGCAAAAAAATAAAAATAAAAAAATAAATCCATATGCAGTCTTAAAAGAGACACTTCATTATAACAAGAAAAATGTGTTGATCCCCAAGGCAGTGATTAGGCCATTTGTCAAACACTGTTAGAGTTTCTGATAACATTTACAGGTCACATCTACAGGTTTTTTAGCATCCAGCGAAATCGAGTCTGTCAAAATGGAGCATATCCACCTGAACTTAGGAGATTGATCATTACGATTAAAGTTTGACAAATTTAGTTAAACTTTCTGGAACTCCCTTCCAAAGTGCAATATCCCTCTAAGCTTGGAAAGTCAGGGCAGTGATGTGTCAGCTTTCTCTGAAGTTTGTTTCTGAAACTGCCGGCTGTGTGCTTGTTGCAACAGGAGGCTTCGCATTTTGGAATATAGAATTCTGCCTCCTCTACCGTTTAAGTTACAGGGATGATTTTGTGACATAGTGTGATTTTTTAAAAACATCCTTTAACAAAACTACCTCACACTTACTTCAAAAAAATTAATGATTCTAAAGTGTCTGCTGTAATGACACAGAAAAAGAGGGGGGCAGTTCATGAATGACAAATCCTTAGACATTCCTTCAGTCTTTAAATCTAGTTCGTAATGGCATATTTTCCAAGCAAAATATTGGTCAAACAACACCTGTAAAGAAAAAGCCACAATCAGAACCTGGATCTTTATGGGAGCCATAATCTTTGGGGTAGGGAGTGGGCGTCCTTTCCTTCCTTGCCCCCATGTCCTCTAACCTGCGGTCCCCACCAGGTTCTGGTTGCAGTCTAGACAAGCTCTTGGGTGGGTCTGAAAGCAGAAAGACTGGGGCTAAAATACTAAACACTCACTAAATATCAACATAGGGTACCTTAAAGCTCTTACTACCAGTAACTAAGCCATATAAAATGAGTGTGGGGAAAGACTTAAAAGCTGGGAAGCCAATAAACCATTGGTGCATGGGAGAAATAAAGTAGGACCAAGGAAAGGGGAGCCAGGTGCCTGGGAAATTCCAGAAATTCCACCTGGGATCCCAGTTATGCTATGTCAGGACACCAGGCATGCTAGATTCAGTCCAGAGGCCTGAATGACATGAAATGTTATCCAAACTGTTGCTTCAGAGCTTGAGTATTCTTCATCCCGCACACTTCCTTGCTTTAATGACATATAATGCACACTATTAAAATGCTAGGACTTCCTTTCCCCTGCCAATCATATCTAAGACAATAAGACCATGATAGGGGTTTGTATAGTGTTGCTCTCCTGGCAGTGGGGCAAACTGGTTATAGGGAGATGCCACAGCACTGGCTTCTCCCGCACAGCTCCAGAGTTTTAGCTCAGCAAGGTCATTCCTATAACATGTGCATCATCCACCAAAGCAACCATTTAAGCATCCAACAGAGCACCAAACTTTCTGAGAGCTGTTCTAATTATACAGATCTAACTTTCCTGGAACTAGGGATGTGTGAAGGATTTGCATTGGATTCTCTGGGCTTGGCTTTCCATACTCCAGTCCGCTTTCCCACAGCCATGAGGCTGAGTTGCTGATAAGCATGCCCAGGATTCATGTGATGCTCCCCAGGAATTGGGCCCCATGTGAGCACTGCCCAAGCAGTCTCCTCCTCCACATCTCCTTCAACAGTTTTGTTAGTGCTGCTGCGTGTGAGCTGGGAAAATATTGCTGGCTGCACAATGTGAGCAGGGATGTGGGAATGCTCTCATGTACATGCTTTCCCCTCCCACTTTTTCTCCATGTGACTGTGACAGTGACATCTAGAAGGAGCGCAAGACATTCATTATGAAAATGATCACAGCAAGCAACATTTTTATGTCAGCCTCAGTGTTTCTCTGTCCCCTTTTGCTTCTGTTAGAGAAAAATAATTTTCACTAAGGAAAACTGGCAGATCACCAATGAATGAACAAACTGGACTTGCTGGGAGATGGCAAGAAGCTTAGGTTACTTTAAGGGTGAGCCAATTTATTTTTGCATGTACTTTTGTAGCTGTATGCCACAGTAAATCTGTTACATCTTTAAGGCACCACAGAACTCCTGATTGTTTTAATTAGAACTGCAAATGAGCATGGCTTGACTAAAAGTGACTAACCCCCTCCAGTTTCTTAATGATCAGAAGAAGGGAAAATCACACTGACAGTAAAATCCCACACATGTCTTATCCGAAATATATCCTACTGTGTTCAACAGGAGATTCTCTTAGTGCAGATCATGTGAACTCCTGCCAGAAATTAACTGTGAAGTTCAGTTGAGTCATCAACAAACAGCAAAAACCCAAGGGAAGAATCAAATAAACACTGTACCTTCTGGAAATTCAAATTGCTCACTAAAAGCTTGACCTTCTTGAGGAGTTCTAGAAATGATCTAAATAGAAATTCTTATCTGAAATGAAAATATTCTTACTGAACAAGTGTAGCAATAATAATCATCAATAAGCTCTGCTTATTCACAGGCAAGATGGAAAGATCTAATAAAAGTTATGTAGGTGGATTAAGGTGCTATCCAATGGGGCTTCTCATGACTCTAAAAACTTGGAGGATTGTGACAGTGGAAATGAGAGGTGTGCAGAAGCAAGAATTCCTGCTGCATTCTTTCCCCCCTCCAAAGAGTTGATGGTTTGCTTCTTCTCTCCCTGTCCTCTAGATTCCCTCCTATGCCAGCTCTGAAGATAGTCTTGATTCTTGAAGTGTAGCCATTGTGAAAAGAACCAAGTCCACCGCCAGCCTACTGAGGTTGGAATCCCAGCTCTAATGGCAAACATTGTGGGGAAAGAAATATCAAGGTAACTTTAGCAACCTCATATAAAGAAAATCTCTATAAAATGTTTTATAGATGGTATCTATCGCCAAATAGATTAGCAAAGATGTTTCCAAATATGTCAAATGGATGTTGGAAATGCAAACATAAGCTGGGTACCTTCTATCATATGTGGTGGACTTGTAATAAAGCAAAAAAAATTGGGCTAAAATTCATAAATGGCTTGAGGAAATGTTACAAATATCTTTAATATTTAACCCTGAAGTCTTTTTACTAGACATTGTACCTGTTGATGTCGATAAACAAGCTATGTATTTGATTTTCATGTAATTACTGTGGCAAGGATTGTATTTGCCCAACATTGGAGGCATGAAGAACCACCCACTGATGAACTGATTTTGAAAAAGATTCTGGATTGTGCTGAAATGGACAGACTGACTTTGTCTCTGAAGGGGAAAGAGAATACGTACTTCTATCAAACTTGGAAATCTTTTTATCATTGGCAAGATAAACAGGACTATGTGTATATTTGAATATATTTATGGATTGTTATAAAAAATGGGGGGCTGACCCAGCAGGTCTGATGGTTCTGATGATTGATGTTTTTTTTAGTTTCTTTTCTTTCAGTTTGTAGAGAATAATGATAAAATTTACTCAAAAAAAAAAAAAAAGAATCCCAGCTCTGACATCAAAGTGTGTTTCCAAGATCAGAACAGGGTTTCTAAGCCCCAGAGATGATCTCAAGATGTTGTAGGATTGAGCTCTAATGTTACTATTTCATATCGCAGTTCGGACATCAGCTCAAAGGGAGAGTTCAGCCAAGGAATCCAAAGCAGACTGAGGCTAGGAAGGGCAGCAATGCAGGGACTAGAAAACAGCAAGAGCAAGGTTGTTTCACCCAAGAACAGGGCCAAGATCATCCACATTGTGGTATTCTGAATCATCATGTATGGGTGTGAAAGATGACAGGAAGAGAATGCATGTGTTTGAAACATGCTTGTGGAGAAAAGCTTTGGGAATACTCTGGTTTGACAGAGACAAACAAGTGGTTTCTTGATTAAATAAGCCAGATCTTTCCTAGAAGCAAAAATTGAGTAGAATAAGGCAGCCCTAATTTGGGCATCATGAGAAGGGAAAACTCCCTGGAGAACACAGCCATGGTAGGGTAAGCCAATGATGGAAGAAGAAAAGGAAGGCAAATGCGAGATAGATGGACTTCACAAAGGAAGCCATCAAAATGAATTTGCAAGAGCTGAACAAGGGTGTCACAGACATGGCATTTGGGAGAGCTTTCATCCACAGAGTTGCCACAAGTTTGAGATGACTTAATGGCACATAACAAATTATCAATTCAGACTTTGTTCCAATATTTATTTTGTGACAGTCTTTTTACTCTGGTTTCTTGTCATGTATTTTCTTTAATTTCAGCCACACTCCCATTCACACTTACCTTGGAGTAAGCATTATGAAGCACAGTTGGAGTTCATTCTGATTAGCTATCCACAGGATTGCTCAACATATGTTATTAAATGAGCATATGTTATTGAATGAAAAATAAATAAATGAATAAAAAGAAGGGAAGTGGTATAAAATGATCTTGTTTAAGATAATTCTGCTCTTGCTTCATTTTTTAAATGACATTACCCTAAAAATCCCAGCTGGAACTCTTCTTTTTTATTGACCTGTAATAAGTGAGATTGTACTGAATACAGCATTTGTATAATCATAGAGACGGCTCTGACAAGCTGTGTTTGGTTTATCCAGATGGCAGAATACCATGAAGATTAAAATGATATGTCATCAGAGGGAATCTTTGTACACCTATTTATTTAAAAGACTTTTAGTACATGTACAGACACACCCTCTTAAATAAAATCTGGGTCCATTAGCGGATGGAAAGGAACTAATTTCAGATAATTAGAGCAAACATTATTTAGCAATGACCTTCATAAATTAGCATAACAGAGCTAGCAGAAAGCTGGATCGTCCGTCTTATAGGACTGTTGTTCATGTAAAACTTACAGGCAAGCTACCCAGTATAAATTATTATAGTATATACCCAAAAGCAGTATTCTTGAATAGCATTTAAGTACTATCTGCTGTATCAAATTCCTCCAGGAACCAAGTAAGCATCTTATTTTTGTACCCCTTTCAGATTGCAAGGCAATAGTTCCAGTGAGTGAAGTAGTCAGCAAAGTTAAGGCACTTTCTGCAGATGAGTATAAACAGGCAATAACAACAAGAGCAACAACATCTCCCAGAATTGTTAGTGAAACTGAAGAAGATTTTGTATCATTCTCCTTGTTTTAAAAGTAATACCAAACTCCCTCAAATTTACCTGGTTTTTGTATTACCCCAAAGTGAGCATTTACTAAGGTTATGCATGCTGTTAATGGAGCTGGCTAGAGCTGGAGGTCAAACTAGATGGCCCGGGAGACCCCTTCTATGCTGATTTGGTAATCAGGGTCCATGCTGCCACACAAAATTACATCACAAAATTAAGTCTTTCAATAGAGTTTGATGCCAGCAAAGCCAACATCTGAGCATGCAAAACCAATTATTATTCAACATTTGCAAACATTTGGTGTTATGCCTCTTGTTTAGAACAAGGGGTTGAAATGTTTCAGCGCTTGCTCCAATGTGTTACTGACAAAACACTTGTTTCGGCAGATTTGCACTCAAACTGAGTGAAGTTTGGATAGTTTCTAGGTTTTCATGAAGCTGTAACCCTGTTAATGGTTTTTGGGGAATAAAAGCACCTATAGAGCACCTTCAATTCCCACTGTAGGAATGGACTATGGTTACCTGACTGGAAGATCAGCAAATGGCCTCCAATCCTGAGAATTAGAATTTGATAATCACACCTTGGAGTTAGAAAACTCTCTCTTCCTTGACCTTGCTTGCATTCTGAATAACCTTTTGGAAATGGTAGTCAGTGGTACCACAATCTAAGGGTTCTGCCTATCGAAATTTGTTCAATTTATGTTTTATATGTATTTTTAGATTTAAAAAATGCACTTGTCTGCATTTTTAGTGGTTTCTTCCATCGAACAATGCATACTGTAAACAAAGGCATATATTAGAGAGATGAAAAAGGATATTGAGGAAAAGCCATATATTAGGAGAATACAGACACACACACAGTAAACAAAAAGGCATATATTGGGAGAAACAAGCATAAAATTGCTTATGAATTGCCATGTCACTTTAACAACAAGAACAAAACTCAAAGTTCAAGACAAAGTGACCTTAAGACTGGAAGAATTAGCAACTGAAAGAAACCAAAATGGACAGATTCATCCATCCCTGCTTATAAATCAGTTTGGGGAACATTTCCTTTCCACCACAGCATATATTTTCTCAGATGACACAGCACTGCTTTTTGACCCCTTCATCCCCATGCTGCTTATCATCTGCCTGAAATTGCATGGGGATAGTCTCTGGAGATATATGATATTTCTCCTTTCTTCTTTGCCAAGGGAAGGTCTCATGAGGGTTTTCTAGGAACATCCCTGGCAATGCATCATGCCCTAGCATTGTTCCCAAGCTGCATTATGTCCAGGATTAAAAAAGAAAATGCTGCTGGGCCGCTGAAAGTGTTTGAAATGAGAGTGAAGCTTCCCTGCTCTTTTGTTTGCATGTTATATCCCTTCCCATTACTTCCATAAAGATAAATCCAACTTCAAATACCCCAAAGAACTGGGTCAAATACTTCCAGATAGCACTCCCCAAAGCATCTTAATGGTGCACCTGGTTCTGGTGGAGATGGACTCATGAGAGGTTGGCAGAACCAGGACAGGCAGAGGGCTCTACAGGTAGCCGGAAGAGGAGGCTGATAGGCAGAGAGTGCATCTATTGCTATGTTCACAAGCAGAAACTGGTCTTTCAGGACCAGGGACCAATCTCTAGGAAGGAGCAATTTGGTTCAACGGGCATTGTGTTTTAGCTGCATTAGCTCAGCCTGTCTAGATGCCCCACATGTTGCTTCATGAGGGGCAGTCCTCAGGCCCAGAGTCTGGCTCTCTGCTGTTTTCCCATGGTCTCTCACCAAGCATGCTAGTGACCAGGCAGTATCAGAACCTGCTACAGTAGTGACCAGTCTGCAGCACATGTTGTCCTTGCAGGGTGAGCACATCAGCTTCTTGGTGGGATGTGGTGTGGAGGATAGAACCACTGATTGTCCTACTTTGGGCATTTGTCTTTGGAAAAGCCTTGGGTTTTTTGGGCTCTAGCTCAATGGTGGGGTCAGTCTCACTGTATATGCCTCCACTGGCCCACCTCTTTCTGCTTGCTCCCATCCCTTTGATTTAGTGCCGGAGCAGTTGTGGAAAAACCTGCTCAGGATGGCCCACCACGGTAAGATATGATTTCCTCCAAAGCATGAATATGCACCCTGTCTGAAGCCTTGGACACATATCCTCTGAAAATATTCACCAATTTTGAACACAAGCTTGTCCTCTTCCTGTTCTCAATTCCCATTACAACTTGTACCAATGGAAAAACTTGTTCAAATTTCACCATTAGACTGAGTCATCCCTGGGAAGTTCGTGCAACTCCGGATTGGAAATTCACACAAACCTCCCATTCCATTGGCACTCAGATTTTTTCAAGTTTGAGTAAGCAGCAATTGCAAATGTGCACCAGAATTGGTCAAGATCAACAGCAAGAGGATATTTAGTGGATCTTTCACTTGTTCACCCATCCCTAGGCTCCAACTCTAACTAAATTTCCTAGGGATCCCTCAGGGTTTACTGCTCAATCAACAGAAGACTGTTTGGAAGATAGCTACTGCAGAATATGTACCATTTGCACTGCTGGAATTACAAGGTGGAACTAAATGACTGAATGCCTCGAAAGGTTCAAACCAGGCCACTAAGATTCCAACCAGTACACAGTATCAGGACTTGGCATGAAAGAACTGGATGCTCAACAAAGTTCAAGTTGTTTGTTTCAACCTCTTAAGGGATCTCTAAGATGCTGGCCATCTCACTGTGAACCTGCCAAAGTATTAAGAACTGCAAGAGAAAATATCTTTTCAGTTTAACTTTTAAAAATGTATAGTTAAATATTTTATGTTTTACCATTTATGATCTTATTTATGATTGCCTTATTTCAGATGGTTGCATACCACCTTGATCTTTTAGTAGACAAAATGTTATGTAAATCTAGTGATAATAAACAGACCACTGTGTTTTTCAGTCCCAACACACATAAGTGTAGCAGTTAATGGTCTGGACAGGTACACAAGAGTTCCTGGTTCTAATCCTAGCTCAGCCATGAAGCTCATTAGGCCATCAGGTGACTTTGGGCCAATCATAGAGTCTCAGCCTAGCCTACTTCACAGGGTTGTTGAAGATGCATGCATGCTGCCTTGCAGAAGGAAAAAGTGGGATATAAATGTAATAAATTAGTTGATCGATTGACTAAATCGTTAATTGATTGATTAGATGGTTAAACACAACCCCAAAGCATAAGTACTGAGAACACCAAACTAGAAAACCTACTCCCATTCCAGTTCTGGTGCTAAATGCTCATTTTTATATTCAGAGTCAAGATGGTCTGAGATGCAACTCAGTTTTAAAGAGACAGCATGTGGGAACCTGAGATGAGCTTCTATTTGAATCCAACTAAGGGCCTTCTCCAACTAAGGAGGAGGGCCTTCTCCGCAGTGACATCCAGACTATGGAATCTGCTCCCCAGAGAGGTCCACCTGGCACCAACATTGTATTCTTTCTGGCGCCAGGTAAAGACCTTTTTATTCAATCATTATTTTGACAATTAATGCTTTTAGACATTTTGGGATTTTTCCCCTTCTCTTTCATGGTTGGGCTATTTTTTTCTTCCTTTCCTTGTGATGTGTTTTATATTGTTTCAATAATTAATGTTTTGTATGGTCGTTTTATATTTAGTGTATTTTTATACTTGTAAGCTGTCCTGAGCACTTAAAGTGATAGGATGGGGTATAAAGGTATGTAATAAATAAATAATAATAAACTAATTCACACAGCAAAAGAACATGAACTGCATGGAAGTTTGCATCTGCTTTACTTTCTTCAGAGAAGGAGAAACTTCCCAGAAACTGGAGATCTCATCTCTTCACGAGTGACCAATGCAAGCTTTATTTCATAATCCATGCAGCTTTGTTTTCTTTCCATTTCCTTTCATTTTGTCATGGTAGCCAGAACCGATTAAGAATGTGGAAAATCTGCAGTTCATTATTTTATCAAAGTTAGTCTGAGGATGAACCATTATCTAAAAGATATACTTAGTTCAAATAGAAAGCAAAAGGAAAGATAAACAGCATTTTATCTCCCTGGATATGAAGTGACTCTTCAAGGTCACAGCTTGATGTGTGTTATATCTTGAGTGCTAAACACCACCCGGCCTGCCCTAATTCCAGAATTCTCTTTTCTCTCATGCTTCCTTTCCAGGAGGAAAGGAACTGCCATTCTTCCATAGCCCATTTGTCCACTGTTACGCAGCCTCGGGCACTTAGCAATACCTCATGCATCAGAGAAAGGTAAAGTATCACTATGCACTTGAGCAACGATATATTAGGAAAGGAGGGGGGGAGTCCTTTTAATTCCCAGCAATCAATCAGCTGAAACCCTGAGGCACAAAAGCTGGTATTAGCATCGGCAAACTGAAATAACTCATAGGTTCCATGCTGATAAGTACCGAAGGCTCAGGTGGAATCCCTGAACTCTTGCTATATCTTTGAGCTTTGAAACAAAAATAGCTCTGGAAAGGCTGGTATCTTTAACCGTTGGCATGAGTTACACAGCAAAAGGTGCAGCCCTGTCAGAGAGTTAAAGATGGCCTAATAGCACCAGACTTCCTGTGAGAATTACGGCCAGTAGCACTACTCCTGCCAGTGAGACATGCGCACAAGTCTTGGCTGGGGAGAGATTGATTGGACTTCTAGGGGTGTAGAGCTTCTTGCAGCTTGATGGCCAAATGCAATTTCAGAAAAGCTCTGGAGGCCACATGCCGGTGGCAGGTGGGGCTGCCAGCAAAGGGGGCTCTGTCGAAATAATAAAAATAATAGCATCTTTTAGCTCAAAGCTCTACCGGACATTAACAAGCTCTTACTGCTGGCACAGAAGCTGGGAAGCAGTGAATTTATCAGCAGGTGGAGGAAAGGGTGAGTGGCTGTCCAGGGAATCCCAGAGAGCAAGACTGGGACAGGTGGCAGGCCAGATGTGGCCTGCAGGACTGAGGTTTTGCCCAACTGGCTGGTGCCAAATGCAAGAAGCAGAGTTTGCCTGTTGTGTAACTTTGTAAACCTTCAGCAGTTTAACCAGGAGGTTGTATCCTTCAAAGAAGATGATGAACAGGCTTGAGAAAGCACGAGAAACTTTTATTATCCAACCAGCATAAAGGGACAAACTGCTGCCTCACTCACCCACCTTTCTCCCTTGAGTAGCTGCACACTGAGACATCAAATAAATGCACTTCTGCTACATTTTACTGAATTTATCATTGGTGTAGTGGTGAAGGGTGCAGTTTTGGGTTCTCAGCCATAGAGCTCACTGGGTGATTGTGGCCCAGTCACAGACTTTCAGCCCAAGGTACTTTACAGAGTTGTTATTGTGACAATAAGTTTGAGAGGAAGAGTAGAATTAAGCAAGCCACCTTGAAAGGAAAAATGGAGGGGAAAATGGAGAATCAACAAACAAACAGATAGTGTGGTCCTAGCCATAGATTTATCTTAGTAGAAATAATTTTTTCCAAAAATTTGGAATCCTTTAGCAGTTGTTATGCACCATTTACTTATCATTTATTTACTGCGGCATCTTTCTGGGCCTCCTTGGAGGTGATAGTCAGAGCGAAATGCCTCTGACTACAGATTGCAATGACTGGATAGACTGAGACTAGCAAACACTTCCATCAGGTGTTGAGGACTCAAGCCAAATAAGGCTTGAGAGGTTGAAACTAGCAGCTTGAATTGGGCTTTTTCAGGCAGCTGATGCAAGCAGGCTAGAATTGGTCTTGTGTGTGCAGATGTTTCAGCCTAGTCATTAACCTGTACAAGCTGCAGGTTCTGAGCAGTCTTCAAGGGCAGCCCTACAGACTACATTAGAATACTCCAACTGAGGGTTACTCAAATTAGTCTTTTGCTGTCTGGATAGAGGCACAGCTAGGCCATAGTGTGTTGAAGTCAATCTTTGTCACTAAGGCCACCTACATCTTAAGTGACAGCAATGGATCAAGGGCAACCTTCAGGGGAAGTGAAACTCCAACAAGGACAAGCTGAGTTTCCTCCAGTCAGTCAGAAGGTCCACCTGCTAACAACATCTCAGTTTTGTCTGGACTGAGCTTCACTTTATGAGCCCTCTTTCACTCCATATTCACAGCCAAACACTGCTTTAGCACATCCACATCCTCATTTGATGAAGATGAAAATTCCAAATGATGCTACTAAGAAGTTTTGCATAGATGTTTAATAGCATGCAGGAGAATCCCAAGGAATGAGAAATATTCCACATGCACCATCTTCTCAAGCTGACCAGCCATGACAGAGGTACAATGCAGTGCTCCTCAGACAGGAGCAGTGCTCCTTAGACAGTCACTCCAGAAAGATAGTGCAGTCAATGCTATCAAAAGCTGTTGAAAGACTGGACCACAGTCCTCCATATCTCCTGACACAGATCATTGTGAAGGGTGACTGGAGCTGAGCCAAAACCTTGCCTGAACACCACTGGAATGGATCCAGATGATCAGTCTTATTAAAGAGCTGGTTGACCTGAGCTGGTTGACTTCCACCCACTCAAGGACCTTGACCAAGGAGCATTTCCCAGCACATTAAAACTGTTAGCATGATCTGGGTCCAAGGAGGACTTCCTCGGGATTGGTCACCACAGTCTCTTTTGAACATCATGGGACTGCACTGAAGTCATTTCCTTTTTTTGTAAATTATTACTGAGTGTGTATCATGGAGCTGTATCAGCTCTATTAGAGGAACGGTACTCAGGAGCAATCATATTAATTACCTGGGTAATCTCTGTGTTCCGGAGATCAAACAAGGTTTTGATCGGACTCCCAGCCATATCAACTAGAAAGCTTAGAGCCTTCAGAAAACCATCCGTTCATTAACTTTCAGGAGGAGACCATCTTATTACCCTCCTCACACATCTGGAATGAAAAAACCACCATCAGTTGGAACTTCAGCAGCATAAATGTTGATGTACCCCAAACCAGCAAACCCATGGATCCAAATAGGTTCATTGAAAGTGGGGTGGGTGGTCTATCAGTAGAATCTGTAATTGATCCTGCTGGCTATGAGCAAGATGCAAACACTCCATACCTGTAACCAGATGGACAGGAAGCCTACAGAGATAGGTTGAAGTTGTATAGACCACAGCAATCCCCACTTCTGTGGCCCTCAAGTCTACCCTGATGCTCAAACCAGTGGGCAGAACTAGGAAGGACTAACTCCTCTGTATTTGACTGACCAACCATGTCTCATTTATACATTCCTGATTCACTGCTTATTACATCATGACTCAGAGAAGACTTAGGAGCAGTGCCCAGAGACTCAAGCACATGATATCTAAGCAACCATCAAACTTGTGGGTACAAGAAGAGCCAGAACACAGCACAGCAAATAACAACCCAGGCCATGCTCCCCTCACCTGGCTGGCCCTCCTTCAACCACTGCATAGAATTCCAACCCTGTTACATTGTTTGGCTCCCTGAAGTTTCTCCCACTTGTCCCATATCCTCCCTGCCAAGGGCATATTGAGGTCCAATAGCAGGAGCAAATCCCCACCAAGGGTCTTGTGCTACTGATGGAAGAAACAGCATAATCCTCCAGAAGTCGACCCACAGGTGAAGTGCCCTTTGGATTGTGTTTCCAGCAGGGAGACTAATATAGCTGCAAGAAGTGGGCAGGACTACAAATAGATACTATTGGTCCCCACTTTTCTTCAAGATCCCAGCAAACACTAAAGCCAGTCACTTCCTCCCATGTTAACAGCCAAACACCAAAGCTTTTGTAAAAGACCAGAATTATTCTTTTCAGCACAGATCAATTGCATTTTAAAACAAAACATGCAGAATCTGTGAAGGGTTTTCAAGTATTCAGAGCCTTTTACATGGTAAATCTTACTGATGTCCTGTGTCATTGGTGTTGTCTCTTACTTTGAAATGGGAAGGCAAACGTACAGTCGACTGAGCAAACAGAATTCTATTTTTGAAGGCACAGGAGGACAAAGGAATGCCTTAAATATGAAATGTTTCTAAAGTGCTGCCTAATCATTTATTCCTAAGATTTTGCTGCTGCAGCAGGAATGAACAGTGGCCATTGCCGTCAAGTGTTGAAATTGGTTTACGCTTTTTTCCCTTGCACTGAATTACGAATACAGATAACAATAGTGTGGGGATTGGGCCCACTGTGCCCACAAAACAGACTTTGGTGTGAAAGCAGATTCTGAGTCAGAGGAGGAGGAAGGGTTAGGAACCAGAAGAGAAATGCCAAGACTGGAAGACTCAGCGATGAGGCAAGAGGAGGCAGACAGAGCTTACCGAGAAGGAAGAAGGTGGCTCAAACATCTCTAATCCCAGTATATAACCTCAGTTGAAAAAGGGCAGATTGACCACAGAGCAGGATGATTTGCTTTAAAGGTGTAGTATGGAAAGCAGGGTATTTGATCACACTTTTTAATAGCAATTATTCCCCCTTGGTGTGTTTCTTTTCTTATTGAGTTCTACAGTATGCTCAATTGAACTTATGTGGCATCAAGATACTGGGTTCTTGGATGCTGTGGAGATTTTCTCCATTCTATGAAGTGGGAATGACTCTCCTAAGGCTTACTTACTGTCAGTATGAGCTAAAAGATTCAGGAAATTTCAGTATTTGGGTCCCTCCCTTTTGGTTTTGGCCATACCTCTTTTTCTTTTAATCCCAACTTTCACTGGAACATACTGTAGCTCCTGAGACCTTCTCTAAAATGGAAGGCAGCCTTTGAGACAATTGAGGTACAAGAGCCCTAACCTATTTCCAGACAGCCCTTTTCCATTTATTTATTTATTTATTTATTTATTTAT
>NW_025336143.1:0-1080 GCF_004798865.1 Varanus komodoensis
CCCACTTTCTGCACAGGATTAACTTTGCAACTAAATGTAGTGGCCGCTTCAGACAAGCAGGGAGCTCAGTCTCTGAAAGGGCAGGATGCGTAATAGAAAGCTCAGGGAGGTGTTTTGCCCGTTGGCCTTTCTGACTCCCCGCATCAGTGGGCTGTGGAATGGGCTCTTCCAACAGGATTCATTTGGCAACTGTGAGGGTCTCTCTCCCCTCCCTCCCTCCCTCTCTCCCTCCCTCTCCTTTGGCACCATCCATCGAGCTTGGATTTTGCTTTCTTTTCCGTCTGCTGTATCTCATGACATGCATGGCTTGGCATGGGGTGAAAGCCTGGCCAAAACCAGACCATCACGATTTTATTAATTTTGTTGGTTTTGTTGGTTGGTCTGTTGTTGGTGGTGTCAAACACACCCTGCTGCTTCCATGACTCCCTTGGTGAATTTTGGGACCTGATCAGAGGCATTTGGCAATCTGGCTAAAAGGGAACTGACTGCCTGAAACTCCAAGGGGGAAAGCAGCCTCAGAGGGATTTGGGGAGTGGAATCTTCACACACACACACACACATGCACATATGCACCCCCCAGGCATTCCAACCATTCCATTGCGACACTGCAAGGACCAGTTGGCAGGCTCAGGATTTGGGATTGGGGTCTGAGACCCATCCCAGATCCCAGGTCAGCAAGGGAAGGAAGCCATCCTGTCTCTGGACTGAGAAGACTGACTGCACAACACAATCAGCTCACAATGCCAAAATCTGCCCCAAGCTCTCTGTCCTCCCCCAAGTGCACCCTGCCGTCTGAAGTGTTATGATGCACGAGTATCATCAGAAAGGGTGAAGATGGAAGAGCCCGGGAGAGACCACAATGGAGGTGACATGACACACACCTGAGCTCTCTCCACTGCCTCTTCCAGACTGACCTCTCCCTAATTCCACACGACTTCCTGTCCTCGTCTGTGTGTTTTCATTTGGAAGAAGCATGTTTTCACAAAAACACCTCCGTGGAAGCCTATCCCATATCCCCGGATCCCAACCATCAGGAAGTGTCCCTGACATCCAACCTGAAACCCAGTTCCTTGAGCGTTG
>NW_025336143.1:1818-3726 GCF_004798865.1 Varanus komodoensis
ACCCCAGACAGACAGGTCAAAGCAGAGAGCTCTGACAAAACGTGATCCACTAGAGATGGAAATGCCTGCCCACTCCAGAACGCTTGCCATGAAAGCCCCATGGACAGTACCAAAAGGAAAAAAGATGATGCCGGAAGATGAGCCCCGCAGGTCGGAAGGTGTCCAGTAAGCTGCTGGAGAAGAGCATAGGGCTAGTACTAGTAGAAACATAGAAATATAGAAGCAGAGCGAGGCAGAAGTGGCCTCTGGGGCCATCTAGTCTGACCTCCAGCACCAGCTGGTTCCGCTCACGACATGCCCACCATCTGGACATCCAGCCTATCCTTGAACACCCGCACCGATGGGGCCTCAACCACCTCCTGGGGAAGCACATTCCACACCCTCGGGGTCCTGATTGTCAGGAAGTGCTTCCTGGCTTCCAAATGGAATTTTGGCTCCTTGAACGTTCCTCCATTTGAGCGCATCCTGCCTTCCTCTGCAGGGGAGAACAGGTCTCTACCCATCTCCATGTGACATCACCTCTCATGCCTTTATGCCGCCAACATATCCCCTCTGAGTCTCCTCTTCTCCAGGCTGAAGAGACTTAGTTCCCTCAGACTCACCTCATACAACATCCCTGCAAACCGGCCACCAGCCTTGTGGCCCTGCGCTGCACTGACTCCAACCTGGCTATATCCTTCCTGTAATGACATGCCCAAAACTGAACGCAATACTCCAGTTGCGGGCACACCAGAGTCGTGTAGAGTGGTAGTAATACCTCTCTTGATCTAGAAGCCACACTTCTGGCTATGCAACCAAGGGTGGCGTTAGCCCTTTTGACCACCGCATCACACTTCTGACTCCTGTTTAGCCTGCAGTCAACCAGCACCCCGAGGTCCCTTTAACAAGTGCTGCTCTCCAGCCCCTTGTCCCCAAACCTGTACTTAGGACAGCTATTCCTATACCCCAAGTGCAAGACCTTGCACTTATCCACATTGAACGCCATCCTGTTGTCTCCTGTCCACTTCCATACTCTGTCCAGATCCTTTTGGATCTGAAGTACCTGCCCCTTAGTTGAGGCCACTGCTTCAGTTTTAGTGTCGTCTGCAAATTCGATCAGAAGACTGTTCACCCCTTCTTCCATGTCGTTAATGAAAAGATTAAAAAGGATCGGCCCCAGGACATAGCCCTGGGGGACCCCGCTTCTCACTGGCCGCCATCCTAATGATTCCCCGTTAATGGTTACCTTCTGCTTTCGGTCAGTCAACCATGCCCTAATCTTCCGGACAGTGCTTTGGTGCATCCCAAAACTCCTCAGTTTCTACACCAGGATATCATGGGGCACTTTGTCAAAGACCTTGCTGAAATCCAGGTATACCACATCCACTGCATCCCCTCCATCTAGCCGTCTCGAAACCTTGTCATAGAATCCCACAAGGTTTGTCTGGCAGGACCTGTTTTTGTGGAAGCCGTGTTGTGTGGCTGTCAGCCTCCCTTCCCTATCTAGCATCACTAGATCTATCGCTATTATGAGCCTTTCCATGGTTTTTCCTACAATGAACGTAAGGCTAACTGGTCTGTAATTCCCCATGTCCTTTCTACTACCCTGTTTGAAAATTGGGACCACAGATGCCACCCTACAGTCCTCTGGAACTTCACTTGTGCTCCCCAAGGCCTCAAAAATTGAGGCCAGCAGGTGTGAGAGAACCCATGCCAACTCTCTAAGTACTCTCGGGTATAACCCGTCAGGGCCTGGCGCCATTCCAATGTCCAATACTCTGAGGAGCCCCTCGAATTCAAGGGGAGGTTACTCTAATCTGTGCCCCTAAGTACCCGGCCACATCTGATCTCCTATGCGGATCTCCCCCGTCCTGCTTTGGGGAGAACACAGAGGCAAAATAGTCATTTAGCATCTCTGCCTGTTCCTTC
>NW_025336143.1:4464-5569 GCF_004798865.1 Varanus komodoensis
TCTCCCCCGAGAAATCCTCAGAATCTGGCCTGTCAGGACATCATCCAGGGTCTCAAGTTGACCTGGAAGGCGATAACATACGCCCACTGTCAGGTCTCTTTCCCTGTCAAAACCCTTTAAGTTTCACCCAGACTGCCTCTACCGAATCCCCCCTATGCTGCATTCTCTCTCACTGCATCCTATCTCTTCCCTGACACCCCCACCTCTCTTTCCGTTCCTGTCTTTCTAAAAAGGTGATACCTTTCTATGCTCTCATTCCAGACTTGCCTTTCAACCCACCCAGTTTCTCTGATTCCCACCAGGTCAGACCCTCCTCCTCCCAGGAGAGCTTCCAGCTCTTCCTGCTTGTTACCCATGCTCCAAGCATTGGTGCACATGCCCCTCAACTCCTTCCCACCACTTCCCTTCCCTGGAGTTCCCAGCCTCCTTCTTCCTCCCATCCTCCCTGATACCTGGCCCCTCTCTGAAGGAGTCCTGTCAGTTCCGGTAGTATCCCAAAAACCCTGCTCCCAGAGCCCTGATCCTCCCCCCACACTTGTTCAGTGCCGACACGTTTCTGGGGGGCCTGAACACCCCCCGGCTCATTTTAAAGTCTTCCGGACGAAGCTCGCTAGAGCATCTCCAAAGGACCTTTTCCCCATCCTCGGGAGGTGCAACCCATCCCTTGCCAGAAGTCCATTCGCAAGAAAACGAGTGCCGTGGTCGAGGAACCTGCCGCATTCCTTCTGGCACCACAGCCTAAGCCAGTCGTTCCCCTCGGAGGCCCTCCTGTCACTTCCTGGCCCAAATCCCTGGACAGGTAGGATTGACGAGAAGTCCACTTGGGCCTTCTGCTCCCTGAGTGTCTTCCCCAAGGCCTCAAAGTCCCTGGTGGCCCCAACCACCCCCTGCCTGGCCACGTCGTTTGTGCCCATGTGGATCACTAACAGCAGCTGGCGACCCCCGGAGCGAACAAGGCGCTCTATTCTGTCCTTCACAAGCCGGATGCACACGCCCAGCAGGCAGCACACCTTCCTTTTCTCCAGGTTGGGGCGGCACATCGCCGCCTCACTGCCCCTCAGCAGGGAGTCCCCAGCCACAGTCACCTGCTGCCATTCCTTCCCAG
>NW_025336143.1:6182-8492 GCF_004798865.1 Varanus komodoensis
ACCTCATCTATATGCGACTTTACCTTGGCTTTCCCTTCTGCAGAAGGTGCAAAAATATTGCAGCACATTTATGCATATTTTTCCGTCCTTCCCCAAACAAGTAAAAGGGCCAACTTTGATGGTTTTCCGAATTTGCATGCAAGTATGGATGCATTTGAGAAGGCAGTGTTCAAGTGTTCGTATTCAAACCATGCTCTGTCAGTGAAAGAGTGGCTGAGATGCAGAGAGGAGGATGAACCGGAGGGCCTGCCCAAAGTGGACAAGGAGCGAACCCTCTCTCTGGACAGCTCCTTCTCTTCCAGCACCGTCCAGGCCGTGGCCCATGCGGTAGATGTGGCCCTTTCCTCCAGATCCAGGAGGAAGAACAAGGAGTGTGGAGGCTGGCCAGAGGGACACCGGATTCCTCCATGGCAGGTATTCTCTCAAATCTACATGGTCTTAGCTGATGTACTTAAAATGTGAGAAAGGAGCTGAGAGTTTCCCAGTGAAGGGGCAGGTGGAACACTCTCTGATATGGTCCATCTGTTGGCACCCTCTCCTGGCTTCCTGGACTGAGTCCAGCTGCTCCTGGCTGGTTGAGTTGCTTCGAGTCACACTGAGGGAATGCATGTGCATACAAGTCTGTAAAAGGACAGCACAGCTCCTTGCTCACATTCCTTGTCCTGGGAAGAGTAGAGCTTGCTGCCTTGCTGGGTTTCAGAATACAAGGCAATCCGCGTGTGACCTGGTATGCCCAAATGAACACAGTCTGCCCTTCGTGGCGTGTGCATTCCTCACCCCAGGATACATGCAGGTTCCTAGCTGGGAGGAGCAGGGAATGGTGCCCCAGCTGGTCGGGGTGACCTAAGTCAGCAAGCACGGTCCCAGCGAGTGCGCTGACATGGAGTGGAAGAGGAGATCGGGAAGAGGATCAGAGACTACGCTGATCACCTTCAGGGAGGAGAGAAGAAAGGCCACAATGTCACGATCTGAGGGGAATGGCAGAATCCAGAGTCAGGGAATATGGAACTGGAACCTTTCCACCTGGTAGTGGCCTGCAACCTCCATGCCATGCCTGGTGCTCTGCCTACGGTGAGAGAGGCAGCCATGTGCAGCAAGGGCAGGCTGGCGGCCATCTTGGAGGCAACCTGAGAGCGCCGGAGCAGGGAGTGGGCACCACAAGGCAAGGGGAAGTCTGAGGTCGGGGAGCACAGTGGAAACAGGATGCGTAGAGCAGGAGATGGGGAAAACCACACATCATGGATGATTTGAATGGGGAAGTGCAGGCGATGCAGATGGGACCAGCAGATCCCAGGTGTTCCTTATAGTGCCACCATTGACAGACATTAAATGCACAAGAGCTCAGACGGAGGAACAGGAAGGCCTCCAGAGGAGGACAGGAAGGGTGATGCATGGCCTGAAACTCAGGCGCACAAGGAGGGACAGGATCACCTGGGCTTGCCCAGCCTAGAAATGAACGGACTGATGGGGAATCACAGCATTCTTCCAGGACTGGGTGGGTCATCACAGGGCAAGGCCACAAACAATGCTTCTTTCTGTGTTCCTCCAGCTCCACCCTTTCCTGAGAAACCCTCAATTTCACCATCATTCCATTCATGAGGTGTATTTGGATGAGAACGGAGAGTTGACAGCCAACCTGAACCTCATGAATTGGGTGTGCTTTCCCAACGGGACTGCTGTAAATGTGAAAGTTGGCAGTCTAGAAAGACAAGGCTTGCCTAGCCTCAAATTCACCATCCACCGAGATCCCATTGTGTGGCCCCGATGGCAAGATCAGGTGAAGGAAACCATCCCTGTCATTCCTTTGTTTTCATTTGCCTTCCCTTTGCTAACATTCTAGCCACTCAGATGTATAGCCATTTCAGACATTAATACGAAGCATGAGATGCAAAAGGGGACATTCCTTTGGAGGGATATCCAGGAGCTCCTACTTCATGGGCTGGGCTTCAGCAATGCAACGTGCTGAAATCCCAGGCCTCCTCTCTCAACCTCTCCAGCTCTGTCTCCCCATCCACTGAATCAGCACCCAAGTCTCCTGCCCTGACGCTCCTTCCCTCTCACTCAGCCCCTTCCCCAGGCCAGGTGCGTGGAGAGCTGCCGCCCGGGATTCTTCAAGGTGGTTTGGGAAGGAAAGCCCGTGTGCTGCTATGACTGCTCTCCCTGTGCGGAACGGACCATCTCCACTCAGGAAGGTGGGTGAGTGCAGAGGGAGAGGCAGTGCCCAGAAAGGTCCGACCCTAAGATGGGCTTGCATTGCTCCTTCTCTTCTCCATCTCTCCGGAAAACTCCCTCCCTTCCCGTCGGTGGTGC
>NW_025336143.1:10438-12579 GCF_004798865.1 Varanus komodoensis
AGGAGAAATAAATGGCCACACACCCCAGTTCACTTATTAATGTTCCTTCCAGGCTGTGGGCTGCCTTGACAGTGCATCTGAGGAACTGACTTTGAAGGTTTGCTTACTTTGAAGGTTGAAGGAGCCCAGCAAGCCTCGCTTGGCAGGAAAGCACTCTATGTTGCCTCTCAAAACAGAGTCGTACCCCTTCCAGTACTACCAGAGTTAATAACAGTACTAGTAATAAGAAAGACAACAGTAGTCTATGAAATGTAAAGAGTAGAATCGGTAAAAGGAGTCAACGGGCTTTTTCTCATGCGTTCGTCAGACGCAGAGCATTGCCTGAAGTGTCCAGAAGAACAGCATCCAAATGATGCCTGGGTTCAGTGCATCCCCAAGGTCATCACCTTCCTCTCCTATGAAGAATATTTGGGGTCCTTCCTCACTGGCATGGTCCTACTCTTCTCCATTGCCACAGGAGGCATTCTGGGGATCTTCAGAAAATTCCAAGAGACTCCAGTAGTCAAGGCCAACAACAGAGACCTCTCCTACATCCTGCTTGTCTCCCTCCTGCTTTGCTTTGTCTCCTCTTTCCTCTTCATTGGCTGACCAAGAAGCATCACCTACCTCCTGCGACAAGCAGCTTTCAGCATCATCTTCTCAGTGGCCATCTCTTCCCTCCTGGCCAAAACCGTCACTGTGGTGCTGGCCTTCCTGGCCACCAAGCCAGGCAATTGGACAAGGAAATGGCTGGGGAGGAGTTTGTCCAACTCCTTTGTCATCTGCTGCTCCAGTGTCCAAGTGGTACTCTCCACAATCTGGCTGAGGACTGCTCCCCCATTCCCTGACTCGGACATGCACTCCCAGGCTGGGCAGATCGTCCTGCAATGCAACAAAGGCTCTGTGGCCATGTTCTACGCTGCCCTCGGCTACATGGGCTTCCTGGCTGCCGTCTGCTTCACGGTGGCCTTCATGGCCAGGAAGCTGCCCGGGGCCTTCAACGAGGCCAAGCTGATCACCTTCAGCATGCTGGTCTTCTGCAGCATCTGGGTGTCCTTCATGCCCACCTACCTGAGCACCAGGTACAAGCACATGGTGGGCGTCCAGGTGTTCTCCATCTTGGCCTTCAGCGCTGGGCTGCTGGGCTGCATCTTCCTGCCCAAGGCCTACATCATTCTTTGGAGGCCTGCCCTGATTACCAAAGAGCATCTCATGATGAAAAGCAAAGTATAAATATTTTTGCTGTCTTTACTAATATCTCAACTTTTTTGCACAAGCCAGCGATCCATTTTGGGCATATGGACATTATCGGATTGAACCAATTCAACCAAAAATAATCCTTTGTACGTTTCATTTCTTGGGTTGAACAAAAGCTCCATTTTATACCCAGGGAAACATCATGCAAGAAATCTTCCCTGGTTAACCGCCTTTGTTAAACTTTATGTTTTGTTTTGTTTTTTTGTTTTGTTTTTTTTTTCTATAAATAGTTTCTGTCTCAGTCTTCCAAATTTTCATGTTATACATTGAAGTTTGGCAGAAAAATACTGTTTTCCCAGAACATGATATGGAACCACCAATGCAGCTTGGAAATCCCTCCAGCTCCTTTTCCATGGTGTGGTTCTTGGGGATGGGAGGGTTCCTTGGAGGTGATCCGTCTGGCATTGCGGATCCTTTCCTTTGGCAGCCTGCTCTGGACTGTCTCCCCGGCATGTGCTCACAAAGAGGCTTGGTTCCAAAATCACAATGGCAGAGGCCTCCTACCAGAGCGGCGTGGAGGCCCCCAGACTGCTCATGAGAGCAGGAAGAGATAGATGCGGAGCAGGGAATCTCTTTCTCCATATGGGGAGCAGTAGACGGAGTCTGTCCCCAGCACTGTGAGCTCTGGCTTCACTCGGAGTCAGCAGAACACTGCAGGAGGGTGGAGGGAGCTGTGTTTGGGGAAGAAGTCCAGCCAGACTCCTACTGTATGAACAACCTTGGCCTTGAAACCAGCTCGGACACTTTCTGTGAATGTCGGCACCCTGCTGGGACGGCTGCTTCAGCCCCTGCCCGATGATTCCTAGGCCATGTGGGAAGCAACTGGTCCACTGAACTCAGTGCAACATTATAAAACTGCCCTAATATTTTGGAGGTCAGGGTTCAAGTACTTGGCGGTCCCCCTC
>NW_025336143.1:12752-15184 GCF_004798865.1 Varanus komodoensis
AAGGTTTCCCCCTTTTCATGTACCCTGTGAGGGAGGTGAGCTCAGAGGGAGTTATTGGCCAAGCATCTGGCAGGAGGTTTGAGGAAGGAGGGGGGCTGGAACTGGGCCTCCTGGGCCTCCTACTTGGCACACCCCACCAGGCCCCCTACCTCCCAGAAGACACTCCAGTCTCCCTCAGGTTTTCCCCACCACACTTCCACCCTTCATCTTAGGGGGAACTTCATTATTTGCTTGTTTAGCATTACAGAAAACAGGCCGGGCATCCCGGGATTCAGCACACCAGACACCCAAGCTGGGGGAAAAGAGCAGTCCATTAAAGGGATAAAAATACAGGTGGGGGCTTGTGAGCATCCAGGCTGAAAGGATGAACGAGGGTCAAAGAGGGGAAGGGATGGGAAGGGCAGCTTAACAGCAGCCACAGCTCAGGGCATGAGGCCAGCCAGGAATATGTGGCTCCCAGGGCTGATCAGCCCCTCAGGCAGGAAGTTGGAGCCCCCATCCCATCCTCCGTTCTCTGGGAAAAGCTTCCAGCTCCCAGGGGCTTTTCTGCAATACGCAGAATGGAGAGGTGCTCCATGAGTCTCCAGGAATGCGGGGATGCCCCCTGCGATGCAGTGAGAAAACGGAGCAACACAAAACAAAATCCCCATCACCAGAAACAAAGTGACCAGAACGTTCAGCCACTGTTCAAATCTTCCCCCTTGATCCAACAGTGTAAAACCAGGCACCCGAGAGAAGCCATGATACGGTCACAGGGGCAGTGTGTGATTGTGTGTGTGTGGGGAAAGCACAGGGTGTTGAGACCAGCTGTGGACACAGGTCTGGTGTCTTCCTGCCCCCTCCAGAGACTGCTGTAGGAGGTCCCCCTGGCCAGGCAGAGAAGACACAGGGTTCCGAAAATCAAGCTCCCATGCAGGACCCGTCATGATTCACGTGCCTCCCTTGCTGCCATGTCAACTCTCTGTAAACACCCATAATTAATGTGCTATTATGATCACTCCACTTCACAATTTCTCATATTCTCCTTACTCAGGAACACCTTATCTGCTAAAATATCCCTATTCCTTCCCTCATCATCAACTCCACTCCTGTATTCATGGCTAGAAATCTAGAAAATTCTCTGTATGTGCGCTGGCAGTTTTTGGTTTGCTTGTGCTGGGCGTTTTCCATGTGAAAGAGATTGTGTGAGGTGGTGGATTGGCCAGGGATGCTTCTGGGATGGTGCATGGAGGGTGAGATTTTGAGAGGCTTGACCGGTGTGAGTGGATATTTCATGAATGAGGGAGAGAAAGTGAAAGAAAGGGGGAGAGGGATGCAGCCACTTAAAGTTTGGAAAAGAGAACAAAAATGAGAAGAAAGGGGGTTGCCTTTTTTGCTAGGAGCAGCTGGTGATGCGAAGAAAATCCTGCGGTCCATCCCTTGTTTGGCCAGCCTGACTCGGGGGGATGCTCTGGCAGGAAGGTATCACCTTCTTATGAACTTGGTAGTGCACACACAGAGCATCTGAGCATGTGCAAAGCATAAACCATACCTGGGAGTTACATCTGCAATGCTTCCAGCCACAGGTGGAGGCGGACTTGGGCAGGCACCCGAAAGGAACCTTGATGTGCCTGAAATAGGGAGGGTTGGTGCAAAGGAGGTACGGCAGTTGCTGGACACGGAGGGGAAACCTCTGAGAGTTCACAGCTTATGTTGCCTCACGGAGAAGATTTGTATGGAGAGAGGATTGATTCAAAACAGAAGCCCCTTCCAATAAGCTCAGTGAGGGGTTGGGGGGATTGTGTTTCTGGAAGGGAACCGGTCAGGCTAGAGTTGAGCCAGGTGTGGGCCACCATCCAACCAGCTTGGCTGAGAGTGGCCTTCCTTCCTGCATCCTGCATCTTTTATTTGCCCGCATGCGGACAATTCTGGCTGCAGAGCTGTGCAGCGCCGGCAACTTGGGCCTCTCCCCCTCAGCTCTGTTAAAAGTGGGCTTTGGTCGGGTTCAGGTCACCATTAAACACTGAGCGATAGCCATGGAGGCCACAGAGACCTCGGTAGGAGGAATGAAAAGAGGCTGGAGTGTAAAAGGGAGCTCCTGTTTCTCCATGGCATAAGAACCAGGAGCGGGGCACCAATCCCCCTCAGGATCCCTCTGGGATGGACCAGTGTCCAGCCAGGCAGGAAGGGAAGCACCACAGTGGGGCATCGCCAGCCCGGCTGACAGAGCCGATCCGAACGGACGGTGTGGGTGGTGGGATCTGAAGCCTCTTGCCTTGCTTTCTACGAGCAGCCAGTGGTGCGAAAAAACCCCTGCGATCCACCCCTTCTTTGCTTAGGCCAGCCTGACTCAGGGGGATCCTCTGGCAGGAAGGTGTCACCTTCTTATGAACTTTGTAGTGTGCGCACAGAGCATCTGAGCATGTGCAAACCACAACACATCTTTGGGAGTT
>NW_025336143.1:15284-16482 GCF_004798865.1 Varanus komodoensis
ACGGCAGTTGCTGGACACGGAGGGGGAAACTGGGAGTGTTCAGAGCTTATGTTTCCTCATGGAGAAGATCCAGATGCTGGGAGGACTCATTCAAAACAAAAGCACCTATCAGCACTCTCAGTGAGGGGTTGGGGGAATTGTTTTTAAGGAAGGGAACTCTTCTAAAAGCAATGTTTAGCGCACACACCAAGGATTGTGTCATCCAGCAGAGACTCTTCTGATACTTCATCTTCTTCATACGTCCTCATTTGCAATATTCTCCCAACATGCAAAGTGTAATACCTCTCTAAGGCAACAAAGCTGAAAGAAGGTTCTCGTCTGGGTAATTTTTCTTGCAAGTTTCCAGGTCTCACTTGCATTCAACACAGCACTGGCACTAAATAATCTTCTCGTCCTTTTAATGACCATGGGGTCATGCTGCAAACAAGCACATAGGTCGGGCCACAGCACTTGTGTCGCCAATCCAGCCCTTCACATCTGGTTCTGTCCCACATCTGCATCCATTATACCGCCCAGGTAACAAGACTGCTGCACAAAGTTTGGAACACTGCAATCAGCTGTGACCGGGGAGCTATCTGGGACGCGGCCAACCAGCATCACCTTGGCCTTGTCTTGATTCATTCCTCAGTCCAGTTTTCGCTGCAGGGGCCAACGTCATGTCTCCCTGCTGCTTCACAGCATTTGCATGCAGACCAAAGCTATCATCAAACCCTGGTCGGTCACATGGCATCGATCTGCTGTGGGATGCTGAAGTCTGAGTGCTTCATTGTTTGGTTTCTCATGGGGTAATCCAGAATAATCAAAATATAAAAATGGGGATCACATGTAGCCCTTTCTGAAAGTATCAGTTGTGAAAAATCAGTGGTGCCATTTTCAGTTCTCACACAGCATCTAGAATTATTCTGAAGAGGATTAGAAATGTGGACATATTTCTTGTGAATGCTCTGTATTTGTGAGTTATATCATTCTTCCCTTGGAATGTCTTGGTTTCCTCCTGTTGCATTCCGACACCCCAGGATGATATGGACCTCATTTTTACATGTTCATTCTAGAAGATGTTGTAGGCTTTCACAGAACTGGTCCACTTCAGCCTCTTCAGCACCAGTGGTTGGGGCATAGACTTGGACTATTCTGATGTTGAATGCTTTGCCTTGGATTCGAACTGAGTTCATTCTCTCATTTTGGAGATTGTATCCCA
>NW_025336143.1:17992-27622 GCF_004798865.1 Varanus komodoensis
CCTAGGATGGCAGAGGAGTGTCTGGCATCCAGGCACAAAGGGGAGGGTGCCTCCTTCCCTGCTGTCCTGCTCAGGGATCTGGAAAGGCTGGGGCTGAAGAGGAGTCTGTCGTGCAGGCACTTATTCCCACTTCCTTCAGCTGGAGCCTTGCCTGACGGGCTCCCTGTCCATTTAGAAGGAAATTCCTCCAACTGCACCACTACTTGGCTGAAAGGGGCATGATGGTGGCTGTGCCAAGCACCAGCAGAGTGGCACTCTTCCTCCTGCTGCTGCGGCGGCTGCTCCCAGAGGCCTCCTGTGGGAGGCTGGGGGCCAAATGCCCCTGGAGGTGGCACAGGGCTCAGCTTCGACCACTCAATTTTTTCCAGCCGGGAGATTACGTCTTCAGTGCCAGCATCTCTGCAACAAAAAGCCGCTTTGGACTACACACTTTCAATCACCCTGCCTCTAATGAAAAGATTGGGTAAGTCACCGGCCTGCTGCACCTGACACTGCTAAGTGCAAGGGGTAGCAATGCAGCACAGCTAGCGTTAGTGTTTGGATAATTTGGATAAATCCTGTCTGAAAAACATTGCTTCTGTGTTCTTTTGCATTGTGGAATCAATACTGTTCTCCTTCTCAAACCAAGCTAAGTGACTGCTTAAAATGGCATTCCTCCCCCACTCCTTCCTCTCACCTTTAGCAGTTAGCTACAGTAGAGAAGCCATTGGTCCAAATATACATTATATACCTTCACAATTATTAAATAATCATGCATGAAATACTTAGGGTCTGAGTCTGGATGAGCGTAAGAGTTCATGAATAGTTTCTCAGTAGCTTGAATTTACTGGTCTAAGCAGACCTGGAGATGGGTTGAAGTTACTCAATTAAAGTGCCAATACACTGCAATTAGAAATACTGTAATCTCACTGTCACTGCATCATTAACTGACATTCCTTTACCTGTTCTGTATGAGATGACCTCAGAATCTTATTGTAATGTCTGCATTCTGTCATCAATTTCTCTTTACCTGTGTATGTGACCAGGAGGGCATAAAATACCCTGTAGTTGTATTGAAACCTTGCAGAAAGTTTACCTCTGCCTGTCCAGTAATGCATTATTGTGAGTCTACCATGGGAAAATGGGAAAATGGGCCAAACAATAAAGCCACAGATGGTCTGAACACTTGATCTTTCCCATGAACCCGAATTTTATTTCCTCCACATGCTTTGGAATTGTGAGATTTTCTGATGATTTGGCGACGATGGTAGATCATGGGTTTTTGGCCCTTTATTCTTTGACTGAATGGCCAGTTTACTGTAGCCCACAGCTAAAGGTGAGAGAAAAGGAGCAGGGGAATTCCATTTCAAACAGTGACAGCTTGGTTTTGAGAAGGAAGACAGGATTTGATCACACAGTGCAAAAAAGCACACAGAAGTAAATCTTTTCAGATAAGATTTACCCAAATTTTCCCAACAATCCCCCCTTTGTCACTAGCTTTGCTATGTGACACAAATAAGTGAATCTGTTTGGATAAATCCTTTTCCAAGTTTTTTTTCCCACAAAACAATTTCCATATCAAAACCAAACAAATGTGAGGAGAAAGTTATTGCATACAAGAGAGACTTTTGCATTTGCTGAGAGTTCAAAGGGTAGGAAAAATGGGAAACTATTTGAAAGGCAGCAAAAAGAAAGAAAGAAAAAAAAGAAAGTTCAAAACACATGATGTGCAACCTCAATGCTATTAGTCCTCCTCGGAAACTCCATGGTGCTTTTGGCCCCCTTTGGCTGCAAAAATCTCAGTGCCAGACAGCTCTCATCCTCACCTGCTCCCCCACCTCTCTCCAGTTTTGCCACCCAATGTTGAGGCCTGGTTCCTTTGCTCCCTCAGCCTCCTCTGACCCACTGCAGCCTCAAGCATTTCATCATCATCTGGGCTGAGGCCCTCAGGGTGAGGAATACCCAGTCTGCGGCCACCATCCCTTCTGGGCAGCAGACTTGGTTTAACCTGGTTGCAAGGTGGGAGCAGTGTGGGGTGAGGCAATGGCCTGATTTCCAGTTCAGTCAATTGTCTTGCCCTTTTAGGCAATTCTTCGAGATTTCGTTGTCAAGGCTTCACTCAAGCTTCTTAGCTGTGCCAAAGTTGCATCTCACGGTTTGCCTGGTTAGATCTTTGTTGCCCTGTGAATGATGCGATGGAGCAAGACAGAACACAGGAATGGATTCCCATCAGTCACTGCAGTTCCTGGAGACAGGATGTAGCATGGGACATGGAGGGCTTTTCCTTCCAGGACTGTAGAGAAAAGGGTCTTTTTTCTTTTCTGGGGTGCCAGAGTGTCTTTTTGGTTCCTGGAAAGGTGCTGCTTAAAAGAAAGGTTAATTAAGAAAAAAAAAAAAGGCTTTTACACCTTCACAGAAGCTGTTTGTAGGCAGCGGCAGAGAGATACAAATGAGTTTAGAGAGAAAGCTCAAGATGTAAAGTCTATCATTCTTGAGCATCTTTAGCACCGTCTCCAGAAGAAAATGTTTGGGTTGTTGAAATCTATCGAGCCAATGCAAGAATGCACACAAAAGAAATCTTTTGTTCAACTTGTATTACGCAAACTTTTTGCTTGCCTAGCCTAAAGAGAAATGTGCTTCCTGCTGGACAATGAGAACAGATTTACACAATTTCTTATTAGAGATGATAATCTCCCACATAGATACAAAATGCACCAACCCATTGTTAACACAAACAAACCTGAACTATCACACATTTCATTGAACAATTAATGCTTGCGCCTTTAGATGAACATATGAGTGCTTATGTTCATGGAAAGAAGTTTTCAGAGCTTGCCATTTTAGCTACCCGCATCCTTGGGCTGGCAAATGGGCTCACTCCCCAACAAACATTAGGCTACTGTAAGGAAAAAATTTTTTTAGTACAATCAATAACAGTAACAACAGTAACAACAATATCATTAAAATATTTGACAACAATGCAAAAGGAAAAAAAGAAACAAAACTTTTTGTTGCACTCAAGGGTAAAGTAGCCTCATTGATTTGAAAAGAAAATCTTCCCCCTGCATGTGCATGCGCCTACACGTACACAGCCCCAGAGTTTCATCCACTCCCTCCCAATCATTCCTTTGTAGCATAGCAATGACAAGTTGGTATTCTCAGACTGCAGAACACACACACACACACACACACACAAGACGCAGATCCATGTTGCATAGAAAAATAGAATTTATTGGAGAGGGAAAAACTCTTGATGGCTGACACGAATCATTAAGACACATGCTCACAACATTGCTTTTTGGAAGGATTTCCTTTCTAAAAAAAAAAAAAAGAATCCCCTAGCTCCTCATTGAGAGTTCTTAAAGGTCTTTGCTTTAACCCAAACCATCCCATGCAGAATTTTTCCTGAGGCAAATACAAGCTTTGATCACTCAAATGACCTCAAATACCTGGCCTCAGTTACATGACTTTTATTTTTCCCCCTAAGACACCTAGATTTCTTTTGAGAGTTTTCTAGATACTCAACGACTTTCTTTTTAGAAGCTGTGATTGAAAGCAGAGCCGCTCAAAATCCCCAAATTACTTTGAACTATGTACATGCTCAGAGGCTATGTGTGTGCTGCTTCTGCAGTACTCACAAAGTGGTGGTACCTTCCTGCCAGAGCATCCCCCCTTTTCTAACATACATAACTGCTCCTCTACTTGGCTGAAAAGGGCAGGATGGAGGGCGGCATAGGCACATGCTCAGAGCATGCCTCTCTTGCACATGGGAGTGAGGAAGGTTATCAGGAAGCCACACAAGGGGCTCCAGCCATGAAGCCGTATAATAAAGGAAATCATCATGTATTGCTGCTCTTCTTTCCAAACCTCACAAGACTCCCTCCCCCAGGACCACCCTGAACCCCCCGAGGCCCCCCTGAGATGGCAGAGGAGTGTCTGGCACCCAGGCACAAAGGGGAGGGCGCCTCCTTCCCTGCCGTCCTGCTCAGGGATCGGGAGAGGCTGGGGCTGCAGAGGAGTCTGCCGTGCAGGCACTTATTCCCACTTCCATTGGCTGGAGCCTTGTCTGGCCGTCCTCCTTGTCCATTTAGAAGGAAATTCCTCCAACTGCTCCTCTACTGGGCTGAAACAGGCAGGATGGAGGCCGTGCCAAGCACCGGCAGAGTGGCACTCTTCGTCCTGCTGCTGCTGCTCCTCCCAGAGGCCTCCTATGGGAGGCAGGGGGCCAAATGCCTCTGGAGCTGGCGCAGGGCTGGGCTGCAGCCACACAGTTATTTTCATCTGGGAGATTTTGTTTTCAGTGCCAGCATCACAGTGGCGGTTGGCCTCTCTGGAATGGACACTGTCAATCAACCTGCATCTAATGAAAAGATTATGTAAGTCACTGACCTGCTGGAAGTGATACTGCTGAGTGACATGGGCAGGACATAGCCCATCTAGCAGTAGCAAGGAAAGCCAGAGTGATTCCTACCAGCTGGCACCATCCTCCTGAAGACCCAGCCAGACAACTCACAACCAGCCATGCCCAGTGGGAAGAACAGGAAAATGTGTGGCAAAAGGCCCCAGATCTTGCCTCAAATTCCTTGCCTCTTCACCTCTCTGCCTTCCCATCCTCATTGGTTGGAATTGCAGTCTACCTGGGATCCTGCCTGGATGGGCGCCTTTGCTACTGGTGTCTTGCCTTGGAGGATCAACGTGGAGTAAGATGGGAAAGAGGCCAGAGGATCCCACCTGATGTTCTGCAGGAATTGACAGTTGGGCTCTGGTATTGGGCTGGGATCAGGCTGAGCATGTGGAAGCCCGAGAAGAAGTATGCAGCCTGAAAGGGCACCGGAAGGATCCATGAGCAAGGATGGCAGTGTGAAACTTTCTATTCATTTTTTTCCTTTCCAGGACTTCATCGACAGATTACTGGAAGATCCTCTCCTTCCTGTTTGCCATCCTGGAGGTCAACCAGAATCCCAGCCTCTTGCCCAACCTCACCCTCGGCCACAGCATCTATGACAGCTGTCACGAGGTTAGATTGACGTCCGACGCAGCCATAGACCTGCTCTCGACCGCTCAGGCCAACGTTCCCAACTACAAGTGTGGCAGGCGAGATCATCTGCTGGCTGTCCTTGAAGACTCTGACTCGGACAACTCCAGGCAGCTTTCCAACATGTTGGGCATCTTCAAAATCCCACCGGTAGGAGGCTTAGGAGAATTAATATGAGGTTTGCTATGTACAGATAGTGAAAGATTCCCAAATGATTGGCAAGCATGATCTCCGTCCCAGGATAGCAGACCATCCCACACAGTCCCATGAGGAAAAGTGTTTAAACCCCCCAGGCCCCACCAGGCCCCCATCTACTACTGTTAGTGCTGTGGATTAACCAAAGGTTCCTCTTTTCATTCTCTGACCGTGAGAGAGAGGGCAGCACCGCAAGTGACTGTCTGGAAAAGATTTGTTGCTGTGGGTGCCCAACCAATAACCACACATTGAGGATTCCTGCAGCAGAGCAGGCTGGGGCCAGGGTACCTTCTGATTCACTTTGTTTCCATGTTAATATATTCCTCATCTATAGTGAGTCCACCTCTGCTCGAGACCAGCTGCCACGGCCATCATTTGCAGGGCTTCTATATGTTCAGCTTTTTTAAGGGATTAGACACAGAGAGGACATCAAAATTATAACTTTTGGACATGGCTATCTTAAGCTACACTTCTCATCTCCAAACATGGTGACCTTGCTGATCATATGTAAAAATGATATTCTATTTATCCTGACATCCTGGCAGAGGCTACTATCTTCCACATCTTTGTGTCTCTCTGAAAGACCCCTAAATAGTTGAGCCTTGCGGTTCTGGAAAAAATTAAAATGCCCGAGCCACACAATAGCTGCTGGTCATTGGTAGCTTGACATCTGAGCAGGGCAATCACTCCGTGCTCCCAGTGTTTGCTCTGCCCCAGAAGAGAAGGGGAACATATTAACAGAACGAGTGAGAAGGGGTCTCCCAGGCCACCAAGTCTGACCCCAGTATCCAGCCAGCTGCATTCTAACATGCCCACATGTGCAAGTCATGTCTATCCTTGAGCACCCTCAGTGATGGGGCCTCAACCAACTCCCATGGAAGCCGTCAGGGTCCTGCCTGTCAGAAAGTGCTTCATGGCACCTAAATGGCACCTTGGTCCTCAGAGCTTTGCTCCGTTGGAGCACATACTTCCCTCCCCTGCAGGGAAGAACAGGTCTCTGCCCACCTCCATGTTACACCCCCTCACTTACCTGCATGTCTGAGTCTCCTCTAGCCAGGCTAAAACAAGAGAAAATGTATACAGGGAAATTTCTAACAGGAAGGAACAACTGGAGATACTTAATAATTCAGGCCGCTCCTGCCATACTTAACTCAGTGTTTTAAAATAAGAATGTTACTACACTTCATTTTCCAGAAAATAATAAGCATTGCTTCCGGTCAAACTATGATTCATGCAGATAGTTAAAGGGTAATCATTTTATGATAAACACTTAATTATTCCAAAAATTGTCAACATTGTTTTCTTTCAAATAATTTTTCTTGCATAAAATGTTTCAGTGGTTTGTTCCCATAAGGGGAGGAATTTTGATCTGGTGTTGAAATGAAGAAATCCATAAGTAAATCTCCTCCTTTCTCTACCAGGTTAGTTATGCTTTCACCGTTCAGGTCAGGGAAGAAAAAAGCCAGTCCCCTTCCTTGTACAGGATGCTCCCCGAAGAAGGCCTCCAGTACCCAGGGATCGTCAGGCTGCTGCTGCACTTCAGGTGGACGATGGTGGGGCTCTTCTCCCTGGACACTGAGCATGGAGACAAGTTCATGAGAACCTTGAAACCCGAGCTCCTCCAGAATGGTATTTGCGTGGTTTTTTCACACAGCGTCTCAGAGCCGAAATCGGGTTATTTACCAGCCGGGTGGCAGTCATGGAATATTTTGGTAGAAATCAATGTCTTCATTTATTTCGAAGAGTTGCTTTTCTTCTTCTTAGGAATACAATTTGTTTATTTCCATATTCAACTGGTCATGCAACCTGTTAATGGGAAAGTCTGGATCACCACAGCTATGTGCGACTTTACCTTGGATTTAGCTTTTACACAAGGTACAAAAAAATTCCAGTACATGTATGCATATTTTTCCTTCCTTCCCCAAAAAAGTAAAAGTACCAACTATGATGGTTTTCTGAATTTGTATGCAAGTATGGTTGCATTTGTGAAGACCGCTTTCAAGTGTTCGTATTCAAACCATGCCCTGTCAGTGAAAGAATGGCTGAGATGCAGAGAGAAGGAGGAGCCGGAGGGCCTGCCCCAAGTGGACAAGGAGTGAACCCTCTCTCTGGACAGCTTCATCTCTTCCAGCACCGTCCAGGCCATGGCCCGTGCCGTGGATGCGGCGCTTTCCTCCAGATCCAGGAGGAAGAACAAGGAGCGTGGAGGCAGGCCAGAGGGACACCGGATTCCTCCATGGCAGGTATTCCCTCGAATCTACATGATCTTAGCTGTTATACTTAAAATGTGAGAATGGAGCTGAGACTTTCCCAATGAAGGGGCAGGTGGAGCACTCTCTGTTCTGGTCCCTCTGTTGGCACCCTCTCCTGGTTTCCTAGGACTGAGTCCAGCTGCTCCTGGTCGGTGGAGTTACTTCCAGTCACACTGAGGCAATGTCTGTGCATACAAGGACTGCACAGGTCTTGCTCACATTCCTTGACCTGGAAATAATAGAGATTGCTGCCTTGCCAGGTTGGGCAATAAAGGCAATCCGCATGCGACCTGGAATGCCAACTGAACATCCTGCCTTTCATTGTGTGTGCATTCCTCACCCCAGGATAATTGCAGATTCCTGCAAGTACACGATGGGTATCCTGAAATGAAATCAAGCCTTCACCACAATAAGAGTGACACCGAGACAAATTAAAATGGGACCAGCTATTAGCAAAACCTGGGTGATATGAGATGTGCCTTCTCATATAACGCTTCTTTCTTCGTTCCTCCAGCTCCACCCTTTCCTGAGAGACCCCCAGTTTCACAATCATTCCATTGATGGTGTGTATTTGGAGGAGAATGGGGAGTTGGCAGCTAACCCGGACCTCGTGAACTGGGTGAGGTTTCCCAACAAGACTGCTGTAAATGTGAAAGTAGGCAGTCTGGAAAGACAAGGCTTGCCTAGCCCCAGATTCACCATCCACTGAGATCCCATTGTGTGGCCCCGATGGCAAGATCAGGTGAAGGAAACCGTCCCTGTCATTCCATTGTTTTCATTTGCCTTCCCTTTGCTAACATGCTGGCTCATCAGATGTTCAGCCTTTTAAGGCATTAATACAGAGCATGAGATGTAAAAGGGGACATTCCTTTGGAGGGATGTTTAGGTGCTCCAGTTTCACACACTGGGGTTCAGTAGTGGAACATGCTGAGATCCCGGACCTCCTCTCCAACCTTTCCAGCTCTGTCTCCCCATCTGCAGAATCAGCGCCCAAGTCTCCTGCCCTGACGCTCCTTCCTCTCGCTCAGCCCCTTCCCCAGGCCAGGTGCATGGAGAGCTGCCGCCCGGGATTCTTCAAGGTGGCTCGGAAAGGAGACCCTGTGTGCTGCTATGACTGCGCTCCGTGTGAGGAAGGGACCATCTCCACTTGGGAAGGTGGGTGAGTGCAGAGGGAGAGGCAGTGCCCGGAAGGATCCAACCCTGGGATGACCTTGCATTGCTCCCTGTCTTCTCCATCTCTCCAGAAAACTCCCTCCCTTCAAGTCAGTGGTGCTTTTCGGCAAACCTTCCTCTCCCTCCATAGTGCCCCTCATGAAGTCCTGGCATGTGACACCAAAGGTGCTGTGCAGTGATTCTCCTCCTCTTACATGGAAACCCAGTCCCCCCTTGTTTGGCTCCCCAAAGAGACCTGGGTGGCTTTCAGAGAAGGAACATTCTTGAGCTGTTGGAGCTTCTGCGGCCTCATCTGAGGAGGGGAAGAAGGACGTCTCTTCTTGCTGGCACCTATGGGCATGTCATCGTGAAGGATGCTGGGAAGGGTTGATGGGCTCAGAGGAGTATGTTATGAATGAATCCTGTGTTCTTTGCGCCATGGAGCAGAGCCTGCCTTCATGAGCGGAGCTGGCTGGAGCCGGGGACCAGACTAGATGGTGCAGGAGGCCCCTTCTGACTCGCTGTTTCTATGCTTCTATGCTGAGGATTCACAATTTAATGGGAATGTTGCTAGGGAGGACATATGCGTCCAATGATCAGCTGCGCGAGGTGGGCTGAAGCATAGTTTGAAATGGATGAGGGACAGGTGTGCTTTCATGGAATTCGAAACAACTGGAGGGTTTCCAGTTACGTTCTATTTGTTTCTAATGTCAAAAATCAAGGTATAAAACATGCTTAAATGAATGTGTTTTCATGTGTGCTGAAGCAGTAATTCCATATCTTAAGAATTACATTATATCTTTATTCAGTTTCCTTTAATCCAGCAATTTTTCTTCAAGAAATTCCTAGTGGTTTCTCTAATTCTCCTCCGTTACACAGTGTTGTCCTCACAAGAACCCTATCAGGTCGCTGGACTGAGAGTCTAAGCGTGGCTCAAAGGCACCCAGTGACTCCGTGGCTGTGTCCGAACGAGCATCAGGACCGCCTTTCCGAACTGGTTTGTTACGAGTCAGGGAA
>NW_025336143.1:27722-42107 GCF_004798865.1 Varanus komodoensis
ATTTTAACGTGTGAACAGACAAATGATGTTTTCCCAGAACTTGACACAGAACCGGCAATGCAGCTTGGAAATCCCTCCAGTTCCTTTCCCAAGGTGGGGATAATGGGGGTTTCAGAGTTCCTTGCAGAAGATCTATCCGGAATTGTGGATCCTTTCCCTTTGATACTTGCACTGGGATGGCTCCCTAAGATGTGCTCACAAAGCGGCTTTGCTGCATGAGCCCAGCAGCAGAGGCAACCTGCAAGAGCTGCTGGAAGGTCCACTGACTGCTCCTGAGATCTGGAAGAAAAAGATGCACAGAAGGGAATGTCCTGCTCCACATGGAGAAGAGTTGAGGAAGTCTGTTCCCAGCCCTGAGAGCTCCCACTTCACTCAGAGTCAGCAGAGAAACTCCCCTGAGGGTGGAAGTTTCTCTGTTTGGAACAGAAGTCCAGCCAGACTCCCCCTTTATGAGCATCCTTGGTCTTGCTTCCAGCTTGGCCTCCTTATGGGAAAGCGGCCACATGGCTGGGGCAGCTGCTTCAGCCCCTACCCGGCAATTCCTGGGCCATGTGGGAAGCAACTGGCCCACTGAACTCAGTGCACCATTTCCATGATCCCCTCATATTTTGGAGGCCAGGGATCCATGTCCTTGGGTGTCCCCCTGCCCCTCACAGGAAACTCTTGAAGGAGTGGAGCAGCCGAAAATTGGCTGCCAGGGGTGACAATTGAGCATGTAGAGCAAGCAGAAAGGGGAGGAATTGGGGCTCAGCATTTTGTGTTTATACCGCATCCATTCGCTGCCTGTTCTTTTCTTGCAAACACCCAACACAGCTTCCAAGTTTGTCAACCTCTCCTTTTAAACTCTGAGGGATGTGCGCTCCGAGAGGGTGATTGGCCAAGCATCTGCCCGGAGCTGTGAGGATGGGGGAGCTGGAACTTGGCCGTCCAGGCCTCCCACTGGGCACTTGCCCCACCAATCCCCCCCCCCCCGCCTCTCAGAAGACACTCCGGTCTCCCGCAGGACTTCCCTGCTACAGTTCTACTCTTCATCTTGGGTGGGTGGGTGGATTTTTTTCATCCATTATTTTCTCCCTGCAAGTGATAGGTTCAGACTGAAGTGCAATATGGAAGGGGAACATTTCCTACTTTGCTGGGATGAAGATGCTTGCATTCTCTGCTTGTTGAGCATTACGTAAAGCAGGCCTGGATTCTCTCTTCCATCACAACCTAGAAGCATCCCATGTGGATCTTTCCTGTTCCCTCAACCCAGGACCAGTGTCAGGATTCAGCACACCAGACACCCAAGCTGGGGGAAAGGAGCTGTCTATTAAACGGATAAAAATAGAGGCGGAGGGTTTGTGAGCATCCAGGCTGAAAGGATAAACGAAGGTCCAAGACGGGATGGGACAGAAAGGGTGCTTGGCCGGAGCCACAGCATGTGGCCAGCCAGGAACACACGGCCTGCAGGGATGGTTGGCCCCTCGGGAAGGTAGAAGAAGCATGAAATGGAAAAATGCCTCTTGATTCTCCAGGGACACAGGGATGCCCCCTTCATGGCAGTGAGAATGCAGAGGAACACAAAACATGGATCTCATCACTAAAAAACAAAAGATTCAACAGGTCTTCAAATCATCCCCATTGTTACGAACACTCTTTCCTTCCCATCGGAAGAAAAAAATATTCCCGGCATGTACAGAGTTCTTTTTAAAACTTTATTGCAATGAAGGGAACAGGATTGAAAGGTTTCCTTCCCTATTCTTCCGTTCCGCTGAGCACATGTTCACACCCCCCTTTGAACCCTGCTCTCGGCCCCTTGTTCCCTCCCCCGTTCCGCGAATTGGCTAATGGGGCCCTGGGAGTTACCCTCTTTCCGCCCGCCTGCTCCGCGCTGCCCCTTCACCGGCCCTTCTCCCCAATCCTCCCGGCCCCTGGTGGGCTACAAGAGGCTCATCTTGTTCTGCCCAACTTGTCAATAAACAGTCACGAAGTATTTGGCCCTCCTGCCTACATGCCTTTTTCCTCACACCTTGTGCTATCTGATTTCATCCCTTCCCCTCCTTTGGGCTCAGTAATTTTTTACCTTTTTATTTCTCTCCAATCCCTTGTTTCAAATCATCCTTTCAGACCTATCAACTCCTCCCTTTTCTTTCCTTAACCCTGATTTGAAACAATTCCTAATTTTTAAATCTTGATAAAATCATCCTAATCATTTCCTCCTTGTCTGTGCAGTTTCCCCCAAATGCATCCCCTTGTTACATGGGGGGGGCAGACCAGCATACATTGTAGGCAAATGCAGCAGATTATTCTTATCACCACTATCCCCAGTATGAAAACACGTGCTCCAACCGCATAAAGTTGGGGAGCCATTATGTCAGCCATTCTATTCCTGATTCCTGCCTTATTTTGATCCCTGGTATTACCTGTTGGATGGCTCTTAGGTCTTCATTGATGCCTGTTGTGTTTAAATCCATCTTGCAGAGGTGCCCAATTCCCCCACAGGCCCCTCCTTTGGTACTAAAACATAATTCAGAGCCACCCTGTTTTGTGGTGTGTATACCTCCTTTTGCTGCATCTCTCCAGCCCTTTTCCTAGCGCGCGCATAGTAGCATTTCCAAGAGCCACTATTGCACATGCCGTTTGCTCCTGAAGATGTGCTAATTATACTTGAGTGGATACTGAAAAAGAGGGAATTCCAATCCCATTCACCCCTCCTTTGGTTGGGATTGTTAGTCCCTTTCCTGTGCAGTACTCCTCCGTTACTGGTATGTCTCTAGCATGTCTTCATGAATAATGATCCTGGCAGGGTACATCCCCTAACTTTATTATTTCTACTGCCACTCCTGCACCTTCCTTGTGATACCTGGAGACTCTCCCCACACCCCCATTTTCACGAAAAACTATCCAGGAAGGGTTGCACACCCATCCTCACATACACAGCTGCCAACCCAGTGTAGCAGGACTGCTTTCCAGTGTCCACTGGGCCTCCTCTTGTGATCTGAGGTATATCTCACTTCCACCCAGTCATGAGAACCAGTAAAGGACTCCATTCTCCCCAAACTGGTGCCCTGAGCACACCCTCATTCACCTTTATGGTCCACCTGTAACAGTCCCTGGTGCATCCCCATTTTACACATTTAGCTTCCTTCTTCAAAATGCTCCCCTCTCACCATAGATCCTCCAACCTTTGAAAAGAGGTTCCCTATCCAAGCCATTTTCGACTGCCTGGAGCAGTCCTCATCTCCCGGCTCATTCCCCAATTTCCTGCTCACTCGTATCCAAAATGCCCCTTAATGATCTGACAGGGCCTTTGATGTCCAAAATGAATTCCCCCTCATCTTCCTTTGCCAACAAGCATCATTGGCATCCTTGAGGTCTTGCTGCACGGCCTCCAACCTGGATCAGCCACCTGCACTTGCTCTATCCCTGCTTCCACTGTAGCCAAGCTGTAAAATGCCACTGAGGCACAGGAGTCACCCTGTGCCTTGGCATGCAAATGAGGGTGATTGCAATGCTGTCTATCTGGCAGCTTTACCTGCCCTTCCCGATCAGCAAAACAATGCCCCCAGCAGCCCCTATACAAGCCACCGATTCCCATCCTCTTGAACCAACAGCCAATACCAACAGAGATGTGACCTCAGCACAGCGGTGCATATGGGCAACCCCCCTCTGCCAGGAGTTTCATATTTCTCCAACAGTACCCCCCTTTTTGTGAGCAACCAAACAAACCAGCCAGTTCAGATAACTCCTGCTGCTTCCTCTTCCTCAGGAAGCTGCTTCTATCCATGCAGTTCAGGTGGGGATTGTCTTTGCCCCCTCCTTTGGCTGCAAGGAACTCAGTGCCAGCCAGCTCTCTCCTTTAACCTGCTCCCCTGCACTTTTGCAGCGCAGTTGCCCAATCTAATTTGAGGGCTGGTTCCTTTGCTCCCTAGGCTCCTCCTTTTGACCCATTGGCCCAAAGATCTCATCCTCATTGGGGCTGAGACCCCCACAATGAAGAATACCTTGTCCAAGGCCACCATCTCTTTGGGTCAACATACTTGGGTTAGCCTGCTTCGCAGGGTGGGAGCAGGGCGAGATGAGGCAATGGCCCAATGTCCAGTTCAGTTTTCTGCTTTGCCCTTGAGGCGATTCTTCAAGATTTCGTTGTCCAGGCTTCACTCAACTTCTGGCCTCAGCTGTCCACTTGGGTGTAGTACTTGTCTCTCATGGTTTGCCTGGTTAGTCTTTTGCTTCCTCCTGGATTATGCAAAGAGCAAGGGAGAACGCAGGAACCACAGTCTTTGCAGTTCCAGTTCATCTGGTGTCTGGAAAACACAGACCACAAAACAGGTGGATTAGAAAAAAAAACCTTTTACATTTCATCACAGACACTGGTCAACCACGTTAGCTGGGAGAGAAAGTAGAGAAATCTTTGTCCCTTTTCAAGCCTGGTTCCCCCCCCACCCCCAAGTCTGTTTAGCACAGTCTCAAGAAAAATGTTGAGATGTTGAAATCAAATCCAACCTATGCCAAAAGCGCATGAAAGAGAAACCCCTTGTTGAACGTGCGCGCTTCAAACCCATTGCTTGCCTTGGTGAAAGCAACATGTGCCTTCTGATGGTGTTTGTCCAGTGGGAACAGGGTATCACACGAATTCTAACAGAGATGGTACCCCCTCCCCCACATTCCTAAATACAAAAATGTCCCAAATCCATTGCGTATATATGCAATTTGAACTAGCACTCTTTACAATCAAACAATCAATGCTTGTGCATCTTGACGGATATGACTGCTTATGCTCACAGCAAGAAAAATGTTTAAAACCTTGCCATTTCTTGGGGCTTGCAAATACCACCCCCCCAACGTCACCCAAACATTAGGTTACTGTAAGGAAAACTCTCCTTACTACCATCAGTATTTCTTTCTTGTACAGAACACCCTCCATAGCTAACTTTCCTTGTAAACTTTGGAGCCAGATCAAAATATTTGGCAACATTGCAAAAAGGAAAAGGGAACAGCCCTCTTGTTGGACCCACAAGTGAGACCACAACAAGGAGTCTCCTTGGGGTTTTGGAAAAGAACCCCCACCACTGTGCACCCTGCACACGCACACACACCCAACCAAACTGCCCCAGTTCCACCCACTAACCCCTTCCTGCCCTCAGTGTTGTGGCACAGCCTACATGGTGTACCCGGAGGGGGGCCTTCTCTGCGGTGGCGCCCCACCTATGCCATGTGCTCCCAGAGAGGTCCACCTGGCATCGTTGTGATTTGCTTTTCAGCACCAGGCCAAGACCTTTTTATTGAAATGATATTTTAACTGTTATTCGTTGCCATTATTTATTTATTATACACCTGCCGAGATGTATCCGGATTTTAAAACTTTATTCAATATTTGTTTATTTGCTTTGTAAGCCGCCCTGAGGATTGTTGCAAGGGGGGTGGCATAAAATGCTTTAAATTAATTAATAAATTAATAAATTCAGAACATATTCCCCTCCCGCTTCCACACAAAACCCCTGGTAGTCAGCACAAACAATTAATGCATTCCCACAGTTCCGCTTCTAGGTTTCCTTCCCTGAAAAACATTCCCCCCAGCCTCCACACTGAGAGTGCTCAAAGATCCTTTGTTTCAACCCAATCCCTTCCCATGCAGAATTTCTCCTGAGACAATCCAGGCTTTGACCACTCAAGGAATGTCTCACCTCAGTTGCAATACCTTACTGTCCCCTCCCTTCAAGATTCA
Source organism: Varanus komodoensis (assembly GCF_004798865.1). Lineage (NCBI taxonomy): Eukaryota > Metazoa > Chordata > Lepidosauria > Squamata > Varanidae > Varanus > Varanus komodoensis. The sequence continues at coordinate 33,430 of NW_025336143.1, forward strand.
AACACCCCAACATTGTCTTGTAGAGTTTTCTGGACACTCCAGATCCCATCCAGAAAACCAATGCAAGCCTGCCCTCAACTCATGGCTGGAAGCAGCACTGCCCCAACTTCCCACAGCAATTTGGACTCTGCACATGCTCAGAGGCTCTTGTGTGTGCGCTCCCTCTGCAGCACTCACAAAATGGTGGTCCCTTCTGCCAGAGCATTTCCCCTTCTTGGCTGGGTGGGGATGGCAGAGCCCACAGAGTCAGGAAGTCCATAACTTCCAGCACACGTTTCCCTGAATCCAGTTGGTCAGTCCAAATCCAGAAAAAGCTGCAGCTGCTGTCCCTAAATGATGGAGTGCCCCCAGCAAGGGAGGCACACCGACCCTCTTCTCCTTTTTGCTTCTTCCGTCTTTTCTTTACCCAAATGAAGAGTGCTCCACGGCGCCAGGCAACAGGAGGCGGTTGCAATCCAGGGCCTCCGTGGCCCCTCCCAGCTCCTCCAGATTGTGCTTCCATGGAAAACTGGAGCAGCTTCATTTCTTACACCTTTTCCCCTTTTGTACCAAAACACTCAACCGCCATTCATCCAAAGCTCTCAAACAGCCACTCACACACCCAGCTCCATGCCCCCCTTCAAGCAAGCAATTCCTGTGAAATGCAGCACCTCACAGACTCGCATCCTCACTGGCCCCCAGCACAATTTGCCTTTTCCCTTTATGCTCCACGTACCAAACACCTGCAGGTCCAACAGGCAGAGAACCCAGATCAGCCCAGGGAAAACCACAAGGGAAGTGGCCAGGCCTGAGCTCTCGGGGCCCCCCACCCCCCCTTTGCTGCCCCCAGGGGCCGTCTTCACTTGATGAACTCCAGCCTGCCACTGTTCAGGCTGCTTGCTAAATGCAACCATCCCATTTCCACTATTTTTCCGAAAACTTCAACTCATAAAAGAAGACCCTTTCCTTCTGCGTCATTGCTTTAGTTTTCCTTCCTTTCTTTCCACTTCTTTCCCTGGGAATCCCTTCAGCATAAGCAGGATTCCCCCCTCCCTTTTCCTTCTTTGCCACAATCCATCTGCTCACTTGCCTCTTCCTACTTGCAACATCTACAAAATCCCAGTCCAAACCATGAAAGTGCAAACCCTTCCACTAGTGCAAAACCACAGCACACAGCGCTGTCCCTTTGCACGTGTTTCCTCCTGAACAAATCCCCTTCCGTCTTTCCTCCCATGCCTTCCATCACAAACTGATGCTCCAGCAATATCTGAAGGACGGGATTTCCTGATTCCATTTGCCCCTCCAGCCCCTCAGATGCAGTTTTCACCTTCTTGGCCCAAAGTGCACTTCCTAATTCTAGTTCCTTCTCCAAAAACAACCTGCTAACCTCACCTCAACTGCACCTCCAGGGAGTTTGAATTCTTCCCTGAAATCACCCACTTTTGGCCAATCGGCAAGAACTCCTTATTAACCATGATTAACAGCAGCAACAACAACAATTATCCCCCCACCCCGATTTATTTAGGTGGGATTCCTATCAAACACACATACAAATACACAGTAGTTTCCCTTTTCCAGCCATCCTAACCCAAAAGCTATCCCAGAAACTCAAAATTGTCCCCAGGAACTTTCAAGGAAGGCATTTTTCTTGGTACCTTTACCCCTATAGAAACAGAACGGGTCTGGAAGGGCCTTCTGGGCCATCCAGTCTGACCTCTCCCCCAAATACCTTACTCCCCATTCCCTTTCCCGCGGGTGAGAAAGAAAAAAATGTTTCCTAAATATAGATGCATCTTATCAGTTTACCCTACCTGAGAAAACCCCCTTTTGAAGCCCTCCTGAGGTTCTAGACGTCTCTGCTGCCAGATGCTCAATCAGACTTGGATCACCAATACACTCGTTTCGGAGTGAGAGTCACTTGCAGGACAGCCATAACCTCGGCGGGTTCCCTCCTACAGAGACTCACCAAACTGAGAAAATGAGGGAATTAGGAGATATCTGGATGAGCCTCCATTTTGTTATAATCACTTTACTTTCCGTCGGAACAGAAAAATATTCCAAGCATGAAGAGAGTTCTTTTTAAAACTCTATTGCAATGAAGGAAACAGAAGGGAATGGTTTCCTTCCCAATTCTACCGTTCCCCTGAGCACATGTTCAGCCCCCCTTTGAACCCTGCTCCCGGTCCCTTGTTCCCTCCTCCGTTCCCCTAATTGGCTAATGGGGCACTGAGAGTGGCACCCTTTCCGCCCTCCTGCTCCACGCTGCCCCAGCACCGGCCCTTCTTCCCCGTCCAGCCCTGCCCCTGGTGGGCTGCAAGAGGCTCATCTTGTTCTGCCCGGCCTTCAAATAAACTATCAGGAAGCATTTGGCCCTCCTGCCTAGTGCCTGTTTCCCCACACCTTGTGCTCTCTATTTTTGGCCCCTCCCCTCCTTTGGGCTAAGTAATTTTCTTTGCTACCCTTTTAAATCTCTTCACTCCCTTGTTTCCAATCACCCTTTCACGCCTATCACCCCTCAGCCTTCCCTTCTCCAGGCTGAACGCGCCCAGTTCCCTCAGCCTCTCCTCACAGGGCCGTGTTTCCCAGCATCAGGCTTCTCTCCAGCAAGTCCCTCCTTCTCCTTAGGTGGCCAAAGTGTTTGAGTCTCATCCTCAGTGTCTGTCCTTCTAAATGGAAAAATTGACAGGGAAGGAGGAAGGGGACGCAGAGGTGGAGGTGGCGGATGGAGGCACAGAAGCAGTTGGGGTGAGATTAATGGGGCTCCCAGGGATGCTGGAGGAGAGGCAGGCCTGGAGGAATGTTGTCCATTTAGTCACACTGGGCTGGAGGTGACTTCGCAATTAAAAATAACACATACGGACAAAATACCCCAACTTACCCCAACTCAGTGTGAATGCACCCACAACGGAACTAGCACACACTTCGACCGAACAGCCGATGCTCGGGCCTTTGGATGAAATGAATGCCGGTGCTCACGGAGAAGCTCCAGGGGAGGGGGCTTCCCCCATTGTCTTTCTGGCTGCCACATCCTGGCACTGAGACAGGGGTCCTCCAACTGCAAACATCAGCCTCCTGCAAGGCAGTGGGACCCCCCCCCCCGGCACCATCAATCAGGCTTGCGGTTTGCCTTTGTCTGCCTGCCACATCCCATGACATTCCTGCCCCTGGTCTGGGAAAGAGGCCTGGACAAAACCAGGCCACCTAAACTTTATCCGTTTTTAAAAGTTGGGGTAAACCTCACCCTTCAAACAGGGAACCATGATGGAATATATGGCAAATATAGGGCATTCACAAGAAATATGACCAAATTTCTAAAGGTCTCCAGAATAATTCTTGATGCTGTGTGAGAACTGAAAAAGGTGCTGCTGATTTTTCTCAGCTGATCCTGTCAGACAGGGCTGCATGCAATCCTCAGTTTCACTTTTTGATCATTCTGGATTGTCCCATTAGAGACCAAACAAGGAAGAACTCCGAGATCAGCCTCCCAGGGAAGAATAAGGCCGTGTGACCGACCTGGTTTTGCTGGTGGCTTTGCCCTACGTGGAAATGCTGTGGCACAGCAGGGAGACGTGACATGGCCCTTGCAGCAGAAAGTGGGCTGCAGAATGAGCGAAGACAAGGCCATGGAGATGCAGGCTGGCCGTGTCCCAGGAAGCAGTCCAGTCGCAGCAGGGGGCCAAGTCCGAGAATCTGTGCCGCAGTTTTATTCCCTGGGCGGTATTATGGACGCAGATGTGGGACAGAAGCAGATGTGAAAGGCGGGATGGGCAAAGCGACTGTTGCATCCTGACATGTGTGCTTGTCTGCAGCTTGTCCCCCGTGGACATTGCAAGGACCTGCAGATCATTGAATGCCATTGCTGTGCCGATTGCAAGAGAGACCTGGAAGGTTGCAGGAAAATTACCCAGAAGAGACACTTCTCTCGGAAACATTGTCTTAGAGAGACATTGCACATTGCATGTTGGGAGACTATTGAAAATGAGGACGTATTAAGAAGATGAGGTGCCAGAAGACTCTCTGCTGGTTGACACAATCGTTTTTGTCGGCACATGGCATTGCTTTAAGAAGGTTCCCTACCTTAAAAAAAAAATCCCCCAGCCCCTCACTGAGGGTACTGAAAGGGGCTTTTGTTTTGAATCAATCCTCCCTCCATACAGATCTTCTCCATGAGGCAATTCAAGCCCTGAACTTGCAGAGTTTCCCCCTCCGTGTCCAGCAACTGCTGTGCCTCATTTGCACAAACCCTCCGTGTTTCAGGAACACCGAGATTCCTTTCGAGTGCCAGCCTTAGCCCACCTCCACCAGTGGCTGGAAGCAGAGCGGATCTAACTCACAGGGATGCTTGGTGCTTTGCACATGCTCAGGGGCTCATTGTGCACACTGCAGCTTCATCCCTCTCCCCATTTCTTTCGCTCTCTCCTCCACGTGCAACAACACCGGTCAAGCCTCTCAGAGCCTCTCTCCCACCAAGCTGCATCCCAGGGTACATCCCAGGCCAACCCTCCACCTCACACACTCTCCCTCCCACAAGGCACTCCCAGGACAAACTACAAACTTCCAGGGCGTATACAGAGTGTTTTCTAGATTTCAAGTAATGCACAGGAGCGGAGTCGATGATGAGGAAAGGACATTTCAGCAGACAATGTTTTCCTGAGGACATGAGAAACTGCCCAGCGGAGTGGCCGTAACGGCCCAGTAAGGATGGGTGATTACAGAGGGTTGACATGTCGACAAGGGAGGCCCAGGAATCACCACGAGTCCTGCACGGGGGCTTGATTTTCCCAGCCCTATGTCCTGCCTGCCTGGCAAGGTGCACCTCCCACAGATGTCCCTAGAGTGTGCAGGCAGGCGCCAGACTTCACACCGCCTCTGGGACAATCTCACGGCTTCTCTCAGGTGACGGTTTTTACGGGGTTGGCACAATGGGGATGATTCAATGACTAACTGAACCCTGTGTCTTCTAGTGATGGGATCTTTGTTTGTGTTGCTCCCTTTTCTTATTGCATCGCAGGGGACATCCCTGTGTCCCTGGAGAATCATGAAGCACCGCTCTGTGTTGCGTATTGCAAGACGACCCCTGGGAACTGGATGCTCTGTCCGAAGAGCTGAGGATGTGATGTGGGTCTCCTGCTTCCTGCCAGAGGGGGCCAAGAAGCCCTGGGATCTGCGTGTTTTTGGCTGACCACATTCCTTGAGCTGTGGCTTCTGCCAAGCTGCCTTCCTTTTCCTTCCCCTCTTTGACCCCCATTTATCCACTCAGCCTGGATGGTCATGACACCCCCCCCCCCCCCAGCTGTATTTTTATCCCTTCAATACACTGCTGTGTTCCCTCAGCTTGGGTGTGTGGTGTGCTGAATCCCGAGGCTGGTCCTGGATTGAGAATACAGGGAAGTTCCACTTGGGATGCTTCCCAGATGGTCATTGTTGGGAGAATTTGGGTAAATCCATCTGAAAAGCATTACTCCTGTGTGCCTTTGCATTGTGGGATCAAATCCTGTCTTCCTTCTCAAAACCAAGCTGTCACTGTTTAAAATGGCATTCCCCCACTCCTTTCTCTCACCTTTAGCTGTAGGCTACAGCAGACAGGCCATTTTAGTCCAAATATCCATTGTAAATAGACATTGTTGGAATTCAGTTTACAACAATCATTTGATAGCCCAGAGGCTTTTACGTGCCCTGATCATGCAGAATGTTTAGAGTCGAGATGGGGGTCTGAGCATATCATGAATAGTTTCTAGTAGCTTGAATTTGCATGTCTGAGCAGACCTGAAGATGGGTTCAAGTTGCTTAACTAGAGTGTCAATGGAGAAAATTAGAAATACTGTGATCTCATTGCTCCAGTGTGATTGACTGACATTTCTTTATCTGTTCTGTATGTGATGACCTCAGAATCTTATTGTAATCTCTGCATTCTGTCATGATTGCCCTGTTCCTGTCTACCTATAAATGCCCTGTAGTGGTATTGAAGCTTTGCAGGAGTTCATCTCTCCTAGCCCGGTAATGCATTATCTTGAGTAAACCGCGGGAACCTGGGATAGACAATAAAGACACCTAGGTTCATAATGATTGATCTTTCCTACGACCCCAAGTTTTATTTCCTTTTCTCAAATTGAGATGCCGGGATTCTGACATCATGGATCAGAGAATCCCGGCCTGTTTTATGTACTGCTCAAGAAGCAGAGAACGCAAGTACCTTCATCCCAGCAAAGTTGAGAATGCTTCCCTTCTCTTTTGCACTTCATTGGGAACCTATTACTGGCAGGGAGAAAATAAGGGATGAAATAAAATGCCCACATGGCTGAAGAGTTGAACTGTGGCAGGAAAGACCTGAGGGAGAGAGGAGAGTCTTCTGGGAGGCAGGGGGGGCTGATGGGCTGAGTGCCAAGTGGAAGGAAAGAGGGGGCAAGTTGCACAGCTCCTGGAAGATGCTTGGCCAATCTCTCCCTCAGAGTTCACCTCCCTCACAGAGTAAAAGGAGAGGAGGAAAAGCTTGTAATCTGCTTTGGGTGTTTGCAAGAGGAGAAAAGGCAGAGAGAAAGTGTGGCGTAAAACCAAAATGCAGGGCCCCAAATTCCTCCCCTTTCTGCTCCCTCTGCATGCTCCATGTTCTCTCCCTGGGGTCAATTATAGGTTGCTGCACGCCTTCAAGTGTTCTCTGTGAGGGGCAGGGGGACGCCCAAGTCCATGGACTCGTGGCCTCCAAAATATGAGGGGATCATGGAAATGGTGCCCTGAGGTCAGTGGGATTCCCACATGGCCCAGGAATCACGGGGCAGGGGCTGAAGCAGCCATCCACAGCTGTGCATTTACTTTCCCAAAGGGAGTCCAAGCTGGAAGCAAGGCCAATGTGGCTCATACAGGAGGAAACTGGCTGGACTTCTGCTCCACCCAAGTGACCTCCACCCTCAGGCAGTTTCCCAGCTGACTCAGAGTGAAGACGGGCTCCCAGGGCTGGGAACGAACTTCTTCACTCCTTCCTCTTGTGGAACAAGAGATTCCCTGCTTGGCATTTTCCCTTCCTTCTCTCAGGAGCAGTCTGGGGGCCTGCCCAAAGCTCTGGCCAGATGGTTCTGCCGTTGTGCTCTTGAAACACAGACTCTTTGTGCGCACATGCCGGGGAAACAATCCAGTGTAGGCTTCCAAGGGAAGGTATCAGCAGGGCCAGACAGATCTTCTCCAAGGAATCCTCCCACCCCCAAGATCCCCAACCTGGAAAAGGACCTGGAGGGATTTCCAAACTGCATTGCCGGTTCCCTGTCAAGTTCTGGGCAAACATTATTTGTCCGCTCACTCTTCAAAATATAGAATGAAAATGTCAAAGACTGAAAATAGGAACTATATGTAGAAAGTAAAAAAAGACGAAAAACAAAGCTTTGCTAAAGAGATTAACAAGGGAAGATTTCTTCTGTGCTGCTACCCCAGGTATGAAATGGAGCTTTTATTTTTCCCAAACACCGAGCAGTGCAAAGGATGATTTTTTTTTTCAATTGTTTCAACTTGATACCGTCCATATCCCCAAAATGGATTGATGGCTTGTTCTGAAAAGTTGGAATTTGCGCTCATGATGAACAAAACAAACAGAATTTATGATTTGCTTTTCATCATGAGATGCTCCTTGGTATTCAGGTCAGGCCTCCATAGAATGATGTAGCATTCGGGCAGGAAGATGCAGCCCAGCAGCCCAGCACTGGAGGCCAAGATGGAGAAGACTTGCACGGCCACCATGTACTTCCCCTTGGTGCTCAAGTAAGTGGGCACAAAGGACACCCAGATGCTGCAGAAGACCAGCATGCTGAAGGTGATCAGCTTGGCCTCGTTGAAGGCCCCGGGCAGCTTCCTGGACAGGAAGGCCACCGTGAAGCAGACGGCAGCCAGGAAGCCCATGTAGCCGAGGGCAGCATAGAACATGGCCACAGAGCCTTCATTGTACTGCAGGACGATATGTCCAGCCTGGGAGTGCATGTCAGCCTCAGGGAATGGGGGAGCAGTCCCCAGCCAGATGGTGGAGAGGACCCCTTGGACACTGGAGAAGCAGATGACAATGGAGTTGGCCAAAGTCCTCCCCAGCCAGTTCCTTGCCCTGTTGCCTGGCTTGGTGGCCAGGAAGGCCAGCACCACAGTGACGGTTTTGGCCAGCAGGGAAGAAATGGCCACTGAGAAGATGATGCTGAAATCTGCTTGTCGCAGGAGGCAGGTGATGCTTTTTGGCTGGCCAATGAAGAGGAAAGAGCACAAGAAGCCAAGCAGGAGGGAGACAAGCAGGATGTAGGAGAGGTCTCGGTTGTTGGTCTTGACTACTTGAGTCTCTTGGAATTTTCTGAAGATCCCCAGTATGCCTCCTGTGGCAATGGAGAAGAGTAGGGCCATGCCAGTGAGGAAAGACCCCAAATATTCTTCATAGGACAGGAAGGTGATGACCTTGGGGATGCACTGATCCTGGGCCTCATTTGGATGCTGATCTTCTGGACACCTCAGGCAATGCTCTGCATCTGTCAAAAGCAAGAGAAACAGCATGTTGGCTTCTGTTCCTGTCTCTGCTCTTCACATTTTACTCATTACTGTTGTTTTTCTTATTACTAGTGTTGCCAATTGCAGCACCCCAAAACACCCCAAAAGAAATTGGCCAGGGGAACACCCCAAAAGTAGTTGTCCAGAGGGAGACCAAATAGGAAAAACACCAGTTATACTGACCCAGAAGG
>NW_025336143.1:43979-45309 GCF_004798865.1 Varanus komodoensis
CTCTGGGCCCATCAACCCTTCCTGGCATCCTCCCTGATGACAAGCCCGTCAGTGCCAGCAGGAGGAGAAGACCAACTTTCACTCTCCAGATGAGGCCACAGAAGCTCCGAAAGCTGAAGTATGTTCCTTTTCTGCAAGCTGCCCAGGTCTCTTTGGGGAGCCAAACAGGGGGGACTTGGTTTCCCCATAAGAGGAGGAGAACAACTGCACAGCACTTTTGGCGTTACATGCCAAGATGAAATGTTGGGCATTTTGGAGAGAAAGGATGGTTTGCTGAAAAGAACCACCAACGAGAAGGGAGGGAGTTTTCTGGAGATCTGGAGAAGACAGGAGCAATGCAAGGTCATCCCAGGCTTGGATCCTTCCAGGCACTGCCTTTCCCCCTTCACTCACCCACCTTCCTGAGTAGAGATGGTCCCTTCCGCACATGGAGAGCAGTCATAGCAGCACGGGGGCTCTCCTTCTCAAGCCACCTTGAAGAATCCCGGGTGGCAGCTCTCCACGCACATGGCCTGGGGAAGGTGCTGAGAGAAAGGAAAGGAGCGTCAGAGCAGGAGGTAGGGGCGCTGATTCGGTGGATGGGGAGACAGAGCTGGAAAGGTTGGAGAGGATACCTGGGATCTCACCATTTTCCATTACTGAACCCCAGCCTGTGAAGCTGGAGCACCTGGACATCCCTCCAAAGGAATGTCCTCTTTTACATCTCATGCTTTGTATTAATGTCTGAAATGGCTGAACATCTGATGAGCCAGAATGTTAGCAAAGGGAAGGGAAATGAAAACAATGGAATGACAGGGATGGTTTTCTTCACCTGATCTTGCCATTGGGGCCACACAATGGGATCTCGGTGGATGGTGAATTTGGGGCTAGGCAAACCTTGTCTTTCCAGACGGCCAACTTTCACATTTACAGCAGTCCTGTTGGGAAACTTCACCCAATTCACGAGGTCCAGGTTGACTGCCAACTCTCCATTCTCCTCCAAATACACACCATCAATGGAACGATTGTGAAACTGGGGGTCTCTCAGGTATGGGTGGAGCTGGAGGAACAGAGAAAGAAGCAGCATTTAAGGAGGCATATTTCACAACCCAATTTTGCAAAGAGGTGGTCCCAGTTTAATGTTGCTCAATGTCACTTCTACTCTGCTGAAGGCTCTGATTTCATTTCTGGATATCCATAGTACACTTCGGACTTGTATGCACACGGGCTGCCTTAGTGTGACTTGAAGCACCTCCACTGGCCAGGAGCAGCAGGACTCACTTCTAGGAATCCAGAATAGGGAATCAACAGGGGGACTATAACAGGAGAGGGGACCAAATGAGGGACCAGA
>NW_025336143.1:45801-47423 GCF_004798865.1 Varanus komodoensis
GTCGCACATAGTTGTGGTGATCCAGACTTTTCCATTAACAGGTTGCAGGAACATTTGAATATGTCTTTCAACAATAACTATTCCATAGAAAAAGAAACGCAACTCTGCAAAATAAAGGAAGACATTGATTTCTACCACACTTTTCCATGACTGCCACCCGGCTGGTGCATAACCCGATTTCAGCTCTGAGATGCTCTGTGAAAAAACAACGCAAATGCCATTCCTGAGGAGCTCCGGTTTCAGGGTTCGCATGAACTGGTCTCCATGCTCAGTGTCCAGTGAGAAGAGCCCCACCATCGTCCACCTGAAGTGCAGCAGCAGCCTGACAATCCCTGGGTACTGGAGGCCTTCTTCCGGGAGCATCCTGTACAAGGGAGGGGACTGGCTTTTTTCTTTCCCGACCTGAGCTGTGAAAGCATAAGAGACCTGTGAGAGACAGGAAGAAAGACACTGATGGATTCCTTCATTTCAGTACCAGTTCAAAATTCCTCATCTTATGGGGCCAAAGTACTGAAACCATATCTGCATAAAACATAATTCAAAAGGAAACAATGTTGATAATTTTCTTAGTAATACAGTGTTTATCATGAAACATTTACCCTTTTACTATCTGCATAAAAATGGATTGACAGGCAGTAATGCTTATTATTTTCTGGCAATACATATTATTTTCTGAAAAATGAAGTGTTTTAGCTTTCTCAGTTTAAAACACTGAGAGAAGGAGGGCAGGAGCAGCCTGAACTGTTGAGAATCCCCAGATCTTCAATCCTGTTATATATGTCCCAGTACTTCACCCTATAAAGGGGAGAGGAATGGTTTTGTCAGGTTAGTGAAGCAGAGATCCCATAGGCACCTTCCTGGACTCTCAGAGTCTCCTTGCCCTTCTGCATTCGATGATGGGAAAGAAAAGAAAACAGAAAAAGTGACACGAAGCAGGTCAGCAGGTGTCTCCTGGGCCATCTAGACTGACCCCCGGCTCCAGCTGGCTCCGCTCAAGACTTGCCTGATGTCTATCCTACACTTGGCCTAAGGTCTATCCTACACTTGAACAAATGTGTGCTGGATGCACATGAGATGCTTGACACTGAACTTCAGAATTATTTGCTCTGTCTCTCGTTCAAATTAAGAAACATTTTTTTCCTGAAGTCTGAACTGCAAGAGCCAGTGTGGCGTAGTGGTTAAGAGCATGGGATTGGGACTCAGATGATCTGGGTTCTAGTCCCCACTCGGCCATGGAGCCAACTGGGTGACTTTGGGCCAGTCACAGACTCTCAGCCCAACCTACCTCACAGGGTTGTTGTTGTGAGGATAAGAAGGAGGAGGAGATGTAAGCTGCCTTGAGCCCTTTGTAGAAAAAAGGCAGGATATAAATAAATAAATAAATAAATGACTCAAGCATTCAGGGTTCTTTCAGAGAGACATAAGAAAGTGGAAGATAGAAGCCTCTGCCAGGATGTCAGGATGTATAAAAGATCATTTTACATATGATGAGCAAGATCACCTTGTTTTGAGACGAGAAGTGCAGCTTAAGATAGCAATGTCCAAAAGTAATAATTTTGACATCCTCTCTGCCTCTATTTCCTGCAAAAAGCTGAACATATAGAAGCCCTGCACATGATGGC
>NW_025336143.1:48680-52044 GCF_004798865.1 Varanus komodoensis
CAGAGATGCTGGCACTGAAGACGAAGTCTCCCGGCCGGAAATAATTGTGTGGCTGCAGCTCAGCCCTGTGCCAGCTCCAGGGGCATTTGTCCTCCCGCCTCCCACAGGAGGCCTCTGGGAGTAGCAGGAGCAGCAGGATGAAGAGTGACTCTCTGCCGGCGCTTGGCACGGCCTCCATCCTGCCCCTTTCAGCCCAGTAGAGGAGCAGTTGGAGGAATTTCCTTCTAAATGGACAAGGATCCCGTCCAGGCAAGGCTCCAGCCGAAGGAAGTGGGAATAAGTGCCTGCACAGTATACTCCTCTGCAGCCCCTGCCTCTCCCGATCCCTGAGCAGGATGGCAGGGAATGTGGCACCCTGCCCTTTGTGGGTGCAAGACACACTTCTGCCATCTCGGGTGGCCTCGGGGGGTTCAGGGTGGTCCTGGGGGAGGGGGTCCCGTGAGATTTGGAAAGAGAAGAAGCAATGCATGATGATTTCCATAATTATATGGCCTCGTGCCTGGGGCACCTCTGCGCATTCCTGACAACCTTTCTCACTCCCATGTGCAAGAGAAGCCCTCTCTGAAAATGTGCCGATCCAGCCCCTCTGAAGCAAGCAGGACCGAGAGATATTTCCCTCATGTGCTTTGCAACTGGCCTTCAACATGTGACCGCCTTCATCCCCCGTTTGCTATACACCCCCCCTCACAAGTATTGCCTCTGCAATGAGGCAGCTTGGCCCTGCAAACAACTTCCTCATGTTCCCCCTTCTAATTCCTGGTGTGCTCAGCTTGCTCCCTGGAAGTCCTGCTCATGCCACCTGTACCTTCGAGTGCAGCACTGTCATCATGGTGCTGACGGATTTTCCCTCGGTGCCCAGCTTGCGCTCCTGGCATGGAAAAGTGCTGAGATTTTGTGAGAATGCTGCTCCTGCAGGGATAACCAAGAAGGGCAGTGAAAGGGAAACACCCTGATGAAGGAACTGTTCCATCCGTCCCATCCCAGCTGCCTCTGAGGGACACTGCAGGAGGGTTTTCCCATCTCTCCTCTTCCCTCCCCTCCTATTTCTCTTGGAAAAAGCTTCTCCTTCCTTCCAGCTGTGCCCACTGCCCTTTCCTTACATCCGAATCCCCTTTCTGTGTGTGTGCTGGGACAGCTAGTTTCCTGTTCATCTATCCTGGAGAGGAAGTCAGGTTGTGGATGTTGTTTTTGTTAGTTACAAAGAGACATCCAACCCATCACGATCCAATGGAAAAAATTCCTCCGGGCCTTCCTTCTATCCACCATCCCTCAGAGTCCACCTAAGCTCATGCCCACTGCTTCAATGACTCCATCCAGCACCTCTCCCTCTGCCCTCAGCTTCTTCTTCTGCCCTCAAGGTTGAGGAGAAGCATGTCTGAAAGCAGAAATGCAACCATTCTTGCTGGACAAGAAAAAGTAGGGGAGATTGTTGTGCTTCTCTGCACGGGATCGAGTGTGCAAGAAGTGGGATGGGGACCAGAGAACCAGGTCCAAATCCCTGCTCATCCCAGAAGCTCACTGCATGACTGCTGGCCGGTCATTCACCCTCAGCCTATCCTACTTTGCAGGGTTGTTGTTGTCAGGAAAGGAACACTGAGGAGAAGCGAGCAAAGTGCGTGCTGTCGTCATGCATGGAAAATGTCAGAACAATGGTCAGAATGAGATGCTAACAATTATCATGACAACAATGGAAATAATGTCCGTAGAAGACTCCAGCATAAGATTTAGTGGAAATCAACTCCAAGAGCAGACATTGCTAGCTGGGCATCCAGGCTGCCCGGAAATGGCCTGCCCTTGGTCACATTGGCAGCCTTCTTTCCACATCAGGGCAGCTGTGGAGGAATTGAGGGTTCTTGTCCGGGATGGCCCTTGAGGTACAGAAATGGAGCACCAACCCCTGGGGGACATTGTAAGGTTGAGGGAGAGAAGCCCACATCCCGTATGCTGCAGCAGGTCCTCTGGAGTGCCTCCTGTTGCACACAAGGGCCAGCTGAGCAGCCCCAGGAGCTCCCCGTGGGGTGAGGCGGGGGGAAGGGGGGTGTTCAGCCTGGGCATCTCCCTGGCCCTCCAGCTCCGCACATGCTCCTGTCATGTTTCATCCAGGGATGCATCATGGCACCAGGAAGGTCTCCAGCTCAGGCAGCCCCTCTTGTGGATAAAGAAGGAAGGAAAAGGGCCAGAGGATGAAGCTTAGGTCTCTCTGGGAAAGAAAAGGGCTCCGGGAGTTACATGTTTGGAATTGTGAACATGTCGCCAGAGGCTTCAATTTTTTTGGCTGAGTAGCTGGTGACTTAGAGGAAAGGTCACACTTCTTAGAGAGTGTCATAGAAGTGCCACACACATACATCCCCTGAGCATATGCAAAGTGCAAAGACAGCGGAATTAGATCCACTATGCTTTCATCCGCAGGGCTAACACTGAAAAAAGGCAGGGCAGGGCAGTTCTGTACACGACGGGACCTCCCCTGAGCATCTCCCCATATCCCCACTCTCTCACTGGGCTTCCACACAGGATGATCTTATTGAGGGCACCTAGGCCGGGTAGGACCAGTGCAGAAGCCCCAGTAAAGGGTGCAAAAATGTCCCCACTTCCCAGTTCTGGCTCATTCTCTGCACAGGAGGTTGGATGGGGGAGGGAGGAGATCCGCACACACCCTGCCCCCTGCTGGACTCAGCCCTGCTTGGGGTGGGCAAGGACCCCACGGCTCTTCCTCAGCCATGCCAGGGGCACACATGCTCCTCCCTTGGCGAAAAGCCCCTCCATGGCCTCCTCTAAGCCTAGTCTTGGTCATCAGCAAGCTGGCCAAGCAAGATAGGTGAGGGGGCTGCATGGGGGTTTCTGCATCACTCACCCTGCAAGGAGGTCACTTTATGCCAACGACATACAGGTACAGGATGCAAACACAAGCAGATGGCCATAAAAACCCAGTGCAATCATGTCATGTTCTTCCATGTTTTGATCTTTAAACAAATCCAGAATTTCATGGCCCCTGGTGTACAAGTGCAAGATCCTGCATGCAGATGCCCAAACTGGGAGCTAGCTTTTATCAGACTTCGTTTGTGTTGGGAAAGTTTGGATAAATCTAGTCAGAAAAACATTACTTCTGTGTGCTGTTGAATTGTGGGATCGAATCCTGTACTCCTTCTCAAAACCATGCTAAATCACAGTTTAAAATTGCAATGGAATTTAATTTACCAGGCAGCATCTTCCTGGCCCAGAGGGCTCCATGTGCCCTGGAAATTCAGAATGGTGTGGATGCATTTCTTCGGGTCTGACTCTTGATAAGAGCATTGAGTTCATAGTTTCTCAGTAGCTCTAATTTACATGTCTAATCAGACCTGGAGATGGGTTCACGTTACTCAAC
>NW_025336143.1:52540-55159 GCF_004798865.1 Varanus komodoensis
AGGAACCAAACAGCCCCTCTGGCACCTGTCAGAATCCCGGAATCTCAATTTGAGAAGAGGGAATAAAACTCAGGTTCGTGGGAAAGACCAAGCATCCAGACCTTCTGAGGCTTTATTGAATTTGCCCAAAGGTTCCCGTGGTACTCACGATAATGCATGCATTACCGGGCAGTCAGAGATGAACTCCGCTGCAAAGCTTCAATACGATTACAGGACATTTATAGGTACACTCCCAGTCTCATGCAGGGACTGGGAAATTGATGACAGAATGCAGAGATTACAATAAGATTCTGAGGTCTTCACATACAGAACAGATGAAGAAATATCAGTCAATGTTTTTCGGACAAGATTTATACAAATTTTCCCAAAACTACCTCTAGCTGTGCTACATGGCTACCCATTGTGCTTAGCATTATCAGGTCCAGCAGGCCAGTGACTTACGCAATCTTTTCATTAGAGGCAGGTTGATTGAAAGTGTGTGGTCGAAATGCGCATTCTGCTGCCGAGAGGCTGGCACTGAAGATGTAATCTCCTGGCCGGAAATAATTGCATGGCTGCAGCTCAGCCCTGTGCCAGCTCCAGGGGCATTTGGCCTCCCACCACCCCCAGGAGGCCTCTGGGAGTAGCAGCAGCAGGAGGACAAAAAGTGCCACTCTGCCGGCGCTTGGCACGGCCTCCATCCTGCCCCTTTCAGCCCAGTAGAGGAGCAGTTGGAGGAATATCCTTCTAAACGGACAAGGAGGCCGGCCAGGCAAGGCTCCAGTCGAAGGAAGTGGGAATAAGTGCCTGCACGGCAGACTGCTCTGCAGCCCCAGCCTCTCCCGATCCCTTAGCAGGACTGCAGGGATGGAGGCACCTTCCCCTTTGTGCCTGGATGCAAGACACTACCATCTCAGGGGTGCTTCGGGGAGATCAGTGTGTTGCTGGGGGAGGTGGTCCCATGAGGTTTGGAAAGAAGAACAGCAATAGATGATGATTTCCATAATTATACGGCCTCATGGCTGGAGCACCTCTGCGTCTTCCTGGCATCCTTCCTCACTCCCATGTGCAAGAGAGGCCCACTCTGAGAATGTGCGTAGGCCAACCATGTGAAAAAAGCAGGACCGAAAGATCTTTCCCTCGTGTGCTTTGCAACTGGCCTTCAACATGTGACCTGCTGCACCCCCCCATTTGCAACCCCCCCCCACAAGTATTGCCTCTGCAGTGAGGCAGCTGGGCCCTGCAAAGCACTTCCTGGCATTCTCCCTTCCAATTCCTGGAATTGGCCCTGCAAAGCCCCTGCCTCGCTTTCCTCTTCTCATTCCTGGTGCGCTCAGCTTGCTCCCTGGATGTCATGCTCATGCTACCTGTATCTCCTAGTTCCACAAAAGCAAGACGGTGCCAATGGATTTCCCTCGGTGCCCGGTTTCAGCTTCAGGGGTGGGACAGGCTGAAATGTTGCCGAAAAGCTGCTCCTGCAGGGATGGCCAATAAAGGCAGCAAGAGGGAACCTCCTTGATGGAGGACAGATCCCATCAGCCCCATCCCAGATTCCCCTGAAGGACTCGGCAGCAGGTTCTTCCCCTTTCTCTTCTTCCCTCACCCCGTATTTCCCTTGGAAAAGCTTCTCCTTTCCTTCCAGCTGTGCCCACTTCCCATTCCTGGCATCTGGTTCCTTTTGGGGAGCCTGTCCTGGGACTGTGTGTTTCCTGCTCGTCTATCCAGGAAAGGAAGCCAGGTTGTGGATGTAGTTGTTAGTTTCGAAGTCACATCCAATGATATGCGACCCCATGGAAAACATTCCTCCTAGTCTTCCTGTCCTCCACCATCTCCCGGAGTCCACCCAAGCTCACAACAACTGCCCCAGTAACTCCATCCAGCCCCCTCATCTTCTGCCACCCTCTTCTCCTTTTGCCTTCAAGGTTAAGGTTCTTGCTGTCTAAAAGCAGAATTGGAATGGTTCTTGCTTGACAAGGCGAAGCAGGGGAGTTTGTTTTGCATCACTGCATGGGATTGAGTGTGCAGGAAGTGGGATGGGGACTGAGAGATCAAGGTCCAAATCCCCACTCATCCCTGATGCTCACTGTGTGACTTCTGGCCGGTCATTCGCTCTCGGCCTATCTTACCTGGCAGGGTTGTTGTTGTCAGGAAGATAATGGTGAGGAGAGGCCAGCAAAGAGCTTGCTTTCCTCATGCATGGAAAAGGTCAGGATAAAAGTGTGATGTGATGCTCATTAGCGTACTGACAATGATGGAAAGGATGTTCATAGAAGCCCCCAGCAAAAAATTCAGCAGAAAAAATCTCTGAAAACAGGCATTGCCCAGGTGGGCATCCAGGCTTCCCGGAAATGGCCAGCCCAATGTCATGTTTTCAGACTTGGTGCCACTTCAAGGCAGCTGTGCAAAGATTGCTCCCAGAAGTGTGGGATCTGGTCTGGACTGGCCCTGTGATGTACAGAAATGGAGCCCCGACCCCTGGTGGACTTCATGCGGTTGCGGGAGTGAAGTCTGCATCCAGGACGCGGTGGCAGGTCCTCTGGAGTGCCTCCTGTTGCATGCCCAGGGCCAGCCGGGCAGGCCTGAGGAGCTCCCTGGGGTAGAGGCTGTGGGCTGGGTGAGTGTGTGGCCTGAGGAACACCT
>NW_025336143.1:55461-57391 GCF_004798865.1 Varanus komodoensis
ACCAGGGCAACCCCCAGCCGACCATGCCTTGCACACAACCAGCTGTCAAGCAAAATACGGTGTGGGGCAGCAGTGCCTCTCGCTAACACAACATTCATTCCCGCTGCCCAGGTCTCAGTGGCTTCTATGACTATAATTCAGTGTTTAATGGAGACCTGAACTCAACCAAAGCCCACTTTTAATAAACCTGAATGGGAGAGGTCCAAGTTTCTGAGGCTGCACATTTGTGCAGCCAGAATTGTCCACATGCGGGAAAATAAAAGGGACAGGATGCTGGGAAAAAGGCCACTCTCAGCCAAGGTGGTTGGATGGCGGCCCACACGCTGCCCCAGCTCGTGCCTGACCAGTTCCCTTCCCTAAAAACAATTCCCCCACCACTCACTGAGATTGTTGAAAGGGGCATTTGTTTTGAATCAGTCCTCCCTCCATGCAAATCTTCTCAGTGAGGCAACATAAGCTCTGAACTCTCAGAGGTTCTCCCTCCAGGTCCAGCAACTGCCGTGCCTCCTTTGCACATTCCCTCCCTATTTCAGGCACAGCAAATTTCCTTCCTAATGCCATCCCAAGTCCGCCTCCACCTGTGGCTGGAAGCAGAGCAGATCAAACTCGCAGGAAGGCTTTATGCTTTGCACATGCTCAGTTGCTCTTTGTCCGCACTACCACGTTCATAAGAAGGTAATATCTTCCTGCCAGAGCATCCCCCTGAGTCAGTCTGGCCAAACAAGGGATGGACCACAGGTTTTTCCTCGCATCACCAGGTGCTCCTAGCAAGAAAGGAAACCCCCTTTCTTCTCATTTTTGTCCCCTTTTTGAAACGTTAAGCAGCTGCGTCCCTCTCCCCCTTTCTTTCACTTTCTCCCCCTCATTCATAAAATATCCACTCACACCGGTCCAGCCTGTCAAATGTCTCACCCACCGTGCAGCATCCCAGGGGCATCCCTGGCCAATGCACCACCTTCCACGTGGAAAACACCCAGCACAAACAAACCAGAAACTGCCAGCACACATACAGAGAACTTTCTAGAGCTCTAGTGATGAACACAGGAGTGGAGTTGATGATGAGGGTAAGAACAGGGATATTTTAGCAGATAATGTGTTCTTGTGTAAGGAGAATATGAGAAACTGCCTAGCGGAGTTGGCATAATAGCACAGTAATTATGGGTGATTAGAGAGAGTTGACATGGCAACAAGGGAGTCACACGAATCATGACGGGTCCTGCATGGGAACTTGATTTTCTGAACACTGCGTCTTCTCTGCCTGGCCTGGGGGACCTCCAACAACAGTCCTTTGAGGGGGCAGGAAGACACCAGACCCATGTCCAAAACTAGTCTCAATTTCCCATCCTCCCTCCGCCCCCCCACACACAAACACTGCCCATGTGACCATCTCATGTCTTCTCTTGGGTGCCACGTTTTACACTGTTGGTTCAAGGGGGATGATTTGATCAGAGACTAAATCCTTTCTTTCTAGTGATGGGGTCGTTGTTTTGTGTTCCCTTGTTATCTCACTGCATTGAAGGGGGCATCCCCATGTGCCTGCAGAATCATGATGCAGTGCTTCATTTTGTGTATTGCAGAAAAGCCCCTGGGAACTTGAAACAATTCTAGATATCTGAGGATCGAATGGGGGACTCTTATGGACTGGTCAGCCCTGAGAGACACTTGTTCCTGAATGGCCACATGCGCTTGGCTGTGGCTGCTGTTAAGCTGCCCTTCCCATCCATTCCCCTCTTTGACCCTTGTTCATCCTATCAGCTTGGATGCTCACAAGCCCAACACCTCTATTTTTATCCATTAAACACTTGGCCTTTTTCCCCCAGCTTGGGTGTTTGGTGTGCTGAATCCCAAGACTGTTCCTGGATTGAGGGAAAAGGGAAGCTCCACCTGCAATGCTTCCCAGGTGGTCGTGATCCACAGATACCCAGAATGC
>NW_025336143.1:60727-61967 GCF_004798865.1 Varanus komodoensis
GATCTTCTGCCACAAGCTCTCCAACAAGGCACTTTGCCAGCACCAACAGCCCTTCCATCTCTGCTCTGCTCAGTGGAGACAGTCACTCCTCCATGAGTTGAGCAGAGGGACAATCAGGGCAGACTGAGGAATTGAGTACCAATGTTTGCTCAACCACCCCTTCCACTCACCCAGGTGAGGGGTGGCTGGAGAAGGACCAAAATTGGACACTGACATGTGGTTAGCAGCAGCAGCCTGATCTGTCTTCTCTGCCTCTCCCCACTGAGTAGCTGCATCAGCTCCTCCACAGCATTGGAATTCCACACCTGGCAGCACTTTCCTGAATGGGAGCAAACCTAGTTCGGAAAGGCGGTCCTGATGCTCGTTCGGACTCAGCCATGGAGTCACTGGGTGCCTGTGAGCCACTCTGAGACTCTTAGCCCAGCCTACCTCAAAGGGTTCTTGCACGGACAGCCCTGAGTGATGGAGGAGAATGAGAGAAACCACCTGGAGTTTCATGAAGCGAAATTACTGGTTTGAAGGAAACTGAATAAATATATGATGGAATACTTATGACATGGAATTCCAGGTTCAGCCCAAATGAAAGCACCTTCATTTGAAAATGTTTTATACCTTGTTTTTTAACAATTGGAAGACTTATAACGTAACTGGAAACCAGGAGAGCACCCCATTCCCACTTCATGTCAGACTATGCGGGAGAGTCCCTTCTCCGGGAACCCTCCATGAAAGAAATTAGGAGAGTAAGTACTTGGAGGAGGGCTTTCTCTGCGGTGGCGCCCAACCTATGGAATTCACTCCCCAAAGGGGTCCGCCTGGCTCCGTCGTTACTGGTTTTTCGGTGCCAGGTAAAGACCTTTTTATTTAAACATCATTTTAATTGTTAAAACATATGATCTGGCCAGGGCAACTTCTTCTTCCTTCTCTTTTCTCCTCCTATATTATTTCTTTACTTATTTTATACTGATAATTTTAATTTTATATTATTATGGTTGTAACTCAGTGTATTTTTTGTATTTTTGTATTTAATGGTAATTTATTATGTTCTATTGTATTTCAATGTATTTTATTGTGTTGTAAGCTGCCCCGAGGCTTCGGCAAGGGGCGGCATAGAAATGTAATAATCATAATCATAATCATAATCATAATAATAATAATAATAATATGCTGCAGCCCACCATGCGCAGCTGAGTATTGGACCCACATGTCCTCCCTCACAACATTCCCATAAATATGTTAAACC
>NW_025336143.1:64214-65792 GCF_004798865.1 Varanus komodoensis
GACGAGGCAGCAAGCCCTATTATTCCCAGGTCAAGGAATGTGAGCAAGGACCTGTGCTGTCCTTGTACAGACCTGTATGCAGACAGATTGCCTCAGTGTGACTTGAAGCAACTCCACCGGTCAGGAGCAGCTGGACTCAGTCCTAGGAATCCAGGAAATGAGACCAAAAGAGGGACCAGAACAGAGAGTGTTCCACCTGCCCCTTCATTTGGAAACTCTCAGCTCCATTCTCACATTTTAAGTATAACCGCTAATAAGTTGATCATTGGGGAGAATACCTGCTATGGAGGAATCCGGTGTCCCTCTGGCCTGCCTCCACGCTCCTTGTCCTTCCTCCTGGATCTGGAGGAAAGAGCCGCATCCATGGCATGGGCCACGGCCTGAAGGTGCCGGAAGAGAAGAAGCTGTCCAGAGAGAGTGTTCGCTCCTTGTCCACGTGGGGCAGGCCCTCCGGTTCCTCCTCCTCTCTGCATCTCAGCCACTCTTTCACTGACAGAGCATGGTTTGAATACGAACACTTGAAAGCTGTTTTCAAAAATGCACCCATACTTGCATCCAGATTCAGAAAACCATCATAGTTCTTCCTTTTACTTTTTGTGGGAAGGAAGGAAAAATATGCATACATGTGCTGGAATATTGTTGTACATTGTAGATAAGCTAAAGGCACGGTAACGTCGCACAAAGTTGTGGTGATCCAGACTTTACATTAACAGGTTGCATGGACTTTTGGATAAGTATTTCAACAATATGTATTCCACCGAAAAAGAAAAGTAACTCTTCAAAATAAATGAAGACATTAATTTCTACCACAAGTTTCCATGAGTTCCACTCAACCGCTGCACAACCCGATTTAATTTGTGACATACTGCGTGAAAAAACCACGCAAATGCCATTCCTGAGGAGCTCCGGTTCCAAGGTCCTCATGAACTTGTCTCCATCCTCAGTGTCCAGTGACACTGCACCTCCTGATGCAGTGATGCTTGCACTGAAGACATAGTCTTCTGGCTGGAAATAATTGGGTTGGTGCAGCTCAGCCCTGTGCCAGCTCCAGGGGCATTTGGCCTCCCGCCTCCCACAGGAGGCCTCTGGGAGCAGCAGCCACAGAAGCAGGACGAAGAGTGCTGCTCTGCTGGAGCTTGGCACCTCCTCCATCCTCTTCTTTCAGCCACGTAGAGGAGCAGTTAGAGGAATTTCCTTCTTAAAGGACAAGGAGCCCGGTCCGGAAGGGCTCCTGCAGAAGGAAGAGAGAATAAGTGCCTGCACGGCAGACTCCTCTGCAGCCCCAGCCTCTCCTGATCCCTGAGCAGGAAGGCAGGGAAGGAGGCGCCCTCCCCTTTGTGCCTGGATGCCAGACACTCCTCTGCCATCTCAGGGGGGCCTCAGTGGGTTCATGGTGTTCCTGGGTGAGGGGGTCCCATGAGATTTGGAAAGAAGAGCAGCAATGCATGATAATTTCCATACTTATACGGCCTCATGGCTGGGGCACCTCTGCGGCTTCCTGATAACCTTCCTCACTCCCATGTGCAAGAGATGCATGCTCTGAGAATGTGCCAATGAGGCCCATGTGAAGCAAGCAGG
>NW_025336143.1:67832-74646 GCF_004798865.1 Varanus komodoensis
GGGGTGTGTTAAAGCAGGGACCCCCAAGCCTTTGGGAGGTGTGGCAGGCTGGGGTCTCCCTTTTGGTGGAGGCAACCCAAGGCTGTGTGGGACCGGGATCTTGCGGAGAGGGCGAGGCAGCAGACATGGCTGGAGTGCTCCCTGCTTGCTGGGTGCTTGGTGTGCAGGAGAGGCTGAGTCTTGGCCAGTGTGAATGGTGATCTGGTGCATGCGGGAAAAAGGAGGAAGGAAATGGGCTGAGGAATGCAGCTTGGGATTCTCTGGGAAAGGAAAAGGAAGGGGGTGGCTCTGGGAGACACATGTTTGGAATTGCGACCAGGTCGCCATGAGGCTCCACCTTGTTTGCCTGAGCAGCCAGTGACTGAGAGGAAATCGGAGTGGTTTTTCCTCGGAGGTGGAGGAGGCCTGGCCAGCCCAGGCTGCTGAGCAGCTGCCAGCTGGAAACCCATCAAGTCTTTGCCTCTGAGCCCAGACCTCACAGCTAAGACAGAGGAAGGTACTCTAGTGAAAGGTCACACCACTTAGTGAGTGCCACCGAACTGCCACACACATGAAGCCCCTGAGCACATGCAAAGTGCAAAGACTGGAGGGAGATCCACTCTGCTTTCATCCACTGCTCTAACACTCAGAAGAGGTGGGGCATGGCAGTTCTGTACACGGAGGTAGAATCTCTGAGTGTCCAAAGCTTCTATGGCCTCATGGAGAAGATCTGTGTGGAGAGGGGGTGGTTTCAAGCAAAAGACCCTGAAGGCCCTCTCAGGGGGGATGGGGGAAATTCAAGATGGAAAGCCTTCTGACAGCGATGTGGTGAGCATGCATTGTGTTTGTGTCAACCACCAGAAAGATGGAAGGAAAGGTAAGACCCAGGCTTTCCTCTCTCTTCAGAGACTGGATGGCTTTCTTTTAATCATGTGGATTTGAGCCATGTAAAGTCCCATCTTCAGAATCTTGATTCTACAACCTTTCATTGCAATGCCATAACTGAATGATTGGATGGAACTAAAAAAAACTCATGGGGTGGTTTGGGGGTTGGAGGCAGGGGAATCATAACCCCAATCTCTTCTCCTTAGGCTGCTTTTTACCTTTTGTTAACAAGAAGTCAGTTCCCGTTAGCACTCCGGAAAATATTGTGGATGTCCCCTAATAAGGTCGGGAATTTGGAAAGAGAGTCCTGGATAGCGGAGGGCATGTTTTGCACCAGCACCCAAAGTTGGCAGAGGTCAGACTGCCTGCTTTTGGCAAGGCCTTCTTCCCACCCCTGGTCCATGCATGTCATGGGAATGGGCAGGCAGAAAATTTGGAAGGATTGACAAATGGCAGCAACTCCCCCTGATCATAGCCTTGTGTTTCTCGCTATGCGCACCCCCTTTGTCAGGCCAGGGATGTGGCAGAGAGAAACAACGAAAGGGCACGATGGTCAGGCTGCTATTCCAGGAGTGGTTGGCAGAAAGATATTCGGGAAGCGATCAGATGCCGAGCGAGAAAAGATGCTGCATTTCCATGTTCTCCAGCGAGCACAGCCATCTCCCGTGTTGGAGTCCCTGTGCGGCATGTTTCAAAGCCCAGATGTGGCTGCGAGGTCCAGGGCTCCAGCCTCCATGTCTGAAAGGTGCGGAGTCAGGACAGCGGTGGGCTCGGAGCCAAGCTTTGCTGCTGGTAGAAACCCCGCAGCACCGTCTCCAGGGTTCTCTTTCCGATGGCATGGCCTGACTGGGGGGCATCACTAGGGTGGTGGAAACTGCCTTATTTCTACCATAGGGGAGGGGTCAGCAACCCGCGGCTCCAGAGCCGCATGTTGCTCTTTCATCCCTTTGCTGTGGCTTCCTGTTGCTCTAAATATGCATCACATCCACCAAAGTGCGACATCTGCTGGAATGTGATTGATTGAGCTTTTTGACCCCCAGTAGGCCCACCATGGAGAATTCCCAGAAAAGAAAAGTTTCAGAAGAGAACAGAACGTTTAATGGTACGTGGGCATTTGTTTTCACTGCTGACAAGACTGGTTTACCAGTATGCTTACTATGTTTTTGTTCCATGCAGAAATAAAAATTTGTTTTTTCTGTAGCAGTTCATTGATTTCATAAATGCAACACACTATAGTTTTTTTATACATAGCATAATGGTAAAAAACGGTATATGTAGTATTATCTTCATTTTAGATGTCAAAAGGGTTTTGCGGCTCCTGGAGTTTTCTGTGGGAAACAGATCCAAATGGCTCTTTGAGTGTTTAAGGTCGTTGACCCCTGCCATAGGGGAAAAGGAGCCTGAGAAAAGGGATTGGGGCAAGTGGTCTCACCCACCCACCAAAGCAACCATCCAAACGCACCCACACTAACCCAAGGGTTTCACCAGTTCTCATCCCATCGTTCAGTTGTGGCATTGCAAGGAGAAGCTGACACACCCAGGATGCAGATCACGGCTTTTAGCCCCTCAGACACCAAGTGAGGAAGAGGGGAAAGCCACCCAGTCTCTGGACAAAGAGGAAAGCTTGGCTCTTGCTCTCCCTTCTTTGTCCTTTCCAGAGGTCAAGACAAACATGGTGCATCCTCACAACACCCCTTTCAGAAGGCCATGTCCTGAAAATCCTCCAGCCCTCCCTGACCGTGTTCAAGGGGTCTTTTGCTTGAACTAGTCCTCTCCCTTCAGTGATGTTCTCCATGATGCAATACAAGAGTTGATCACTTGTAGGATTTCTCTCAGTCTTCAACAACTGCCTGACCTCGGTCCTTGGCACAAACTTTGGTGTTTTAGGCACACCAAGGTTTCTTTGGAGTGTTATCTGGAGCCTGCCTCTGCTCTGTGGCTGAAAGCAGAGCTGATCGAACTCTCAAAGGCACTTTGCACATGCTCAGGGTCTCTCTTTGTGCTGAGAACGTTCATCTAGAGCAATTTCTTTGTTCCCAGCTAAACACAGTCCTGAAAACAGTTTTCCAGGGATTAAAGAACTAATTTCCCTTATGTAGTAAGCAAAATCTTCCTTTGCTTTCTATTTTTTTCTGGCGTTCCCTTGGATTCCCACCATAAGAGTTCTCAGCACCTTTCTCATTTTGCTTTTCCCAGCAAGGACAAAGCAGCTGGCAACCTTCTCCTCCTGCGTCTTCCCTCCTGTGATGGCAAAGGCAATCATTTGGCCCAGTTCAGGAGAAGGTGCTTGCACTGAGGAGCAGTAGCCAGGAGATTGGAGGGCGGCTTAAACACTGGCAAGATTCGAACAGCTACTACTAAGTATAGGAAGCCCTCGTGCTCCCATTTCCGGCCAGGAGTCTCCCACACTACAGAAACTTCCTGCCTGGATCCTTGCAGGGGGTGTATGTGGAGCTGCCCATGAAGACGGTCTGGATAATTGAGTTGGTTCATAATGGAGCTCCCAGGATATTGCCGGGGACCGAAAGCTCTGCACAAATACCGTCGGTTGTCTGTCATCCTCACTGGCTACCAACTGAAGTCTGGTTCTAGTTTAGGGTGCCAGTGCTGACCTGTAAAGCCCTTTATGGCTTGGGTCCGGAATACCTGAAGGAACACCTTCTCCCCTATGTGCTCCCCCCCCACTTGTGATCTGAGGGTCAGGGCCTCCTCCCGGAGCTGTCCTTCCAAGAGATCGGGGTGGCGACCTCCTGGAGGAGGGCCTTCTCTGTGGTGACACCCTGGCACTGGAGTACGCTCTCCAGAGAGCTTTGTCTCGTGCCAACCCTTCTTTACTTTCACTGTGAGGGGAAAAACTTTCTATTCTCCCACTATTTTATTTGTTAACCTGCTTTATTTAGTGGTTTTATATTTTAACTGTGGATGCTCTACAACCGTCACTCTTTTTTTCTATTCTTATTTTACTGTATAGATGCATTGTAAACCATTCCAAGACATCTGTGATGGGACGGTATGGGAAAGTTTTAAAGAAAATAAATACATCTATAGAACAGATGAGGATACTCTGTTTTGATCCAGAGTACCTAGATGTGGCCAGCAGCCACCTGACCAAGCCCCTTTCCAAGGAGAAGCAAAGGCAGAAGTTTGCAGGAGGAACAGAGAGGAGATGGGTGGCCACCATGAGGGAAGGCACTGCCTTTAGTTGACATTAAGCGGTCAGGGCAGAGAAGGACGGGAGTTTTAGCAGGGGAAGCATTCATGGGGCTGCCAGAAGTCCAGGAAGACTTGACTGAACATGGGAACAGAAACAATGTGGTGTAGTGGTTAAGAGCATGGGACTGGGACTAAAAGGATCTGGGTTCTAGTCCCTGCTCAGCCATGGAGCCAACTGGGTGACTTTGGTCCCGTCACAGACTCTCAGTCCAACCTACCTCACAGGGTTGTTGTTGTGGGGATAAGATGGAGGAGGAGATGTAAGCTGCCTTGAGCCCTTTGTAGCAAAAGGCAGGATATAAATTGAACAAACAAACAAACAATAGAGAGGATGCCCCTGAGCAGGCGCTGCTGAAACAGGAGCCTGTGAGTTTGTCAAATCCCAGTCTGCAGCAAGCCCTTGGCTGGAAACTGCTGTCCTTCACCCTGTCCAGGCGAGCTCTACTGAGCACAAGTGGGAAATGACCGAAAAGTCTTACCCCCTCCCTCTAACTGGTCAGTGCAAAAGTCGGCCTGCACACCCAGGCCTGCCATGGGAATGTTTCCCTGTCACGTTTGAAACCTGGTTCCTCCATCAGGGGAAGTTGGCATGAGGAGCAAAGGAAATCAGAAGTGATTTCAGTCCATCCAACATCTCCTTCCTGGCTGACGGGACATCAATTTCCATAGTTCAAGGGGCAGAAAAGCCCAGTCAATCCCCACCTAATCACAAAGAAGGTAGGAAAGAAACAAGCTCCTTTTCCTGCCCCCAGGCCTCTTGGGCCCTGTGCATTTCTTTCCCAATAATTATGGAAATTCCTTGAGGAATTCCACACGGGTTTCATTCCAGCTGGTCAACAACAAAGAAATCCCCGAGAAAGCAGGTTGAATGCAGAAGTGCCCCAAGCTCTTTGCTGAGGGACTGCAGCTGCGTCTGGCCTCCTGCTCGTCTCCTGCAGACATTTGCTCCTCTTGGTGAGGCTGCAGAGATGACTCTTGCCCTGCTTCTGGCTGACCTCAGAGAGACACCCTCCGTCTTCCAGGGATGATGGTCCTGCTCTTGCTGCTGCTTTGGCTCCTGCCTCAGGCCACTCAGAGGACGTGTCCTTTGCTTAGGCTGTTTCCGAACCTTCCGGAGTATTACAGGCCAGGAGACCTGATTGTTGGGGGGAATTTACTCCTTGGCAGATGTGTCTATATTGATCAGGAAGAGTTTCATACCCCACCAGAATGAGGTTAAGATTCAACCAAATGTAGGTTCTACTCAGTGGGATCTGGGATGCATGTGTGCATGTTAGCTTTCGCAGCAGGAGCTCATCCTACTGGTCTGCCTCAGGGAAACTGTGCAAGAGGAAATGTTGAGCATGAGAGCCTCAGAGCCTTGCCAGGGGGGCCTTTGACGGAAAGGGAGAGCCATCCTTGAGGTGTCTTCCTCAGCCTCCTACTGAGGGGAGCTGGGCAAGATGCAGAGTGAGAGGGAACCAGTGGCTCATTCACATGTTGACAGTCCAGGTAAGGTTGTCCTGCCATCTCTGCCCTAAGCAGACTCCATCCCAGAGAGGTAAAGTCGGTTGAAGGCAGATGCCTTGAGCACAGCAAGCCTTTCTGGCAAGCTGCTCTGTCACAATAGCACTGAAATGCTCTCCCTCCCACCCTGAAGTGTGCACCCCAAAAGAAGGAAAAGAAGGAAACTTGACTGAGTTTCTGAGCTGGAGACATCAGGCTCAGTTTGACTTCCTTGCTCAGAAGTGTCTTCCGAGACAAGACTTCCCTGGATCAGTGGCCGTGTTTTCATGTAGTGAGCAGGCCCCTGATGGAAGGCCTCAGGCAGCTGCTGGAATGGACCACCAGAGGTCATTGAGCCACAGCTCCCTGCGCTCCCAGTCAGATCCTGGGCAAACCTGGGGGTCCCCACAGCTGCATGTGCTGAGCACTTCCTGACTGCAGAGGGGAGATTTTTGCTTGCAGGAGTCTCTG
The DNA here is from genome assembly GCF_004798865.1 of Varanus komodoensis. Lineage (NCBI taxonomy): Eukaryota > Metazoa > Chordata > Lepidosauria > Squamata > Varanidae > Varanus > Varanus komodoensis. The sequence goes on from NW_025336143.1 coordinate 73,866, forward strand.
GGTGGTCTCACAGCTGTGCAGCAAGAGGCCCGGCTCATTGAAGCCGAGAGAATTCATGATTAGGCAGTGGTGTATTTATTACCCAGAGTGGCACTTGTGCAATCCACATCAAAAATCCTGAAATCAAGAGTAAGTTCAAGCATAAGAGTCCCTTCCTTTTCTGGAGGAAGCCCCCAAAAGGGGATGCACAAAATCTCTCCCCTCAGTCGCCCGTGCTGCTCGTCTCCTCCAGTGTGCTCAGACCCTTTCAGCACCCAGGCAGCAAATGCCCCCGGCCGCCACACTCGAAAACGTGACGCTCCTGCATAACCGTTGCCTTCCAACCTCGGAGAGGCTCCAGGCCACAAGATGGGACAATTCCTCTCCTGCTTGGAAATGGATCTGAAGAAAATTAGGAGAGGCAGCCAGGGACCTTGCTTTTTTCCTACACAATCTCAGTCTGTCTAGTTCAGCAGCTCCTACTCTGAGTGGCACTTGGTTGCCCCCCCCCGCCCCCGCCCCCCCCCGGATGAGAGAGAGTGTGAAGCTCATTTGCTCCTTTGGCAAAACCAAATGCAAGGTGCTGGACCTCATGGCTCTGCATTAATGGCTGTGTTGAAAGTATCACCAGGGGTCTCTCATGCTGGGATATGAAGGCAATCCTCTCAAAATCAGTATCTAGCAAGGCTTCTCTGGAGGTGTGGTGGGATCTCCCCTTCCCTCCCTCCCAGGGTTCCGTATACACGAGAAGGGCTGAGCCCAGGGGAAACTGCATTTGAAGGAGCTGCTCGGTCATAAATGC
>NW_025336143.1:76287-78462 GCF_004798865.1 Varanus komodoensis
TACAGTCAGTAAAAACTAGACCAGGAGCCGACTGTGGCTCAAATCATGAACTTCTCGTTGCAAAATTTAGGCTTAAATTGAAGAAAGTAGGGAAAAGCACTAGACCACCCAGGTATGACCTAAATCATATCCCTGATGAATATATAGTAGAAATGACAACTAGATTTAAGGAATTTGATCTGATAGACAGAGTGCCTGAAGAACTATGGATGGGGGTTTGCAACATTGTACAAGAGGTAGCAACTAAAACCATACCAAAGAAAAAGTAATACAAGAAAGCAAAATGGCTGTCTGAGGAAGCTTTACAAATAGCTGTGGAAAGAAGAGAAGCGAAAGGCAAGGGAGAAAGAGAAAGATACTCCCAATTGAATGCAGAATTCCAGAGAAAAGCTAGAAGAAATAGAAGAAAGAGGGTGCTACAAAATGCAGGCAGTTCTTTCTGGCGTCAATGAAAGAACTGCCTCACAGGGATATTTGCAAAAAGAATTCCGTGCAGCATCTGAAAACGGGATGTACTTGGCCTCAAAGGTTACATTGCCTGAAGAGAGCCTGTGTTTTGTTGTGGTTCAAGGTGTTGACATGGTGACATGGGGACTCAGGCAGTCTGGGTTCTAGTCCCCACTGAACCATGGACTTCCCAGGGTGACTTACGGCTACTCACCATCTCACAGAGAAAACTCCTAAGCAGGGTTCTTTTTGGGATGACACAACTGAGAGACGATGAAGAGCTGTACCCGTTGCCTTCAGTTACTCGGATGGAAAAAAAGGGTGGATAGGCATAAAGATTAAATACAATAAATAACTTGTGAGAGTATTTCTGGTATAATTAAAATTTGCATGCTTAATGAAAGAATTGCTATGGGGCATGTCCTCTGGAAGATGATCTGCATGTGGGCTTGCTGAACACAGTTAGTTTGCCTTTGTGGAAAGAGGTCCTTAGTGGGAAAAGCACTTCTCCTGAAGTACTGAGCCTGAGTTCCTTTTCCATTTCTCAATTTCAGTCATATGCTTTTTGATCCAAGCAGAAACATTTTGAAGAGAGGCACTTTCTGCTTCTCCTTCATGGATCACTGCCTTGTTGTGGTGAAGGGGCTTGCATAGCTCAATGAAGCTATGAGCTATGCCGTGCAGGGCCACCCAAGATGGACAGGTCATAGTAGAGAGCTCTGACAATGACAGAATGATCGCAGTTTGAATCCAAGGCAAACCATTCAACATCACAGTAGTTCAAGTCTATGCCCCAACCACTGGTGCTGAAGAAGCTGAAGTTGACCTGTTCCACGAAGGCCTACAACACCTTCTAGAATTAAAAGCAAAAAATGATGTCTATATCATCATGGGGGATTGGAATGCCAAAGTAGGAAGCCAAAAGATAACTGGAATAACAGGCAATTTTGACCTTGGAGTACAAAATGAAGCAGGGCACAGGCTGGTAGAGTTTTGTCAAGAGAATACGATGGTCATAGCAAACGCTCTATTCCAACAACCCAAGATATGACTCTACACATGGACATCACCACACGTCAACACAAAAATCAGATTGACTTTGTGCTCTGCAGCCAAAGATGGAGAAGCTCTATACAATCAGTGAAAACTAGACCAGGAGCTGACTGTGGCTCAGATCATGAGCTTCTCATTTCAAAATTTAGGCTTAAATTTAGGAAAGTAGGGAAAAGCACTAGGTCACTCAGGTATGACCTAAATCATATCCCCAATGAATATACAGTAGAGGTGACAAAAAGCTTTAAGGAATTAGATCTGATCGACAGAGTGCCTGAAGAACTATGGATGGAGGTTCACAACATTGTACAAGAGGTAGCAACTAAAGCCATCACAAAGAAAATGTAATGCAAGAAAGCAAAATGGCTGTCTGAGGAAGCTTTACAAATAGCTGTGGAAAGAAGTGAAGTGAAAAGCAAGGGAGAAAGAGAAAGATACTCCCAACTGAATGCAGAATTCCAGAGAATAGCTAGAAGAGATAAGAATGCCTTCTTAAATGAACAGTGCAAAGAAATAGAAGAAAACAATAGAATAGGGAGGACCAGAGATCTCTTCAAGAAAATTGGAGATATGAAGGGAACATTTCGTGCAAAAATGGGAACAAAAAGGGACCAAAATGGCAGTGACCTAACAGAGGCAGAAGATATTGAGAAGTGGTGGCAAGATTACACAGAA
>NW_025336143.1:79333-81150 GCF_004798865.1 Varanus komodoensis
ATATTTCATATCTGTTATCTGCCCCATTGTGTTTGGAGACAGGATGGAATCATTTTCACCAAGTATTGTACTGGGGTCCAGCCCCAAATCTTTTCAAAAGCATAATGTGGGATGCTCCTTTGGAACATGAACAGATCTCCTACCTGCAATGGGCAGTCCATCTGTCAGGGCCCAGTTCAACTGAGTCCTGAAATTGGTAGACAGTTCTCCAGTAGAAATGGACATTTGCTTGTGTCCATGGGTGAAGAGATGGGGGGAAAAGAGCTTCTGTCTATATAGACACAACACTGATGAAAGTGGAATACATTTTCGGAGATACTACTCCATTCATTTCAAATTATGCTTCCTAGGGGATGGATACTTATTCCATTAAGAAGCATCCTTGCTTTCAAAAGCAACCAAATGCTGTTCTTGAGGATTAGCAGGAACTTCTTTGCTTCTGCACTTAAAAGGATTCCTCCATTATATTCACAGAAGAAGCCATGTATTCCCCATTTCTTCCAGATCAATACACAAGAAATTCCTCTCTATGAGGGTCTAGTCCAGATACTGCTGCTTTTCCACTGGAACTGGATTGGGCTGCTTGTCCAGAGCAATGACCATGGTGAGCGCTTCCTGCAGGCACTGATCCCCCTGCTGCAGCAAAAGGATCTCTGCGTGGCATTCACTGAAAGGTTCTCACCATTTGATCCTGCTCAAATGCATGCGATGAAAAATGGATACATTCCTCGGGTGTGGTTGGAAGCTGAAGTCATAGTCTTCTTTGGTGACCACTCTGCAAAATTACAATTAATGTTCTGCTTACATTATCACGAGAAAAATACAAAGATCCCATTTAGGAAGGTCTGGATTCTGACCTCCCATTCAGAAGCTGAAGAAAGTACACACCCTGTTTTGAGAATGCTCTTAAAAACTCTTCATGGAGCTTTGCACTTCAGAGCTTACAGATGGGATATTCCAGATTTCAAAGCTTTTTTCATGGACTTAGATCCATTCCACCCTCAGGGAGATGCCTTTCTTCAAAGGTGGTGGGAAAGGGCATTTACCTGTCAGATTCCAAAATCAGGAGAATCCTCTCGACAGTCACATCCATTGTGTACAGGGAGGGAGATGCAGGAGGATCCAAGTAAGTTCTCTTTCGAATTGGGCATGTCCAGTAAAAGCTACCGCATCTACAATGCTGTCTATTCCGTGGCACATGCATTACATGTCCTCTCCTCATCTGGACTGAAATATTCGGCAATGGGGGAAAGAAGGCAGCTTCTCAATGTTCAGCCATGGCAGGTAAAATAGGTCCCTGAACTGGATTTGTGTAAGAGTGTATTGGATAGGAATTGCACCCGTTGAGCCATGTGATGAATATTTCTGCATTTTCAGATCATGCTTCCACTCAGGAATGTCCGATTCAACAACAGTGCTGGGGAGGAAGTCTCTTTCACTGAAAAAGACAGGATATATGAGATCCTGAACTGGAGATTGTCCCCAAATGGAACTGTGTACGCCATGAAGATTGGAAGGGTTGATCATGGTGCTCCTGCAGGACAAGATTTTTCCATCCATTCTGCAGCTATCGTGTGGGCCACGAAGGTGGGCCTGGAGGGAATCATATGGATCATGAAAGCAGAGGCAGGGCAGAAAAAAAAAACTTTTTGAGAAATGATGCACTTTGTGGAATTCTTGACAAGGTTTCGAGGTGGCTAGATGGAGGGGATGCAGTGGATGTGGTATACCTGGAATTCAGCAAGGCTTTTGACAAAGTGCCCCATGATATCCTGGTGGAGAAACTGAGGAGCTTTGGGATACTCCAAAGCACTGTC
>NW_025336143.1:81243-84381 GCF_004798865.1 Varanus komodoensis
AGGGTTCTTTCCTGGGGCCAATCCTGTTTAATCTTTTCATCAATGACCTGGAAGAAGGGGTGAACAGTCTGCTGATCAAATTCGCAGATGATACTAAAACTGGGGAAGTGACCACAACTGAGGAGCAGGTACTCCAGATCCAAAAGGATCTGGACAGACTATGGAAGTGGGCAGGAGGAAACAGGATGGCGTTCAATGTAGACAAGTGCAATGTCTTGCACTTGGGGCAAAGGAATAGGTGTCATAAGTACAGGTTAGGTGACAAGTGGCTGGAAAGCAGCACTTGTGAAAGGGACCTTGGGTTACTGGTTGACTGCAGGCTAAACGAGTCAGCAGTGTGATGCGGTGGTCAAGAGGGCGAATGCCACCCTTGGTTGCATAGCCAGAAGTGCGACTTCTAGAGCGAGGGAGGTATTATTACCACTCAATACGACTCTGGTGTGCCTGCAACCGGAGTATTGTGCTCAGTTTTGGGCCCCTCATTACAGAAAGGATATAGCCAGGTTAGAGTCAGTGCAGTGTAGGGCCACAAAGTTGGTGCCTGGTATGCAGGAGATGGGGTATGAGGTGAGACTGAGGGAACTGGGTCTCTTCAGCCTGGAGAGGAGAAGACTCAGAGGGGGGCTGCTGGCAACATACAGGTATGTGAAAAGATTTTGCATACAGATGGGTAGAGACCTGCCCTCTCCTGCAGAGGAAGGCAATATGCGCTCCAACAGAGCAAAGCTCAGGGAACCAAGGTTCCATTTAGATGCCAGGAAACACTTCCTGACAGTAAGGACACTGAGGATAAAAAATGGGATTCCATGGGAGGAGGTTGAGGCCCCATCGGTGAGGGTGTTCAAAGATAGGCTGGACATGCACATGGTAGCATGTCATGAGTGGAGCTGGCTGGTGCCGGAGGTCAGACTAGATTGCCTGGAGACCCCTTCTGACTTGCTCTGTTTCTCTGTTTCTATGTTTTTAAAAACTATCTCCCTCTGATTATGGGAAAATGGGAGTCATTGTCCTCTTGTAAAGCACAAACTTTGCTCTCCAGAAATCGCACAATATTTCCCTGAGTTCTTCATTCGAACTATGTTGGTGAATGCTGCTGCCAAAGCCATCCTGTTATGAGGAAGTTTCTCTCTCTCTCTCTCTCTCTCTTCCTCCCCCACTTCCTTCCCATGTTAGAAAATGCCCCAAGCGAGATGTGTGGAGAGGTGCCCTCCAGGGCATTGGAGACGAGTTCCAGAGGGGAAACCGGTCTGCTGTTATGCATGTGAACATTGTGCAGAAGGGATGTTTTCCACCTCTAAAGGTAACTCATATCTGAGAACCCATGAATAAATGTAATGGGGGAAAGATCAAGCAAGGCCCAAGGAAACATCCTAGGCAAGGAGGATGTTTAACAGCACAGCAGAAATGTTGGGGGTAATGAAATAAGTGTGGTGTGGGGACCAAAAATTCTTAAGGAAAGAAAATGATTCTATGATTTTGGAATTTTTTATCCCCCCTCAGAATTGCATACCTCTCTGCTTTTCTGGTTTACATGATCTTCAACATTTCCAGAAAAGATGTCCTGTGTAAACGATACAGCATATTGGCTAGTAGCTTCTGAATGCCATCAAACACAGACTCTTCCTGACCATTCATTTCTCAAGTTTCCAAAGCTCCATTTTCTCAGGTAGCTGGTTATCAGAGACCTCATTGTGTTGTGGAAAATCTCTGGGTGATGCAGACAGAGGGTCCTTCTTACCATGATGCAGGTTTTGACAGCAACCAGAATCGGATTGCCCTCCTTTCAGTGATGGTTTCTGCATCCTGGTCTTCAGCCTCACAAACATAAGCAATCAGTATGCAATATGGAGAGAAATGGTGCTTAGTTTGCTTTCTTTAGGTTCTGTGCAAATGTAGGTAACAGTGCACAGGAGAGATATAAAATCCCCTGTTTTATTTTCTAGATAAAGTATAGTCTTCCATATAACAGACCAAAAATGAACCTTTCAGAAATTGTGAGGAGACTTTTTTTTTTAAATAATTCTGGACTTTTTCCTAAAGCTTAACTAAAAGTGCCGATTAAGCTAGGGAAAAGAGATTTTCAGATTTTCCTTTGAGGGTGGAGGTTGCTCCCAGAGAATTAACTTGCATGTCCTGGTTCGGATGGTGCCACAGCTACTGCTCATTTCAGATGCAGCTCACTGTGTACTTTGTCCACGAGATCAGCATCCAAGCAAGAACCGTGACCTGTGCATCCCCAAGAAGATACACTTCCTTTCCTTTCAAGAGACACTGGGATTCCTCTTAGTTTCTCTGGTACTTTTCCTTTGTCTCTCCACATTTGCTGTGTTGACAACATTCATTAAATATCATGACACACCCATTGTGAAAGCAAACAACCGTGAACTCTCCTATGCCCTCCTCATCTGTCTCCTGCTCTGTTTCCTCTGCTCCTTCCTCTTCATTGGCCGACAGACAAAGGTCACCTGTCTTCTGCGACAAGCTGCTTTTGGCATCACTTTCTCTATTGCAGTTTCCTGTGTGTTGGCAAAAACGGTCATGGTGGTCCTGGTCTTTATGGCCACCAAGCCAGGAAGCATGGCAAGTTGGCTCCTGGGGAGACCACTGACAACCTCCATTGTGGTCACCTGCCCCTGCATCCAAGCCGTGATCTGTGCTGTCTGGTTGCTGACCTCTCCTCCATTCCCCAGTTTGGACTTCCATTCCATGACTGGAGAGATCATTGTGGAATGCAACGAAGGCTCCGTCATCATGTTTTATGCTGTTCTGGCTTACTTGGGCTTCCTGGGTCTTCTCAGCTTTCTGGTGGCTTTCCTGGCCAGGAAGCTGCCCGACAGCTTCAATGAAGCCAAGTTCATCACCTTCAGCATGCTGGTCTTCTGCAGCGTGTGGGTCTCCTTTGTGCCCACTTATCTGAGCACCAAGGGGAAGTATGCGGTGGCCGTGGAGCTCTTCTCCATCTTGGCCTCTGGGGCAGGTCTCCTGGGCTGCATCTTTCTCCCCAAATGCTACCTCATTCTCATGCGGCCCAGTCTCAATAGCAGAGGCTATCTCATAAGAAAAAGCTAATGTAAACATTTCATAATTTGTTCAAACTTTCTTCAGTATTTGAACCTGAGTGAATCATGATTCTGAATT
>NW_025336143.1:86315-87468 GCF_004798865.1 Varanus komodoensis
CTCTCAGCCAAGGTGGTTGGATGGTGGCCCACACGCTGCCCCAACTCTGGCCTGACCAGTTCCCTTCCCTAAAAACAATTCTCCCACCACTCACTGAGCTTGTTGAAAGGGGCTCCATGTCCATTTAGAAGGAAATTCCTCCAACTGCTCCTCTACTGGGCTGAAAGGAGCAGGATGGAGGCGGTGCCAAGCGCTGCCAGAGTGGCACTCTTCATCCTGCTGCTGCTGCTGCTCCCAGAAGCCTCCTGTGGGAGGCGGGAGGCCAAATGCCCCTGGAGCTGGCACAGGACTGAGCTGCAGCCATGCAATTATTTCCGGCCGGGCAACTTCATCTTCAGTGCCAGCATCTCTGCAGCAGATAGCCAGTTTGGACCACACACTTTCAATCAACCAGCCTCTAATGAAAAGATTTTGTAAGAGTGAGCCTCTCTTGCACGTGGGAGTGAGGAAGGTTGTCAGGAAGCTGCAGAGGTGCTCCAGCCATGAGGCCGTATAATTATGGAAATCATCATGCATTGCTGTTCTTCTATCCAAAACTCACGGGACCCCCTCCCCCAGGACCACCCTGAACCTGCCAAAGCCCCCCTGAGATGGCTGAGCAGTGTCCGGCATCCAGGCACAAAGGGGAGGGCGCCTACTTCCCTGCCGTCCTGCTCAGGGATTGGGAGAGGCTGGGGCTGCAGAGGAGGCTGCCGTGCAGGCGCTTATTCCCACATCCTTCACCTGGAACCTTGCCAGGCCGGGTTCCTTGTCCATTTAGAAGGAAATTCCTCCAACTGCTCTTCTACTGGGCTGAAAGAGCCAGGATGGAGGCCGTGCCAAGCGCCGGCAGAGTGGCACTTTTCGTCCTGCTGCTGCTGATCCCAGAGGCCTCCTGTGGGAGGCTGGAGGCCAAATGCCCCTGGAACAGGCACAGGGCTGAGCTGCAGCCACACAATTTTTTCCGACTGGGAGACTTTGCCTTCAGTGCCAGCATCTCGGCATCAGATGGCCTATTTCGACTGCACACTTTTAATCAACCTGCCTTTAATGAAGAGCATTGGTTAGTCACTGGCCTGCTGGACCTGATACTGCTAGGCACCACGGGAAGCTGATCCGCACTACATTAGCATGCAAAGCCAGAGCAATGTCTTCCAGGTGGCTTCCTCCTCAT
>NW_025336143.1:90265-91952 GCF_004798865.1 Varanus komodoensis
GGCACACTGAATTCAAGTCCACCTACACCCTGAGATGGTATGAAAGAGCTTCTATCCAAACTTACTGGGGGAGAAGGAGGAAGTAAAAAGAAAGGTAGCCAAACAGATTCCCTGGATTTCCAAAAAGCCAAGTATAACTAAGTCAGGCCAATAATGCCAAGCCACTCTTAAGGGAGAAGCAGCCACAAAGGGTGGCATATCTTTGAAACAAAAAGAAAGAAATGCTTCCAGAAGAAGTTCATATTTTTCCAACAAGAAGGAGGTGCAGAAGACAGGAGAGGAAGGACATGTGGCTTCACAAAATGCTTGAGGATTATCTGAAAATTGAAAAGAACGCGTACAGGAAGTGGGAAGATGGCCAGGTTTGATGGGACAAAAGCAGGCAGGTGGCAGGGAACTGCAGCGGAGGCATCAGGAAGGCTGAGCTGGGAATGAAGTGAGAGGAACGAGGGATGCCGAAGCCATAAAAAAGCCTTCCTCAGATCTGTCCAAAGACAGAGGAAAGCAGGGAGCTTCAACTACTCAATGTGGATGTTAAAATTAAAATATATGAGAAGAGACAAAAAAAGGCAGAAAGCAGTCCTGCCTAATTCGAACTTTGGCTCAGTCTTCTCCCAGAAGAAGACCTGTGGCCCTCCTGATGAACTTCCACAGTGGAGGCTGGATGGCAGCCCAAATTTAGCAGGCCAATAATCTCCATGGGCTGAATAAGTTCACATCTCCAGAGCCCACAGGGCATCATAAGCTAGGTGAGGGAAGATCTCAAAGCACTACTCTTTACTATTTTGAAAATAAGGAGGAACAGGAGAGTTTCTAGATGACCAGAGAAGGGCTGAGACCACTGCACCCTGACCATCGATTATCCCAACCTCAATAAGAGAGCCCCTCTCTGTGCAGCTGCGGCACCCACCCAGTGTGCAGAAGCCTCTCGTCTGCTGCCTGGAATCGCCAGATGGATGCAGCTGTGGGAACTCCTGATTTGGCCAGAGTCTGACTGGGAATGCTGAAAGTTGCGGGTCCAATGACCACTTGGGGTTCAAGGAAGGGAAGGAGCAGCTCTCCAACTCATCTGCTTCTCTTGGATAAGCTGCTTCCATCCGGAGCCTCCACATTACCTGAAATCACAGCCCTTAATCCAATGAAGTCTCGGCTTGGAAGGCTTTTCTGTGCAAGAATGTCAGACTGAGCCAAGGGGTCCTCAACCCAGAAACTCGGTCAAGCTTACCCCAGAGTTTCCTTCTTCTGAGGTGCATAATTTGGGGTGGGAGGGAGTGCATTTCGGTGCAATCTTGACAGAGTTGCTTCTCAGAAAGGCTTGCTGAGTCCCTTTTGGTGCTAAAGCGATCTGCCAGGAGATTCAGCAGAACTGAAAGGGGGGAGGTCTCAGAGCAGAGCCGACCTTCCCTTCCCCATTTCACATGCAGTCTGCCTGGGGAAGAGATGGCAGGACAGCCCTTCATCTTGCAGGGACTGCCAGCATGAGAAGAAACTGCTGTTTCCCTCTGACTCTGCTGCTGGCTCAGCACCCCTTGGGCAGGACCAGCAAGGAAGCCCCACGCCTGACTCTCCCTCTCTGTCCAGAGCCCTCCTGGAAGGCCTCTGTTGGTCTCATGCTCAACAATTTCTCTTGAGCAGCATCCCTAAAACACCTCCCAGGAATGAGCCCCTGGAGAGAAAGCAAACATGC
>NW_025336143.1:92208-94448 GCF_004798865.1 Varanus komodoensis
CTGGAGAAGGGAGGCCGTCCCTGCTCTTGTAGCAAGATGCAGGGGATGAGCGGTCCTTACAGCTTCACCAGGAGGAGCCAATCTCCGGTAGAGACGTGCAGCCAGTCAGAGGTCAGATGCAGCTGCAGCCCCACTCCAAACACCTTGGGGCACATTTGTCTTCAGTGTGCTTTCTTGGGGATTTCTTTGTTATTGATTTGCTAGATGGAAACCCCTGTGGAATTCCTCAAGGACGTTCCATAATAGCAGAGGAGAGAAATAAGCAGAGAGCTGGAGCCCTGGAGGCAGAATCAGCAGTTTGAGTCACTCTCAACTTCTGTGTGGAGTTTTGGGAAATGACTGCCCCTTTCAGCCTATTCAAGACTAAAAATCAAATCCGCATCAGTCAGGAAGGAGACTGGCCATGGGCCATGGTTCTTAGCTGTATTTTTGGCAAGGAAGGGGGGTGGGTCCAGGTTTTGGCAGTGCAGGGACAGCCCTGGCTGGAACAGCTTCCATCTCTGATGGGCATTCAACCTACGGGGGACCCCTTAGGATGGTCCACTTGAAAGACCTCTGTCCAAGAGTGATGTTAGAGTCATTTGTCCAGCTCTTTAGTGAGCTGGTCTGAGTCTGGACAGCTGCCTTTGGAGATACAATCCTGCCATTTTTGGCAAAGCAGGCAATTTGATGAAGCCCAGCCCACATGGCCTCTCTGGGAATGCCCACGTCTCCATCCTCTCCCCAACTGCTTCTTCATATATGCAAAGAGATGAAGGGGCCTCCCGCACATGCGGTGAGGGAGCGATGACAGTTGGAGTGCAACATCACCTGAGCTTTCTTTCATTTTTGCACACCAACTTACCCTGATTGAGCAGCCATGTTTAAAATGAGGCACGGAAGCTTTCCCATGGGAGATCTGTGTGTGCAGGCTGATGTTTGCTCTTATAAGTTAGTGGGAGGTGATGAGAGGTTTCCATCCCTTTCCACTAGAAAGGCTGAAGGCCAGTCGTTTCAAGCTAAAGGCTTGCTGCAGACGGAGCTTTGACTGTTTCAGGGGATCCCATTTTACCAGCATCCTCTCGATTTTTCCAGTTCTAATGTGCAGTCAAGTAATCTCAGGCTTCTGGCCACACCATGAATGCTTCCCCTCCTAAGCCTCCAGTCCTTCTCTGCCCTGATCAGTTCTTCTCAACGCAAGAAGGCAGTGCCTTCCTTGATGGAGGCTGTCCAGCTCATTTTTGGTCTTCCTCCCATTCTTCTGCCTTTGCCTCTCCTGGACAAGGGGCTTAGCCAGGTGCTTGCTGGCCACATCTAGGCACTCTCAAACCAAATCGAGTGTCTGGGTCCATTTTACTCACTCTTCAGGTTTGGTTTCTGAATAGAAACATCCTGAGCCACCCTATGAAATGAGCTTTGCTTGGAGAAGGACTGAGGAACCTTGTTGATTGCCTTGGACTGCTGAGTGGCTTTGGATCCCACCATGCACATAGTCCTTTTGGATAGGCTTTTTCAGCTGGGCCTGGAGGTGCTGCACTGCGGAGCTTCCGTTCCTGCCTGGTTCTCCACTCTTCCATCCCAGAAAGAGACCAAGGTGGAATCTTTCCCAGGCTCCGGGTGCTGATGCCATGGAGCACCAGGGGCCCTCTTCATCCCCCAGGCTCTTTCACATGGACATGGCATCAGTGGGGAAGGATCCCCTGTCCATTCTCAGTTCATGGAGAGGACTTAACTTCAGAGAGAGGAAAAGCCTGTGGGCTCAACCAAGGCAACACCCCGTCCAGCATCCTCCTCACACCGTGACTAGCCTGCTGCCCCATGGAACTCTCTTTGCAAAGATCAATAATTCCATTTTTTTTTAACTTTCAACAATGCAAAGCCAAAAGAAATCATGTAAACACAAATATTTGCACCTTTCAGTGCACACATAGCTGCAGTGATGTCTGAGGAAAGCTCCAGTCACAGGCCAGTTTTACACCCTAATTGTTCAACAGCTGCAAATGAGCTTCCATCCCATGTTCTCTTCTTAGTCTCTTGGCTGTCAAAAGGCATGGACATTCAATTTCCTCTAAGCAAGTGTTAATTTCTAGGAGGTAGGAAGATCATTTAAAGATCAAGACCAACAATAAATATTGAATCTTCAAGTGTACAAAGTTATCCAGATAATAATCTCCTCATCACAAGAGTTAAAAGAAACTTTTGCTGTGTTACAGCACCACCAACTGGCCAACTCAGACAAAGCCCTATTAAAGGGGTCTAAT
>NW_025336143.1:95996-97306 GCF_004798865.1 Varanus komodoensis
AAATGTTTTGCCTGGCTGGCAAGGTCAGCTTCCAACAGCAGTTTCCTCTGTGGGCCGGAAGATGCAAAACCCATGTCAGAGACAGTCTGTGTTCTGAGACATTTCCACTGCCACCCACTGCTGCCTCTGGGACCATCTAGTGGCTCACCACAATCAGTCTCCACCATGGATCTTACAGTTTCTCCTTTGAACTTTAGCCTGTCACTGCTCGGGCTATCTGCTAAACACAATCATACAAACAGTTTTCCTGGGATTTACCAACTGATTTCCAAAATGTTGTAAAAGAAACATTTCCTTCAGTAAAAAAGGTAGAGTTAAAGGTTTCCCCATGACATTAAAGTCCAGTCATGCCTGACTCTAGGGGGTGGTGCGTTTGTCCATAGACAGTCTTTGTGGTCAAGTGGCTGGCATGACTACACACTGAGGTGCACGGAACACTGTTACCTGTCCACTGAAATGGTACCTTTTTATCTATTTGCATGGTTTCGAACTGCAAGGTTGGCAGGAGCTGGGACGGAGCAACAGGAACTCACCCCGTTGTGCAGCGAACCAGCGACCTTTCAATCAACAAGCACAGCAGCACAGCAGTTTAACCCACTGCACCAGCTGCATCCCCTTCCATCAGTACCTTGGCCTTTTTCTCTTCTTTCTGGGTGTGCTTTCAATTCCCACCACAAGAACTCTCAGCACCCTTTTTCTCTTCCCAGCATAGCAAACCAGCCACTGTCCATCTCCCCCTTTCCCTTCCTGCCCCCACAATTGCAAATGCAAGCATTAGTCCCATGCAGAGAAAAGCTTCTTCTCTAGAGCAGCTGCAACTAGAGAGATCAAAGGGTGGCTTAAATGTTTGCAAAGCTTTGAATGGATGATCCCAACATATAACACATGAGGGTTCCCCTTTCTGGCAAGGAAATAGACCTGCATCATGCTTTCCCCTATATACCCCTTTCTCACAGGGCTCCTACACTAGATGTACTACTGAAGGTATCCAGCCTGGCTAGGACCCGACTTGCAGATCCAGTGAAAGGCACAAATAGTTCCTTACTTCCTGGAACTGGCTCATTTTTGCCAGAGCGAATGGGATGGAGGAAGAAAACGAGCACACACATAAGCCCTGATCAGTGCCTTCCCCCAGCATCACTGGGATGCTGATCCTGTGGAGAATTTGAGTACCAAGGAAGCCAAAAGTTTTGCATGCTCCTGTTTAAGGAATACATGAATGTGCTAACTATCCAGGGAGCTTTGGCTACAGGTAGTATAGAAAAGAAATTAATGATGGTGAGAGGAGGAGGAGGAATAGATGGAGATGC
>NW_025336143.1:97645-98732 GCF_004798865.1 Varanus komodoensis
GAAATCACCAAATGATTAAAAGTTTCAATTACTTTTTTCTAATGAGCTGGTCTCTGCTATTGAGACTGGGCCTCAAGAGAATGATGTAGCATTTGGGGAGGAAGATGCAGCCCAGGAGACCAGATCCAGAGGCCAAGATAGAGAAGACCTCCACAGCCACCGCATACTTCCCCTTGGTGCTCAGGTAGGTGGGCACAAAGGAGACCCACACGCTGCAGAAGACCAGCATGCTGAAGGTGATGAACTTGGCTTCGTTGAAGCTGTTCGGCAGTTTCCTGGCCAGGAAAGCCACCAGGAAGCTGAGAAGAGCCAGGAAGCCCATGTAAGCCAGGACAGCATAAAACATGGTGACGGAGCCTTCATTGCATTCCACGATGATCTCCCCAGTCAGGGAATGAAAGTCCAGCTTGGGGAAAGGGGGAGAAGTCAGCAACCAGACAATGCAGATCACTGCTTGGATGAGCGGACAGAACACCACAATGGATGTTGTCAGTGGTTTCCCCAACAGCTGACTTGCCATGTTTCCTGGTTTGGTGGACATAAAGACCAAGACCACCATGATGGTTTTCGCCAACACACAAGAAACTGCAATGGAGAAGGAGATGCCAAATGCAGTTTGTCTCAGAAGACAGGTGACCTTGGTGGGTTGACCGATGAAGAGGAATGAACAGAGGAAGCAGAGCAGGAGAGAGCTGAGGAGGGCGTAGCTGAGGTCTCTGTTGTTGGCTTTGACGATGGGAGTGTTGCAATATCTAATGAATGTTCCCAACACAGCAGATGTGCTGAGACAGAGGAAAAGGAGCAGAGAAACTAGCAGCAGACCAAGTGTCTCTTCCTGGGAAAGGAAGTGGATTTTCTTGGGGATGCACTGGTCATGGTTCTCATTTGGGTGCTGATCTTGAGGGCACGGAGCACAGTGAGCAGCATCTGAAATGAGCAATTGGTGTGGAGTCATCCAAATCAGGACATGTGATTTATTCTCTGGGGACAACTAGCTTAAAATGCTTACAATGCTGTGTTTAATTAAGCTTTGAGAAAGGGGCCATGGGGATGAAATATGAAAAGCTTTCAATGCCCGCAGACTTAT
>NW_025336144.1:0-1541 GCF_004798865.1 Varanus komodoensis
GCTCGTGGTTCTCATAGGCACGTGTCTCCTCTTGACAAAGGGCTCTTCCCCGCCGGGAGATCGCCTGAAAGACTTTTTACTTGCGGGTCGTTTAAATTTTCCCTGGGGCCTCCCAGGCACAGGAGGAATGCTCTGGCTCACCTCCCGGTTCTGCTTCAAGAGTTTAGCGCGATGATGCAACTGAACGACGACCGTCAGCAGCCAATTGGTGAAAAACTCGGTCGACATCATGGAGTCCCGGTTGTCTATCTGCATCCAGAGCGGCGGCCCTTCGGCCGGCGGGCTCACGTTCCATTGTCTCATAACTTCCTGGAGCATGAGCCTGAGCTTGTTCTCCTCTAGCCATTCAGGGTAGGTGACAGACTCAGCCGGTTTCCTGGAAAGAAGGATCCGGCAGATGGCATCCAGAGCAAGAGATCTGGTGAAGGCTTTTTCTTTTTCCGGATTCTTCGAGCCGGGAGCCCACGGCTGTCCCATCAGTATACTTTTGAGGGGCTCTGTAGACTTGTTCAAGAAATTCCAGATCTTTTCTTGGTTGTATTTGGTCAAATTATAGGTGGCGACCTTCGGCAGAGCGATCCGCGCCACAAGATATCCCCAGAGCTTGAGCATGTCACGCCGATCCAAAGTAGCGGGCAGAATGATATCTTTGACCTCACTCGGTAACGCTTGCTGCATAGCGTCCCACTCCCTCAGGATCTGATATTCCCTGGTCATTCTCCAAGGCATGAGCACAGCTTTTCCAGACTCTGAGGTTTCCCCCTCTTTCCCCTTCTCTACTCCCAGAGACAAAGTCGCAGTAGAATCCTTCCCGTATTTTCTACCGGAGTCGGAGGCTTCCGAGTCTTCCCGCGCCGACTTGTCCCCCTCACTTTGAAAATCCGTGTCAAAAGTGCTCAACAAAAAGTCAGAATTGATTTCCTCTTCCGCAGATCCAGGAACCTCTTTCTGTCCTCCCACCCCCTTCGCCACGGTGTCCATATCACTCCTTGCAGAATCAATGTCCTTTTCCGGAGATGCAGGAAACTCTTTCTGTCCTCCCACCGCCTTCACCACGGTGTCCATATCACTCCCTTCAGAATCCTCATCATCCGAGAGCGAATCCGAATCCAAATCTTCTCGGCTCACCCTCTCTTCCCGCATCCCTTCAGTCTCTAACTCTTGAGAAACAGAAATCGAAGGTTTGGAAAAGACACGAAGAGTACCAGTCTCCAATGGGAAGTCATCCTGAGCCATGGATAAATCCTCATCTCTAGGCTTTAACGGGGACCTATCGCGAACGTTTTCCCCATATTCCGAGTGCAAGATCCCATGCGGGTTATTTTGCTGGGATTCCGAACCCTGCCTCTCCGAAAGCAGCCGTGCCTTTAAATTTCTATAGTCCTTTGCAAGCTGCCTTCTAGAAGCTTTAAACAGCTTCAATCGCCTTTTCATCACATCCACGCCTTCCCCAGACTCTTTACTTCTCAGCTCTATCTCAAGCTCAGCTTCCTCTTGTGCAACTCTGTGCCAATCATCCTGTAAAACTTGCATCTCTGCCA
>NW_025336144.1:5321-5702 GCF_004798865.1 Varanus komodoensis
CCCAGGCACAGGAGGAATGCTCTCGCTCACCTCCCGGTTCTGCTTCAAGAGTTTAGCGCGATGATGCAACTGAACGACGACCGTCAGCAGCCAATTGGTGAAAAGCTCGGTCGACATCATGGAGTCCCGGTTGTCTATCTGCATCCAGAGCAGCGGACCTTCGGCCGGCGGGCTCACGTTCCATTGTCTCATCACTTCCTGGAGCATGAGCCTGAGCTTGTTCTCCTCTAGCCATTCAGGGTAGGTGACGGACTCAGCCGGTTTCCTGGAAAGAAGGATCCGGCAGATGGCATCCAGAGCGGGAGATCTGGTAAAGGCTTTTTCCTTTTCCGGCTTCTTCGAGCCGGGAGCCCACGGCTGTCCCATCAGTATACTTTTGAG
>NW_025336144.1:5802-8984 GCF_004798865.1 Varanus komodoensis
TGAACGACGACCGTCAGCAGCCAATTGGTGAAAAACTCGGTCGACATCATGGAGTCCCGGTTGTCTATCTGCATCCAGAGCGGCGGCCATTCGGCCGGCGGGCTCACGTTCCATTGTCTCATAACTTCCTGGAGCATGAGCCTGAGCTTGTTCTCCTCTAGCCATTCAGGGTAGGTGACGGACTCAGCCGGTTTCCTGGAAAGAAGGATCCGGCAGATGGCATCCAGAGCTAGAGATCTGGTGAAGGCTTTTTCCTTTTCCGGATTCTTTGACCCGGGAGCCCATGGCTGTCCCATCAGTATACTTTTGAGGGGCTCTGTAGACTTGTTCAAGAAATTCCAGATCTTTTCTTGGCTGTATTTGGTCAAATTATAGGTGGCGACCTTCGGCAGAGCGATCCGCGCCACCACATATCCCCAGAGCTTGAGCATGTCACGCCGATCCAAAGTAGCGGGCAGAATTATATCTTTGACCTCACTCGGTAGCGTTAGCTGCATAGCGTCCCACTCCCTCAGGATCTGATATTCCCTGGTCATTCTCCAAGGCATGAGCACAGCTTTTCCAGACTCTGAGGTTTCCCCCTCTTTCCCCTTTTCTACACCCAGAGACAGAGTCGCAGTAGAATCCTTCCCGCATTTTCTAGCGGAGTCAGAGGCTTCCGAATCTTCCCGCGCCGACTTGTCCCCCTCACTTTGAAAATCCGTGTCAAAAGTGCTGAGCAAAAAGTCAGAATTGATTTCCTCTTCCGCAGATCCAGGAGCCTCTTTCTGTCCTCCCACCCCCTTCGCCACGGTGTCCATATCACTCCTTGCAGAATTAATTTCCTTTTCCGGAGATGCAGGAACCTCTTTCTGTCCTCCCATCACCTTCACCACGGTGTCCATATCACTCCCTTCAGAATCCTCATCATCCGAGAGCGAATCCGAATCCAAATCTTCTCGGCTCACCCTCTCTTCACGCATCCCTTCAGTCTCTAACTCTTGAGAAACAGAAATCGTAGGTTTGGAAAAGACACGAACAGTCCCAGTCTCAAATGGGAAGTCATCCTGAGCCGTGGATAAAGCCTCATCTCTAGGCTTTAAAGGGGACCTATCGCGAACGTTTTCCCTATATTCCGAGCGCAAGATCCCGTGCGGGTTAGTTTGCTGGAATTCTGAACCCTGGCTCTCCGAAAGCAGCCGTGCCTTTAAATTTCTATAGTCCTTTGCAAGCTGCCTTCTAGAAGCTTTAAGCAGCTTCAATCGCCTTTTCATCACATCCACGCCTTCCCCGGACTCTTTACTTCTCAGCTCCATCTCAATCTCAGCTTCCTCTTGTACAACTCTGTGCCAATCATCCTGTAAAACTTGTATCTCTGCCATAAGTTGCCCTGCAGCCTTCTGCCGATCCACCCTAAAATCATCCTCCGTTTGCCTTGCAGTCTGTGCTTCCCTGCTTTGTTCCAGATTCTCTCTTTCTCTGTCCCCCATTTCCTCAGTTAAAAGTCCCTGGGTACTGTCTGGGGGTTCCTCTAGACAGAATGCTTGTGGTACGAGTTCCTCTAGATGTTTTAAAGCACTGTGTTTCATGCTTCCTTCCAAAGAGTAAAGCAACGGCTCATGTAAACAAACTGCGGGTGTAGCCTCTCCCAAGTGCAACAAAATCTGCTGGGGAGAAGCCTTGCTGGAGGGGACTACTTTTGCAGCCTTTACTTTGGAAAATACAGGGCTCACTAAAACATTTTCTTGCTTCTTCACACCTTCCAAGTCTTCCCCACAAAAGTGTGAATCCAAAAGCTCCCTTTTCTTTTCATTACTTTGAGAAAAAGGCTGCTGTTTCTGCTGCATTGTTTTCTCCTGCAAAGGCAGATTTGCTGAGTCACTCCGTGAAGGGGGCGGGGGAGGCAGCTGCTTTCTCAAAACTTTTCCGTGAAAACTGCTGGCTGCCAGCAACGTTTGTTAATCTGAGAGATTCTTCAAAGTCCACTCGACAAACCCCAACAGCTGCAGAATCCCCAATCTCTTGCTGTGTCTGCATAAACCCCTCAGAGTTTTTCTGTAAACACTCACTGTGTGCAGCCATTTTCCTTGCAGCCTCCGTGTGAAGAGAAGGGAGGGCCTCTTCTTCTCTTCCAAATTTCTTAGCCAAACTTGGGGTGTCCGGATCCATGAGGGCACCAGAATGATCCCCAAGCTTCTCTCTGTCACCCCCACGGAAAGGGGGTTCAGCATTCACCACATCTCCTGCAAAATCTGTCGTTTTTCTCAGGAGAAGCAGGGAGCTCCACGGAGAAGCTGCTTCTCCATAAAGGGTTAGGGTTAGGGTTAGGGTTAGGGTTAGGGTCCGGGTCCGGGTCCGGGTCAGGGTCAGGGTCAGGGTCAGGGTTAGGTTTTTTTTTTTTTTAGGTTTTATGTATTTTTATTAAAATCTTTCTACTTCAAAATTACTACATCCGAACGCAAAAATCCGTAACAAACGGCAAATTGAATCTCTTATCTTACTAATACAATTTGTCTCCTAACTAACTTAACGCTAATACATATATACACCTATCACTACAAGTCAATATCCTTCCTTATGTACAATTTTAACAGTCCTTGTATTTGTATCCAGTAGCTTTTGGTTTCACCTCAAACATCATAGAGCATAGAGTCCACACAACCGGAAAGGGAGTTTGTTTTCGCCGCCATCCTCTCTCAAAGCGCGAATCGTAAAGTCCACCATGACCAGCCTCCCAGGGATCGCTTCTAGCACAAAGTCCTCCGTTAAACTTTCGGTAGCTCTAAATAATATCCCAACGCCAGCTTTATATTCTTCACCGCATGACCACATGGAAGGGCCTCGTGTCCATAACCTTTGCGCTGAGCTGCTATCTTTTTCAGTGCTAAAATAGGGTCTCCTGGAGAATAAGTATATATCCCTATCCAATCCTTCCAGGCTAGTCAGTATTTCTTCACGGTGTGCGACGTGCCTCTTGCCATTCACGTTCCAAGTTAATATTTTTAAAGTGGCCATAGTAAATTTAAGAGAATTGAAACTTAAATAATCGATAAGGAAAAACAAATGGTCTAATTATACATGTATTCCCCCCCCCCAAGCTTTTTATCATGGCTAGGCCCTGCACAAAACAGCTTGAATAGATTTAACAACTTGAACAAAAGGCATAATCTATATACATCATTTTCTATCGGTGTCATCAAGGC
>NW_025336144.1:9224-10422 GCF_004798865.1 Varanus komodoensis
CCGTCGAAGAGCCCTGAAGGCTCGTTAGACACGACCTCTTAACTCGCGTCGGTTCGCTCAGGTCATCTGGCGATGGCACTCGTCTAGCTTCTCCATCATCTCGCAGACCTTCCTCTGCGAGGACTACAGACTCCTTCTGCTGAATTTCCGTCTCTCGCTGCCCCGTTCTCACACCCTTCTCCCTCTCCTTGTACTTGACTCGTTTTTGCCTCTGTTCCTTGCTCCTTATTTCCTGCTCTTTCGTTCCCCGTCCCTGCAACGTCTCCATCGACTCGCTCGATTCCCGCTCCGTTATTTCTACCGATTCCTCCTCCCTCTCCGCCTCCTCTTGTAAAACCGAGAACTTATTTTGCCCAATCACTTCCGCCGGGACGGGCGCTCGGTCCGGTGGCTTCGGACTCTGACCGCTCCGACCCCTCCCCTTCTGTCTGTCTATCACCCGCCAGTCACTTTGCACCTCTCGTCCCTCACCTTCGGGCATCGACGCTTCTTTTCTCCCCGCTTCACTCCTTTCCCGTTCGTCATCTGCCGTCGTCTCGGGTCTCCGCTTGGAGGTCTCAGCTTCAGCCCTCTGTTTCCCCATCTCAGCTTTCCTGCTCACTTGCTCAAAGCGTTTGGCATCTTGTCTGTTATAAAAGTCTTCGGGGCACCAGAAGTAGGTGTGTCCTTGTTGTCCACACAAGTTGCAGCAGATGCTCTTGCGACACGCCGCACTCAGATGACCCCTCTCCCCGCACCGGGAACAGAGGGGTGTAGTACAAGTCCGCCTGTGATGCATATAAGAGCCACACTGAAAGCACGCTTGCGGCTGACCGCTGTAGCGTGTGGTGCCTCTGTCTCCTCCCAGGAAGAAATATTTAGGGATTTTCCCGTCCTTATTCCCTTCAGCATCACCACTCTTGAAGGCAACGACGCAACGGTATTCTCCGTTCCAAAAGCCCTCTTCGCTGTAGTTTTTGTCAGGACCCTTCAACACCTTGGCATACTTAGACACCCAGTAGGCGACGTCCTGCGCCGGTATCGTAGTGGTTCTGAAAGCCACCGTCAGCACTTTCACATCTCCCCGAAAAAGGGGTATCATATCAAATTTTTCCAGCAGAGAGGGGTTAATCTGGTGGGCAGTCTTACAGAAAGACCAGAAAATCCTGTACGCTTTTTCCGAGGCCAGACAGACGTCCGTCTCTCTGGACCCAGTCAA
>NW_025336144.1:10522-11924 GCF_004798865.1 Varanus komodoensis
TCTCGGGATCTTCCCCCCTGTATATAAAACGCACCACGTAGCGCTTTCTCGGATCACGTTCATCCGACGCATCGTCTATAAACGTGCCCAGGTGCTCTTCCTCATCCTCTTCAAAATCGGGATTTACGATCAGCCCTCCCGCTCGCCTCAGCGGACGCGTCACTCCTCCGTTTTCCCTGACAGCATTCGCATAGGTGGGGGGTTTAGCAGCCGTAGCCTGAGACGGTCTTCTCTCATCCACGCGTTCTTCTGAAATAGGTGACTCCATGGTTCCAGTCTCTCTCATCCCCTCTCTGCGTTGTCCCGTGGGGCCCGCCTCGGAGTCAGGGGTCCGCTCCCGCAACAACCTCGGTCGGTCTGCACCTTTTTGCCCATTCTGTTTTTCCGGCCCGGGCCGCTCCTTCGCGGTCCCTCGATCGGCTCCCCTCTCCTTAGGCCGCGCGCCAAGCTCCAGCTCTCGACGAGTCTCGATCTCACTACCGGCAGTCACTTCTGGCAGAGGTGGCCAATCTGAAAGAGAAGACTCGGTGGCCGCATTCCCTCGCACCGGCTCCTCTCTCAGCGGCTCGGCCAATGCCTCACTCTCCGTATCCACATCGGAAAGGACATGCTCACTCCACAGCTTTCTCCGGGAGTTCGCAGGCTCGATCACATCTTGCCCTTCCTGTCGCTTTTCAACGGTATCGCTCTCCTCTCTCTCTGTGTTGCTGTCTCTAGGACCCCCCAAACGGTGCTCCTCTGTCATCGTACTCTTTTTGGCGGAGGATGTCTGTAAGGCAGCGCTCGTGGTTCTCATAGGCACGTGTCTCCTCTTGACAAAGGGCTCTTCCCCGCCGGGAGATCGCCTGAAAGACTTTTTACTTGCGGGTCGTTTAAATTTTCCCTGGGGCTTCCCAGGCACTGGAGGAATGCTCTCGCTCACCTCCCGGTTCTGCTTCAAGAGTTTAGCGCGATGATGCAACTGAACGACGACCGTCAGCAGCCAATTGGTGAAAAACTCGGTCGACATCATGGAGTCCCNCCCAGGCACAGGAGGAATGCTCTCGCTCACCTCCCGGTTCTGCTTCAAGAGTTTAGCGCGATGATGCAACTGAACGACGACCGTCAGCAGCCAATTGGTGAAAAGCTCGGTCGACATCATGGAGTCCCGGTTGTCTATCTGCATCCAGAGCAGCGGACCTTCGGCCGGCGGGCTCACGTTCCATTGTCTCATCACTTCCTGGAGCATGAGCCTGAGCTTGTTCTCCTCTAGCCATTCAGGGTAGGTGACGGACTCAGCCGGTTTCCTGGAAAGAAGGATCCGGCAGATGGCATCCAGAGCGGGAGATCTGGTAAAGGCTTTTTCCTTTTCCGGCTTCTTCGAGCCGGGAGCCCACGGCTGTCCCATCAGTATACTTTTGAG
>NW_025336144.1:12024-15206 GCF_004798865.1 Varanus komodoensis
TGAACGACGACCGTCAGCAGCCAATTGGTGAAAAACTCGGTCGACATCATGGAGTCCCGGTTGTCTATCTGCATCCAGAGCGGCGGCCATTCGGCCGGCGGGCTCACGTTCCATTGTCTCATAACTTCCTGGAGCATGAGCCTGAGCTTGTTCTCCTCTAGCCATTCAGGGTAGGTGACGGACTCAGCCGGTTTCCTGGAAAGAAGGATCCGGCAGATGGCATCCAGAGCTAGAGATCTGGTGAAGGCTTTTTCCTTTTCCGGATTCTTTGACCCGGGAGCCCATGGCTGTCCCATCAGTATACTTTTGAGGGGCTCTGTAGACTTGTTCAAGAAATTCCAGATCTTTTCTTGGCTGTATTTGGTCAAATTATAGGTGGCGACCTTCGGCAGAGCGATCCGCGCCACCACATATCCCCAGAGCTTGAGCATGTCACGCCGATCCAAAGTAGCGGGCAGAATTATATCTTTGACCTCACTCGGTAGCGTTAGCTGCATAGCGTCCCACTCCCTCAGGATCTGATATTCCCTGGTCATTCTCCAAGGCATGAGCACAGCTTTTCCAGACTCTGAGGTTTCCCCCTCTTTCCCCTTTTCTACACCCAGAGACAGAGTCGCAGTAGAATCCTTCCCGCATTTTCTAGCGGAGTCAGAGGCTTCCGAATCTTCCCGCGCCGACTTGTCCCCCTCACTTTGAAAATCCGTGTCAAAAGTGCTGAGCAAAAAGTCAGAATTGATTTCCTCTTCCGCAGATCCAGGAGCCTCTTTCTGTCCTCCCACCCCCTTCGCCACGGTGTCCATATCACTCCTTGCAGAATTAATTTCCTTTTCCGGAGATGCAGGAACCTCTTTCTGTCCTCCCATCACCTTCACCACGGTGTCCATATCACTCCCTTCAGAATCCTCATCATCCGAGAGCGAATCCGAATCCAAATCTTCTCGGCTCACCCTCTCTTCACGCATCCCTTCAGTCTCTAACTCTTGAGAAACAGAAATCGTAGGTTTGGAAAAGACACGAACAGTCCCAGTCTCAAATGGGAAGTCATCCTGAGCCGTGGATAAAGCCTCATCTCTAGGCTTTAAAGGGGACCTATCGCGAACGTTTTCCCTATATTCCGAGCGCAAGATCCCGTGCGGGTTAGTTTGCTGGAATTCTGAACCCTGGCTCTCCGAAAGCAGCCGTGCCTTTAAATTTCTATAGTCCTTTGCAAGCTGCCTTCTAGAAGCTTTAAGCAGCTTCAATCGCCTTTTCATCACATCCACGCCTTCCCCGGACTCTTTACTTCTCAGCTCCATCTCAATCTCAGCTTCCTCTTGTACAACTCTGTGCCAATCATCCTGTAAAACTTGTATCTCTGCCATAAGTTGCCCTGCAGCCTTCTGCCGATCCACCCTAAAATCATCCTCCGTTTGCCTTGCAGTCTGTGCTTCCCTGCTTTGTTCCAGATTCTCTCTTTCTCTGTCCCCCATTTCCTCAGTTAAAAGTCCCTGGGTACTGTCTGGGGGTTCCTCTAGACAGAATGCTTGTGGTACGAGTTCCTCTAGATGTTTTAAAGCACTGTGTTTCATGCTTCCTTCCAAAGAGTAAAGCAACGGCTCATGTAAACAAACTGCGGGTGTAGCCTCTCCCAAGTGCAACAAAATCTGCTGGGGAGAAGCCTTGCTGGAGGGGACTACTTTTGCAGCCTTTACTTTGGAAAATACAGGGCTCACTAAAACATTTTCTTGCTTCTTCACACCTTCCAAGTCTTCCCCACAAAAGTGTGAATCCAAAAGCTCCCTTTTCTTTTCATTACTTTGAGAAAAAGGCTGCTGTTTCTGCTGCATTGTTTTCTCCTGCAAAGGCAGATTTGCTGAGTCACTCCGTGAAGGGGGCGGGGGAGGCAGCTGCTTTCTCAAAACTTTTCCGTGAAAACTGCTGGCTGCCAGCAACGTTTGTTAATCTGAGAGATTCTTCAAAGTCCACTCGACAAACCCCAACAGCTGCAGAATCCCCAATCTCTTGCTGTGTCTGCATAAACCCCTCAGAGTTTTTCTGTAAACACTCACTGTGTGCAGCCATTTTCCTTGCAGCCTCCGTGTGAAGAGAAGGGAGGGCCTCTTCTTCTCTTCCAAATTTCTTAGCCAAACTTGGGGTGTCCGGATCCATGAGGGCACCAGAATGATCCCCAAGCTTCTCTCTGTCACCCCCACGGAAAGGGGGTTCAGCATTCACCACATCTCCTGCAAAATCTGTCGTTTTTCTCAGGAGAAGCAGGGAGCTCCACGGAGAAGCTGCTTCTCCATAAAGGGTTAGGGTTAGGGTTAGGGTTAGGGTTAGGGTCCGGGTCCGGGTCCGGGTCAGGGTCAGGGTCAGGGTCAGGGTTAGGTTTTTTTTTTTTTTAGGTTTTATGTATTTTTATTAAAATCTTTCTACTTCAAAATTACTACATCCGAACGCAAAAATCCGTAACAAACGGCAAATTGAATCTCTTATCTTACTAATACAATTTGTCTCCTAACTAACTTAACGCTAATACATATATACACCTATCACTACAAGTCAATATCCTTCCTTATGTACAATTTTAACAGTCCTTGTATTTGTATCCAGTAGCTTTTGGTTTCACCTCAAACATCATAGAGCATAGAGTCCACACAACCGGAAAGGGAGTTTGTTTTCGCCGCCATCCTCTCTCAAAGCGCGAATCGTAAAGTCCACCATGACCAGCCTCCCAGGGATCGCTTCTAGCACAAAGTCCTCCGTTAAACTTTCGGTAGCTCTAAATAATATCCCAACGCCAGCTTTATATTCTTCACCGCATGACCACATGGAAGGGCCTCGTGTCCATAACCTTTGCGCTGAGCTGCTATCTTTTTCAGTGCTAAAATAGGGTCTCCTGGAGAATAAGTATATATCCCTATCCAATCCTTCCAGGCTAGTCAGTATTTCTTCACGGTGTGCGACGTGCCTCTTGCCATTCACGTTCCAAGTTAATATTTTTAAAGTGGCCATAGTAAATTTAAGAGAATTGAAACTTAAATAATCGATAAGGAAAAACAAATGGTCTAATTATACATGTATTCCCCCCCCCCAAGCTTTTTATCATGGCTAGGCCCTGCACAAAACAGCTTGAATAGATTTAACAACTTGAACAAAAGGCATAATCTATATACATCATTTTCTATCGGTGTCATCAAGGC
>NW_025336144.1:15384-17652 GCF_004798865.1 Varanus komodoensis
GTGTGGGAACAGGAGACGGTGAAAGGAGAGGCGGGTCTGTTCCCGCAACGGGAAGTGACGCGTCCGTCGAAGAGCCCTGAAGGCTCGTTAGACACGACCTCTTAACTTGCGTCGGTTCGCTCAGGTCATCTGGCGATGGCACTCGTCTAGCTTCTCCATCATCTCGCAGACCTTCCTCACCGTCATCTACAGACTCCTTCCGCTGAATTTCCGTCTCTCGCTGCCCCGTTCTCACACCCTTCTCCCTCTCCTTGTACTTGACCCGTTTTTGCCTTTGTTCCTTGCTCCTTATTTCCTGCTCTTTCGTTCCCCGTCCCTGCGTCGTCTCCATCGACTCGCTCGATTCCCGCTCCGTTATTTCTACCGATTCCTCCTCCCTCTCTGTCTCCTCTTGTAAAACCGAGAACTTATTTTGCCCAATCACTTCCGCCGGGACGGGAGCTCGGTCCGGTCGCTTCGGACTCTGACCACTTCGACCCCTCCCCTTCTGTCTGTCTATCACCCGCCAGTCACTTTGCACCTCTCGTCCCTCACCTTCGGGCATCGACGCTTCTTTTCTCCCCGCTTCACTCCTCTCTCGTTCGTCATCTGCCGTCGTCTCGGGTCTCCGCTTGGAGGTCTTACCTTCAGCCCTTTGTTTCCCCATCTCAGCTTTCCTGCTCACTTGCTCAAAGCGTTTGGCATCCTGTCTGTTATAAAAGGCTTTGGGGCACCAAAAGTAGGTGTATCCTTGTTCTCCACACAAGTTGCAGCAGATGCTCTTGTGACACGCCGCAGACAGATGACCCCTCTCCCTGCACCGGGAACAGAGGGGTGTAGTGCAAGTCCGCCTGTGATGCGTATAAGAGCCACACTGAAAGCACGCTTGCGGCTGACCGCTGTAGCGTGTGGTGCCTCTGTCTCCTCCCAGGAAGAAATATTTAGGGATTTTCCCTTCCTTATTCCCTTCTGCATCGGCACTCTTGAAGGCAACGACGCAACGGTATTCTCCGTTCCAAAAGCTCTCTTCGCTGTAATTTTTGTCAGGACCTTTCAGCACCTTGGCATACTTAGACACCCAGTAGGCGACGTCCTGCGCCGGTATCGTGGTGGTTCTGAAAGCCACCGTCAGCACTTTCACATCTCCTTGAAAGAGGGGTATCATATCAAATTTTTCCAACAGAGAGGGGTTAATCCGTTGGGCAGTCTTACAGAAAGACCAGAAAATCCTGTATGCTTTTTCCGAGGCCAGACAGACGTCCGTCTCTCTGGACCCAGTCAATCGGATCACGGCGACGATATCATTGATGGTAAGGTCAAATCCGCCTTCAAGCAGAGTCTGCTTGATCAAAACTTTCTGTAAATAGAGGTGAGCCTCATTCTCGGGATCCTCCCCTCTGTATATAAAACGCACCACGTAGCGCTTTCTCGGATCACGTTCATCCGACGCATCATCTATAAACGTGCCCAGGTGCTCTTCCTCATCCTCTTCAAAATCGGGATTTATAATCAGCGCTCCCACTCGCCTCAGCGGGCGCGTCACTCCTCCGTTTTCCCTGACAGCATTGGCATAGGTGGGGGGTTTAACACCCGTAGCCTGAGACGGTCTTCTCTCATCCACGCGTTCTTCTGAAATAGCTGACTCCGTCGTTCCAGTCTCTCTCATCCCCTCTCTCCGTTGTCCCGTGGGACCCGCCTCGGAGTCAGGGGGTCGCTCCCGCAACAACCTCGGTCGGTCTCCACCTTTTTACCCATTCTGTTTTTCCGGCCCGGGCCGCTCCTTCGCGGTCCCTCGATCGGCTCCCCTCTCCTTAGGCCGCGCGCCAAGCTCCAGCTCTCGACGAGTCTCGATCTCACTACCGGCAGTCACTTCAGGCAGAGGTGGCCGATCTGAAAGAGAAGACTCGGTGGCCGCATTCCCTCGCACCGGCTCCTCTCTCAGCGGCTCGGCCAATGCCTCACTGTCCGTATCCACATCGGAAAGGACATGCTCACTCCACAGCTTTCTCCGGGAGTTCGCAGGCTCGATCACATCTTGCCCTTCCTGTCGCTTTTCAACGGTATCGCTCTCCTCTCTCTCTGTGCTGCTGTCTCTAGGACCCCCCAAACGGTGCTCCTCTGTCAGCATACTCTTTTTGGCGGAGGGTGTCTGCAAGGCAGCGCTCGTGGTTCTCATAGGCACGTGTCTCCTCTTGACAAAGGGCTCTTCCCCGCCGGGAGATCGCCTGAAAGACTTTTTACCTGCGGGTCGTTTAAATTTTCCTTGGGGCTTCCCAGGCACAGGAGGAA
>NW_025336145.1:0-11273 GCF_004798865.1 Varanus komodoensis
CTTTCCGGGCAACTTTTGCCTCTGTCAGGGTGGGGCCAGGAAATACTGGCCTTCGGGCTTGCCTCCGACCGTCGTAACGCGCTCGGTATTGGCAGAAACGGAAGCCTGCGCGGAGGGACAGCGTCTCAAAGAGAAGTAAGTGCGCGCGCATGGCCCCTTTTCTGGACAACTTTTGCCCCCCTGTCAGGGTGGGGCCAGGAAATCGCGGCCTCCGGGCGGTCGCCGACCATCGGAAAATGCTCGGAATGGGCAGAAACACAGGCCTGCGCGGAGGGACAGCATCTCAAAGGGGACTAGGTATGTCCGCGTCACCCTCTTTTTGGGGAAACTTTTGGGCCTCTGTCAGGGTGGGGCCGGGAAATGGCGGCCTCCGGGCGGGCCTCCGACCGTCGGAACATGCTCGGAACAGGTTGAAATGGAGGCCTGCGCAAGGGGCAGTGTCTCAATGGTGACTAGGTGTGTCCACGTCACCCTCTCTTCGGGACAACTTTTGGCCCTCTGTCATGGTGGGGCCGGGAAATCATGGCCTCCATGTGGTCCTCCGACCGTCGGAACGCGCTCAGAATGGGAGGAAACAGAGGCCTGCGCGAAGGACAGCTTCTCCAAGAGGACTCGGTGCGCACGCTTCACCCTGTTTTCCGGGCATCTTTTGCCTCTCTTTCAGGATCGGGCTGGGAAATCCTGGCCTTCGGGCGGGCCTCCGACCATCGTTACGCGCTCGGCATGAGCAGAAACGGAAGCCTGCACGGAGGGACAGCGTCTCAAAGAGGACTATGTGTGTCCGCGTGGCCCTCTTTTCGGAGCAACTTTTGCCCCTCTGTCAGAGTGGGGCCGGGAAATCCCAGCCTCCGGGGCGTCCTCCGACCGTCGGAACGCACTCAGAACAGGCAGAAACGGAGGCCCGCGTGGAGCAACAGCGTCTCAAAGAGGAATAAGAGCGCGTGCATGGCCCCTTTTTGGGGCAACATTTGCCCCTCTGTCTGGCTGGGGCCGGGAAATCGCGGCCACCGGGCGGGCCGCCGACCGTTGGAACGTGCTCAGAATGGGCGGAAATGGACGCCCGCGCGGAGGGACAGCGTCTCAAAGAGGACTAGGCGTGTCCGCGTCACCCTCTCTTTGGGGAAACTTTTGGGCCTCTGTCACGGTGGGGCCGGGAATTCGCCACCTCCTGGCGGTCCTCCGACCATCGGAACATGCTCAGAATGGGCGGAAGCGGAGGCCTGCGCGGAGGAACAGCGTCTCAAAGAGGACTAGGTGTGTCCGCGTCACCCTCTTTTTGGGGAAACTTTTGGGCCTCTGTCAGGGTGGGGCCGGGAAATAGCGTTCTCCGGGTGGTCCTCCGACCAACGGAACGTACTCGGAACGGGCAGAAACAGAGGCCTGCGCAGAGGGACAACGTCTCAAAGGGGACTAGGTGTGTCCGCGTCACCCTCTTTTTGGGGAAACCTTTAGGTTGAAATTTTTTTTATTATTTAAATAAAAACATACTACAAAGGTACAAAAGGCCCAAAAATTGCAACATTACAAAAATAGAAAATACCCCATCCGTTATTTACATGGTTTCAAAATGCCAAATGTACACACATTACAAGATTCCCAGGCTTTACAAATCAAATCCACAAAAAGGACTTTGTATAGACTTCTCCTGATAGGTTCATGCCATGTGTCTGAGCAACATGTATGAGTGATTTACGGACATTACGTTATCGGGGCATGCGCCCCACTCAACCACGGCCATAATTTCCTCCACCGACTGGGCGGCATCCTCCCTTTTTCCTCGCGGCTCAACCAAAAAATCTTCTCTTGGACAAATTTGACTGAGCTGGCCACGTCAGCCACCCTTTGTGTCTTTATCTCTCTGTGGCGTTGGAGGAACAGCGCCAACAGAACGTACAGATTTATCAGCCTAATTGTGGACCACGGCACAGTCCAGTACGTCTTGGGAGCCGTGGTCTCTCTCCACCTTCGCTTCCTGGGCACACTCCTCCTGGGTCCCTTCAATGGAGGAGTGAGTTCTGTGCCAGACACGACCGATTCCCAGTCCTGGGAGCCCAGGTCTGGCCAGTCCAGTGCTTCAGACACCGCCTTCCACGTGGCGCGTGCCATGGGGCAATCGCTGACAAAGTGCCTCACCGTCTCCTTTTGCACCGTCCCGCTCGCGGCAGCCCCGCTCTTACACTGCAGTCTGGGGCAGGCCTGCGCCCTCTCGGGAAGCCAGGGTCTGGTCCCTTGCAGGTCATACACCTCATGATACAACCTCCACCTGATGTCCCACAGTCGGAACGGAACCCTTCTGTCTTGAAAATATTCTATCGGGTAAGTCTGTTCCCTCAGGTATCGAGAGAGGCTCTCCCTCCTCACTCTCTTGACGACCTGCGGTCTAAAATAGGCCACCTCTAGCAGCTCTCTATACACCGCTTGTTTGATACTCCACAGGTCCCCCCGGCTAGTACCAAACCATTCTGCATGGACTTTATGCTGCTTAATGAAGCTGTAGAGTTCCCTCAGATATTCGGGGCCCGTGCACCGCATCTTGGCCTAGACGGTAAAGTCGAGGGAGTGCTCCCCCCACCAGGTTTCCGCCCACGGGTTTACCCAACCAGTGCTGCGCAAACAGGACAGCCCACATGTGAGGTTGGTCCCCTCCCTCCTCCCATTGAGCGTATTTACCAAAGTTGTAACTCAGGAAGGTGGTGAACATCCTCACACTGAGAGCCGGGAGGTCCAAACCTGCCTGGTCTATCTGTCTATAGGCCACCGCTCTCGCCAGAGGGAAGGTGGCCATTCCCCAGAGGAACTTGAAGAGCTCCTTCTCCAGTTCCTTCATCACGGCTCCCGGAGGGGGATAGACCACCGCTATGTTATGCGCTACCGGCAACACGTACGTGCGTACATAAACCGCCTTTTGATACACGGTCAGTTGCCACTTCCTCCACATCCCAATTTTTTCCCTAAACTTTTGAAGCCAAGCGAGCCAGTTCCTCTTCCACCCTTCCTTGGCTATGGAGTAGTAAATCCCCAGAATCTTCACCTCCTCTACCTTCTGCTCATTCCTGCCCTCTCCCTCTTGGTCTGTTTCCATGGGAGCAATCTTAAGCTGCTCGTCCTCGGGATCAAAAGAAATAAGGCAACTTTTCTTCCCGTTTATTTGAGAACCCGAGGCACGTGCGTACGTATCAAAGATCCGCTGCATGCTCCTGACCTCTCTGTCGTCATTCAGCAGCAGCGAGATGTCATCGGCATGGGCCACGAACTTGATCTGTATGGGAGCACCGGTAGGGAGGGCCGAACGGATCCCCGCTATCCCCTCCTCGAGCTGTACGCGGCACAGGACAGCATCCAGAGCCAATACGTAGAGGAGTGGGCTCAACGGACACCCCTGCCTTACTCCTGATTGTAAATCGATGCAACTTCCCCTGTGTCCATTGATCTGGGGAGTGACGGTGGCTTCGGCATACAGCAGTTTGAGGAACCCAACATAGGAGGGCGGAAGGCCCTTCCGTCGGAGAACCCTCCACAAGAAGGAGTGGTGGACGTTATCGAATGCCTTGCTCTGATCTAACAGGAGAATCCGTCCCGCCCATTTCCTGTCCCGCACCAACTGGAAGATCTCCCGCATTAGACAGAGGGAGTCTGTCATAGCTCTCCCCGGCACTGCACTGGTCTGGCACCCCACGACCAATTTGTGCGCCACGCTAGCCAGTCTCCTTTTCAGTATCTTCGCCAGGAGGCGATAATCCATGTTGGTCAATGCTATGGGCCTCCAATTAGCCGGCAGCATCAGGTCCCCTTTCTTAGGGAAGAAAATCAGAGTGCCCTGATAAAAGGATTCGGTGAGTCGCTCTCGGGCCAGTAATGAGTTAAACACTTTTGTCAGAGGGGGGACGAGCCATTCCCGAAATATCTTATAAAATTCATATCCCAGCCCATCTGCTCCAGGGGCGGAATCTCCTTTCGCCGTCACGATGGCTCGCCTCACCTCTTCTTCTACAATAGGTGCCTCTAACATCTGACTCTCCGCTTCTGTCAGTTTCCCATAAAGAGAGCCTGCTTTCTCTCTGGGAATGTCCTCCAAGAAGCATTCCACCTCGCGGGAGTCAATGTCCTTAGGAGCGAAAAGCTGCTGGTAATATCGCCCCACGATAGACAACATCTCCTGCGGGTGGAAGGCGACTGCGTCCCCTTCCTTCTCTCGCAGACCTTTCATCTCTATGGGTGTCTTTGGACTGCGAGCCTTCGCCCACTCCTCTACGTCTACAGCGGAGCCCTTCACTCTATAATCTCTATAGTTTAGCCGGTTCCTCCTTTGGGTGTAGTGGAATTCCACGATAACTTTCCTAGACCGGACCAAAACCCCTTCATCATATGGTCGTCCCTGATTCATTCTGCTGTGGCACTGTAAGAAGTGAAAGACGGCCTCCTGGTAGTGCTGGAGTCCTCGCCTATTCACCTTAAACTCATACTTGCGGCAGCTGTTCCTAATCGCCCTCTTGGTCCTTTCCCACCATTCTGGTAACTCATCGAAATAGATGTCACACAGGGTCAACATATTGGCCAAAACGTTAGCCATGTTGTCCCTGCAGGACGCGTCCAGCATCTTGGGTCTGAGTCTCCACAGGGGTCTGCCCCTAGGGTATACCTGCCCAAAGCTCAGCTCGACAGCCAGAATGGTGTGATCTGACCACGGGGTGACGACGATGTTGTATTTCTCTGTCTTGACCTCCTTTGGGGCTCTGAACCGGTCTAACCTGCTTGCTGTTTTCCCCGAATAGTAAGTGAACCTCACCCCATCTGTAGTGGGAAAAGTATCTAGCAACGCCTTCCTGCAAGGCACGGAGAAGAAGTTCAATGAGTTAGGCACCTCCAAGGCTTTATCCCGGAGTCCTTGACTCATCAGGAATTTTTCTAGGTCCCTTTCCTCTGCACTCAGGGCCAGTGCTCTGCTCCGAGCGGGAGAGTTGACCGCACGAATCCTGTCGGATAGTTTAGTCCTATTGTTGAAGTCTCCCGCTATTATCAAATGGCGCTGCGTGAAGCAGAAGTTTTTGAGGTTTTCCCAAAACCCTTTCCTCTGGGAACTATCGACAGGCGCGTAGAGACCACATAAGCGAAAGGGCCTCGAGATCTCCAGGCCGTCTGCCGACAAATCTTTTAAGGAGAAATCGATCACGATCAATCTCCCCGGGAGGGCCTCTAAAATGTTGTCAATATGGAGATTATGTTTTTCCCTAAATAGTACAGCTACCCCTGCACCACGTTCTTCTCCGTAGGACCACACCGACGGTCCCGGGGACCATAATCTCTGAGCGTGGCTCCTCTGCTGCTCGTTGCATATGTGCGTCTCCTGTAAGACCATGATATCATAGGGGAGCTTAGCTAGTTGTGGGATGATCTCCTCCCTTCTCTTTGGTTGCCGCAGACCTCGTGTGTTCCAAGTTGAAAGGCTAAGTGTTGCCATAAGTGTGAATAGATAAAGGAATTGGTGCGGTCTATCCAGTATTCAAGAAATTGTAAAAGATCTTAATCTGCACCACTTCCTGAAAGACATGAGCCCCGCTTCAATGGGGACCGCTATCCTCACGTCTCAGTTCTTGTTCCGCTCTCTCTGAGGAAACTTCTACCTCCTCGGACAAAGCCCGAGGTGTAGCTCTACCGTCAAGTGTGGGTGAGGAAGGGTTCTCAGGAGGGTGGAGAGGGTGAGGTGGGTCTGGCGTGAGATCTGGGGTAAAGTCTGAAGGAAGGTCAGAGGGTGAACCTGAGGGAAGGGTTAAAAGTGCTTGGACCTGGGGGGGCGCATCTGGGGGGATGGCCACTAGGGTAGTGGAGGACGAGGAATCTGCTTCCAGCAGTGTCTCTGCACACGGCTGATCGCATTCCTGAGATACCGCCATCAGCATGCCATGCGGCACAGCCCCTTGCTCAGGAAGATGGGTCTCCTGGCGCCCTTTCCTCTCATTCCTTTTGCCATGTACCCTTTGCTCTTTTGGCGTGGTGCCTTTCGGCCCTCCTACCGAATCATCTTCCTGGACACGTTCACCCCCCAATGCGCCATCCACCTCTACTCCTTCCTCCTCATCCTCTCTCAGAAGATGGAACCTATTAGAATTTACTTCTACACTCTGCGAAACTCCCCTCCCTGCCGTACCAGCAGGTGCATGGTTCTTTCCTTTTCTCTGGGAACCGACTACTTTCCAGCTCTGATCTTCCTGACGTGTGTCTGTGCCCTCCAAATGGTTAGCCCCCGTGCTCATTTCCCGCTCTCCAGCACCCACTCCCTGGGAGTCATCCACGGTCTTCCTCATTATCTGCTCTCTCGCCCAGGCCTTCTCTCTGCCCGCCTGTGCCATCTTTTCCGCCTTACTTAGCTTCTCGGCGTCTTGCCGGTTATAATAAGCTTGAGGACACCAGTAATATGTATGGCCGGCCTCCTCACAGAGATTGCATCGGATGCCCCTTTGGCAGGCGAGCGTGGAGTGCCCTTTGCCACAGCAGCGTGAACACAACTGCGTGGTGCACGTCCTCCTGTAATGTTCATAGGAACCACAATGGTAACACGCGGAAGGTTGCCCGCTGTACCTGGTGATTCCATGTTCTGCTCCCAGAAAGAAATACTTTGGGATCTTCCCTTGCCTGTTATCCTGGCTCTGATTTTTAAAGGACACCACACAACGGTACTCGCCTGTCCAAAAACCCTCCTCATCGATCCTTTTATATGGCCCGTTTAGTATCACAGCATACCTGGAGACCCACCGGGCCACATCCTCCTCCGGGATGGTGGTCGTGCGAAAGATTACAGTCAGGATTCTAGTATTGTCCTTGAAGAGGGGGGCTACCTCGAAACCTTCCAATAAGGAGGGGTTCGCCCTTTGTGCCGCTTTACACTTTGCCCAAAATTTCCAGTAGGCTAGCTCAGAGGCTAGACACACGTCAGTCTCCCTAGACCCCGGTAACTGAATCACAGCCACGACCTGTTCTTTTGCAATCTTTAGGACCTCCCTCATAAGAGTCTTTGTCAGATAGGTCCTGGTGTCTCTGTTGGGGTCAGTTCCGACGTATCGGAAGCGGACCACAAATCTTTTTCGGGGGTCCCTTGTATCTGAAGCAGCCTCGAGGTACTGCACGATGTGCGCATCCTCCTCTTCCTCAAAGGCCGCTCCAAAGAAAGGGCCTCCCATCCTTCCGGTCTCCGGTTCTCTCTGATTGTTAGCAACACTGGCGTATGTCTTGGGTCTAGGTAGAGTACCTGTGTGTGTTTGTGTGGGTTCCCGTTCTGCAGCATTACTCACTCCATCCCGATCCCGTCCATGCAAAATGTTTGTACTTACAGACTCTGTACGCAGCTTTTCCTTCCCACCCCGATTCGGTTCCCTTTGAGCACCCTTGGGCCTAGCCCCCTTGTCCATATCTGTCAAAGAGGTCTGTCGCCTTTGCTTTCTCCAGATCGCGGATTCTTCGTCTCTCGATGAAGTTTTCCTCTCACTGAAAGCAGAAACAGAGCCACAAGGCCCAGTATGGTGTTCCACGGTTTTCCCTGCCTCACTCCTCTGCCCTTCCTCACTCACTCCCATCCCTTCCCCAGCAGCAGAACCCGTCGCTTGACTCTCCGTCCCCACCCCTCCTTTAGCACCCCTGCCCTCACTTTTGTTTACAGGATTATGTAGTCGTGGCCTCTTATTTTCGGCCTCCCCCATCTCTCCCTCTGCACTGCTTAGAAGTTCCTGATCCTGCCCCTGTTCCCCCTCCTCCCCCGTATCAATATCTGAGAGATTACCACCCCTCTTTCCTCCCTTTTTCTGAACCTCTCCCCCTTCCCACTCCCTCGGCATTTTCTCTGAGTGTATCACCTCACCGATTAGAGGGGGTGGCACCGAAGCACACACCCCCAACCTTTGGTCCAGAGCTGTCTCAGCCATCGGGGAAGCCTCCCTCAGCCGCATCACATCCGCTACCGTTTGCATCTCGCTCGGTGGGACTCGTTTGCTCCTCGACGACGGCCTTTCCTCCTGCTGTTGCTTCTTGATCTTCATCCTGTTCTGCAGCATTATGATCATCTGATCCAGCCACTCCTTAAACCTGTCTCGTGTCATCATGCTCGATGTATCATAGAGACGTTCCCAAAAGGGTGGGGTTTGATGTTCTGGAGCCGTGTCCCAGGTCCTTTTTATATCTTGAATGATCCTCACCATATTCTTTTCCTCCAACCACTCCAAGGGTCTAGGCTGGATTTTTTGTGGTTTTTGTGCCAGCAGCAGCCTGTACACCACTTGTGCTGCTAGCGATTTAATAGCCGCCTTCTGCTTGTTTGTCTTCGCTTCTGCGACGTACAAGCCAGCCATTAGACTCCTCAAAATCTGTGATGTTTTGTCGAGGCGTTCCCATACTTTATACTGAGCCAGTTTGCTTAAATCGTTGGTCTTTACCGAGGAGAAGGCCAGATGCGCCACCATATATCCCCACAACTTCAGCATGTCGTTCTCAGCAAACTCTTTGGGGATGATGATGTCACCTACCCGATCGACAGGTGTGTACAGGGTTTCAGTCCAGTTCTGTATGATCGCAAACTCTCTGGTCTTCCATGAGCTATCGTTAGTCTCTGAGATTTCAGAATCCCCCAACATCGGCAGGTTTGTCTCCGGGTCCGTATTATAAGCACGGATGTCAAAATCCGAGTCTATCTCATCCTCCGAGGAGTGAGGGCATACTCCCTTCCCTAAACAAAACTCCATGTCGCTGTCCGTTGACGACTCTTCCCCTGAAGAGAGTCCCATCTCCATCTCCTCTTTCCTCCCGTTCTCCTGTTGTGGCAGTGGAGACACTCCCCTCTGGTTCTGCGGTTCAAGGTTGAGACTGGGCGCCTTCCCCGTCTTGAGTCTAGAGGCTGCATCTGTCACCCAAGATAGAGGCTCATCATGGGTTACAGCAGAGGCGTCTTTTCTCCTTGCAGGGAAATCGCTATCCTTTGAATATTCCCCCCTTGTTCATCCTTACTGGAGATCTGTCACGTTCATTGTCCTTTACTTCAGGCTTAGATGATCTTTGGAGTGATGAAAACTTTCCCTTCCCATATCTTTTCCGTCCCTTCAGTGTCGCACACTGGCTCATTTTCTCCTCTAGCACAGGATCCATCTGTGCCTGTCCAGGACATGCCTGTGTCTCTTCTCCCATTTCTTGAAAAGCCAGGTTTACTTGTGGATGGGAGTAACTGTCCCAGCAAAGAGAACCTCTTCCTTCTAATAATGCTGTCAACATTTTATATTCTTGCTCCAGTGCTACCCTGATAGGCTCTGTCTGTTTCAATTTTTCCTGAAGCTCTTGCACCCCTTCTTCAGTCTCGCTGCATCTAATTTGCATCTCCACCTGCTCTTCGTGCAATACAACTGCCTGCCATCTCTCCTTCAGAGCATCCAGCCGCTTCTGAACATCAGCTTTAAATGTCTCACGCTGCTGCTGGTCTGTGACAGGGACTCCTCTCTCTTGCAGCATGTTCCCTGAGTGCACCCCCATGTCCCCCTTTCTAGGACCAAGAACCCGTTGCTGGGGTCTTTGTAAACATTGCCCCATTCCCATTGAAACAGTAAACGGCATGGCCTGAGGCTGTTGCGAAATTTTCTGCAGCACGTTTCCTTATTGCTGGGAAAGGAGGTTGCGGGGGGGAGCCCCTTTTTCTGCTTCCATGGGGTTCTCCTTTGCACATTCCTCTCTCTGGGCATGGGGTAAAGATTCTCCACTGTCCACCCCACAGAATTGGCCACTTTGGGTTGTCTGTACACTTTGTTTTATATCGGAAAAATCGCCCTGATTTTCCTTTAAAGCAACAGAAGCAGTAGAAGCAGTAGAAGCCGCCCAGACAAGTCTGGGCTTGCCCGTTAAAGAGCCCTTGTCCGATTCCAAGCTGAAGGGGGCCGTTTCTCCGAGTCTTTTAAGAGAAACTACGGGGTACCCCCGATTCATTCCACCATCCAAGGACTCCCCAGAGTTGAGCCTAAAAACACTGACCTGGCTTTGATCATTTCTCGTCCCACGAGTCCTGGAAGCAGACCTTCTTTGCCGAAGCTCCAACTCGCTGGGAGCAGACATGCTGGGCTTGCTTTGTGGCAGAGGCAGCTGCAAGCCTGGTTCCTCTGCACCCGATTTCTGTCCAAAAGTGGGGTTCCCCAGATGCCCCTCTTGCACCTCTAGGTCCCCCATGCTCTCTCTGACTACCCCAACATTTTGGGGCTCAGCAGTCTCAGAATTTCTACCAAAAGTAGCCGTTTTTGTAGTCCCAATCCAGGAGCTCCTCCAACATGCGACTGCACCAGGGTAGGGGTAGGGTTATAAAAAGAAAAAGCTTCTCAAAGAAGTCTTTTTGAAAATCGCCCTTATTTCAGTGGAACTTTACCCATATATTAGGGTTTGGGATGTGTAGCAGGGTAGGGTTAGCGTTCAGAAAACGAGGTGTCCTGGCATGGTTCTGATTGTTGGAATGTGTTCAGAATGGGCAGAAATGGTGAGCTGTGCAGAAAAAGCTTTTGAGAGAAGACTTTTTGAAAATTGCCCTTTTTTCAGTGGAACTTCACCCCTATATTAGGGTTAGGGATGTTCACCAGGGAAGGGTTATTTTTCAGAGAACGAGGTGTCCTGGCATGGTTTTGATCGTTGGAATGTGTTTAGAAAGGGTAGAAATGGTGAGCTGTGCAGAAAAAGCTTCTCAAAGATGACTTTTTGAAAATCGCCCTTATTTCAGTGGAACTTTACCCCTGTATTAGGGTTTGAGATGCGTAGCAGGGTAGGGTTAGGGTAGAGAAAACGAGGTGTCCTG
The DNA here is from genome assembly GCF_004798865.1 of Varanus komodoensis. NCBI lineage: Eukaryota > Metazoa > Chordata > Lepidosauria > Squamata > Varanidae > Varanus > Varanus komodoensis. The sequence continues at coordinate 10,802 of NW_025336145.1, forward strand.
CATGGTTTTGATCGTCGGAATGTGTTTAGAATGGGCATAAATGGTGAACTGTGCAGAAAAACTTCTCAAGACTTTTTGAAAATCGCCCTTTTTTCAGGGGAACTTTACCCCTATATTAGGGTTAGGGATGTTCACCAGGGAAGGGTTATTTTTCAGAGAACGAGGTGTCCTGGCATGGTTTTGATCGTTGGAATGTGTTTAGAAAGGGCAGAAATAGTGAGCTGTGCAGAAAATGCTTCTCAAAGAAGAGTTTTTGAAGGTCGCCCTTTTTTCACTGGAACTTTTCCCTCCCTGAGCAAACTGTGTGAATTAGGAAGCATTCTGCCAACCGCCCAATTCGGCCACTTTCGGGGTCGTGACCGCGGGTCAGCATCACGGGCCTATTTTGGGCATTTTGGACAGATTTTGCTCGCCTTCCCCAGACACCCCTTCCAGGGCTCCGGCAGAGGAACCAACGCATGCAGGGTAACGG
>NW_025336145.1:11373-13143 GCF_004798865.1 Varanus komodoensis
ACGCATGCAGGGTAACGGGGGCCCAACCCGAGCAAACTATGTGAAATAGGAAGCATTCTGCCAACCGCCAATTTAGGCAACTTCGGGGTCGTGACCCGCAGTCCAGCATCACGGGCCTATTTTGGGCATTTTGGACAGATTTTTCTTGCCTTCCCCAGACACTCCTTCCAGGGCCCCGGCAGAGGCACCGACGAATGCAGGTTATCGGGGGACCTCCCCGAGAAAATCTGTGAATTTGGAGGCCTGCGCGGAGGGACAGCGTCTCCAAGAAGACTTGGTGCGCGCGCATCGCCCTGTTTTCGTGGAAACGTTTTCCCTCTGTCAGGGTCGGTGCTGGGAAATTGCGGCCTCCGGGTGGCCCTCCGACCGTCAGAACACGCTCGGTACTGGCGGAAAGGGAGACCTGTGCAGAGGGAAAGCGTCACAAAAAGAACGAGGGGCGTGCACTTCGCCGTCTTTTCTGGATGACTTTTGTCCCTCTGTCAGGGTCAGGGCTTGGATATCGCGGTCTCAGTGTGGGATTCCGACCGTCGGAAAGCCCTCGGAACAGGCAGAAATTAAGGCATGCATGGAGGGACAGCGTCTCAAAAAGGACTAGGTGTGTAAGCGTCATCCTCTTTTTGGGGCACCTTTTGCCTCTCTGTTAGGGTGGGGACGGGAAATCGCGGCCTCCGGGCTGGCCTCAGACCATCAGAACGCGCTCAGAACGGGCGGGAACGGAGGCCTGTGCGGAGGGACAGCGTCTCAAAGAGGATTGGGTGTGTCCGCGTCGCCCTCTTTTCACGGCAACTTTTGCCCCTCTGTCATGGTGGAGCCGGGAAATCCCATCCTCCGGGCGGGCATCCGACCGTCTGAACGTGCTCAGAAAGGGAGGAAACTGAGTCCTGCATGAGGGACAGCGTCTCCAAGAGGACTAGGTGCGCGCGTCGCCCTGTTTTCGAGGCAAATTTTGCCCCTCTGTCAGGGTGGGGCCGGGAAATCCGCCCCTCCAGGCGGGCCTCCGACTGTCGGAACGCGCTCGGAACGGGCGGAAACGGAGGCCTGCGCGGGGGGACAGCGTCTCCAAGAGGACTAGGTGTGTCTGCGTCGCACCCTTTCATGGCAACTTTTGCCCCTCTGTCAGGGTGAGGCCGGGAAATCCCGGCCTCTGGGCGGGCCTCCGACCGTGGGAACGCATTTGGAACGGGCGGAAATGGAGGCCTGCGCGGAGGGACAGCGTCTCAAAGAGGACTAGGCGTGTCCGCGTCGCCCTCTTTTCGGGGCAACTTTTGGCACTCTGTCAATTTGGGGCCGGGAATTCGCGGCTTCCAGGCAGGCCTCCAACCGTTGAAAAGGGCTCGGAACGGGCGGAAACTGAGGCCTATGCGGAGGATCAGCATCTCAAAGAGGACTAGGTGTGTCCGCATCGCCCTCTTTTTGGGGCAACTTTTGCCCCTCTGTCAGGATGGGGCCGGGAAATCGCGGCCTCCGGGCAGGCCTCCGACTGTAGGAACTCGCTCGAAACTGGCGGAAACGGAGGCCTGCGTGGAGGGACAGCGTCTCAAAGAGGACTAGGTGCGCACGCGTCGCCCTTTTTTCGGGGTAACTTTAGCCCCTCTGTCAGGGGGGAACCGGGAAATCCCAGGCTCCGAGTGGGCCTCCCACCATCGGTACACGCTTGGACCGGGTGGAAACGGAGGCCTGCTCCGAGGGACAGCGTCTCAAAAAGGACTAGGTGTGTCCGTGTCGCCCTCTTTTCAGGCAACTTTCGGCCCTCTGTCAGTGAGGGGC
>NW_025336145.1:13243-44930 GCF_004798865.1 Varanus komodoensis
CGGAGGCCTGCGTGGAGGGACAGCGTCTCAAAGAGGACTAGGTGCGCGCGCGTCGCCCTGTTTTCGGGGAAACTTTTGCCCCTCTGTCACAGTGGAGGCGGGAACTCCTGGCCTCCAGATGGGCCTACGACCTTTGGAACGCGCTCGGAAGGTGAGGAAACGGAGACCTGCGCGGAGGGACAGCGTCTGAAAGCGGACTACATGCGCCCATCGCCCTCTTTTCGGGGCAACTTTTGCCCCTCTGTCAGCATCGGGCCGGAAAATCCCGGCCTTCTGGTGGGCCTCCGACCATCGGAACGTGCTCGGAACGGGTGGAAACGGAGGCCTGCGCGTAGGGACAGTGTCTCAAAGAGGACTACGTGCACGTCGCCCTTTTTTCGGGGTAACTGTTGCCCCTCTGTCATGGTGGAGCCGGGAAATCCCGGCTTCTGGGCGGGCCTCCGACCGTCGGAACGCGCTCGGAACAGGCAGAAACGAAGGCCTGCGTGGAGGGACAGCGTCTCCAACTGGATTAGGTGCGCGCATTGCCCTTTTTTCCGTGCAACTTTTGCCCCTCTGTCAGGGTGGGGCCGGGAAATCGCGGCCTCCAGGCGGGCCTCCGACTGTAGGAAGCGCTTGGGACAGGCAGAAATGGAGGCCTGCGTGGAGAGACAGAGTCTCAAAGAGGACTACGTGCGCGCGTCGCCCTATTTTCGAGGCAACTTTTGCCCCTCTGTCAGCGTCGGGCCAGGAAATCCCAGCCTTCGGATGGGCCTCCGACCGTCAGAATGCGCTCGGAATGGGTGGAAACGGAGGCATGCGCGTAGGGACAGCGTCTCCAACAGGATTAGGTGTGCGCGTCGCCCTTTTTTCTGGGCAACTTTTGCCTCTCTGTCAGCGTGGGGCCAGGAAATCCTGGCCTTCGGGTGGGACTCCGACCATCGGAACGCATGCTTAACGGGCGGAAACGGATGCCTGAGCAGATGGACAGCGTCTAAAAAGGACTAGTTGTGTCCGTGTCACCCTCTTTTCAGGAAACTTTTGGCCCTCTGTCACATTGGAGACGGGAAATCCTGGCCTCAAGACGGGCCTACGACCGTCGGAACTTGCTCGGAAGGGGCGGAAACGGAGTCCTGCGTGGAGGGACAGCTTCTTAAAGAGGACTAGGTGCACGCACGTCTCCCTTTTTTTGGGGTAACATTTGCCCCTCTGTCATTGTGGAGCCGGGAAATCCCGGCCCCTGGGCAGACCTCCGACCATCCCAACGCGCTCGGAAAAGGTGGAAACAGATGCCTGCGTGGAGGGACAGCATCTTCAACAGGATTAGTGCGCGCGTCGCCTTTTTTTCCGGGCAACTTTTGCACCTCTGTCAGGGTGGGGCCGGGATATCCCAGCCTCCGGGCGGGCCTCCGACCGTCGGAACGCACTTGGAACGGGGGGAAACGGAGGCCTGCGCGGAAGGACAGCGTCTCAAAGAGGACTACGTGCGCACGTCGCCCTCTTTTCGAGGCAACTTTTGCCTCTCTGTCACGGTGGAGCCGGGAAATCCGGGCCTCCAGATGGGCCTACGACCGTCAGAACGTGCTCGGAACGTGCGGAAATGGAGGGCTGCGTGGAGGGACAGCGGCTCCAACAGGATTAGGTGAGCGCGTGGCCCTTTTTTCTGGGCACCTTTTGCCCCTCTGTCAGGTTGGGGCCGGGAAATCGCGGCCTCCGGGCGGGCCTCCGACCGTCGGAACACGCTTGGAAAAGGGCGGAAACGGAGGCCTGCGCGTAGGGATAGCGTCTCCAATAGGAATAGGTGAGCGCGTCGCCCTTTTTTCTGGGCAACTTTTGCCTCTCTGACAGTGTGGAGCCGGGAAATCCCGGCCATCGGGCGGGCCTACGACCGTCGAAACGTGCTCGGAACGTGCGGAAACGGAGGCCTGCGTTCAGGGACAGCGTCTCAAAGAGGACTAGGTGCGCGCGCGTCGCCCTATTTTCAGGCAAATTTTGGCCCTCTGTCAGGGTGGGGCCGGGAAATCTCGGACTCTGGGTAGGACTCCGACCGTCGGACCACACTCGGAACGGGCGGAAACGGAGGCCTGCATGGAGGGACAGCGTCTAAAAGAGGAATGGGGGAGGAATTATGCACTGCACCTATTTATAATTTTTTTTATTAAAAAAAAAGTTTTCCCTCTAGCTAAGAATGTTATTTCCGAAGCCTGCTGCCCTGTCTTAGTTGGGCCATTTGGATGCTTGTTTGCTTCTGTCTTCCTAGGCCATACAAGACATCAACAACTTAAAGCGGTTCATCAGGCAGGCAGAAATGAACCATTACGCCCTGTTCAAGTGCTACTTGTTTCTGAAGAACTGTGGCAGCGGTGATGTCCTCTTGAAGATTGTGAAAGTGGAACATGCAGAAATGCAAGAAGCCAAGAATGTAATAAATGTCCTTGAGGAATTCATGAGAGGGCCAGTCTGTAGCTTGAGCACTTTCTGTGAACCCAGGGCTACTTTGCAGTATTAAGGGTATCTGTGTGCACTCATGTGCACATTCAGAATGTGCCTGCCCACGGAATCGAGCAGTGGGGGGCAATCCCTGCCCATTTCCCTTTGCAGCCACCTGCTGTGCTATCTCCTCCACTGTTCTAGAGGGCCTCCAGTTCTCCAGAGCAGACCTTTAGGAAACGAAAATGGGGACTGCAAGGGGAGGAAGGAAAGTTGCCCCCTTGCCTATTCCTTCAGCAGTGTTACATCAGAGTGTCTGCATCTGTCCCACTGCATTTCACTGCAGCAGGAAGGCATTCCATGTTCCTTCCCATCCTCTCCTCTGGTGTGTCAGGCTTGAGCCTGGACTTCCTGGTTTACTCAACCTCTTTCCATAGCTGGGAAGCTATGGTCTTAACTGCTCTCTGCTAATGAGGATTGGAAACCAGGATGAAACTGGGTTCTGCAGTCCTGGTTTGGACAAAGCACTGAAACCCCAGTTTCCTGATTCAGATGTCAGAAGGAAACTGGTTTAACAGCCTGGGAAATCTTGTATCTGGTTGTGCAAAAGAAGGTGGAGAGATGGGAACACCCGAGTTCAGGGCTAATTTCTACTTCATCAAGTTAGTTTGTTGAATGGAAATGCCATGTCCAAATCTTGGCACTGTGTGTCTGTCGACATAGTGATAATTAATATCATAATGCTGATAACGGCCTTCAACTGGAGAAGTACTCTGAAATTTCTATTTCCATTTGTGAGATGGAACTCACTGTTGTAGAAATGCTTATTTGAAAATTTTGGATGACAGAACAGCTCTTGCATATTTTCTTTTAAATAAAACACAATGGGTGTATTTGCACAACATCCAAAGCCACCCTGCAAATAAGCTATACAGAGTGAATTATTTTTAGAAAATCCACAGTGCACCGAACAGGTAATTGGCTTGTTTTCCTCCCTGGTCCCTCCAAGGGGTATTCTAGCATCCTTTTTGGCAGGACCATCCTGCTCTGGTTGCCACTACTTTTGTTCACTATTTTCTGTGCTTGGTTTTGTGTTTGAGCGTCAGAAAAGCACAGTTGAGGTAGGCATAGGGTTTCAGGCGCCTGAACATTATACAACTCTGTTGGTTATTATTACTATCTTTGATGGTATATAACCCTGCAAATTAGCCCAGATGCACTCTTGCCTTGGAATCTTACCTCTCCACTTCCCTTTGAAGGCTGAAACCTCCAATTACGTACATTAGATAGCCTTAAGTGTGCATTTGTGGGTCTGTGACAGAATGACCAAAATGGCAAACGCAGTTGCAGAATTTTGGGGGGATGAACCCCCTACCCCAGTTGTGCATAGGAGAGAACTATGGTGATTTAAACTTTTAAAAAAGGTTGCCAAACCAGTGACAGTCATTCCAAAATGCTTCTTGGACATCAGTGGAGGAACTGTCACTGGTGGTGTCATGAAGAATGGCAAGGAGTTTTTTCCCCCCTTCGGTTGCTGAATGGCTCTCTAGCTCACTCCCACAACCTAGGATGGAATCAGTCTCCAAGGTTTGGATGGCATGACGGATTGAACAAGCCACGGGTTGCCAGAATGGATTGTTTCCCCAGGATAAACCACCCTGCATGAAGCAGGCCAGGCTAGGTTCAGTTGACACAAAAGCCCACCATGGCTAGTCACAACAACTTGTCATATCATGTAAATCCAATCTGTACTATTAACTTTTAGAACATATGTAAAAACTGGTTTCTCCTTTTGCCTGTTTTGCAGAAGCAGATTATATTATCTGTTCTTTCCACAACATCTTTCTGTGTTCTTTCCATGTTAGTGATTTTATGGTTAGCTATTGAGAAAATAGTTGCCACTGTGGATCATGATTTGGGATTCTGATTGGATTTAAAAAAACCAAATTTCTAAGGAAATAATCATCATATATCTCTACTTTAAAGAAAGGTATGAGAGACCTTTCTTGCTTATCTAAGCATTTTCTGTTCAGTACCTTCTGTGTGCATCACAAATTAGTAATTGATTCAAAGTAATCATGTGTATAGTTACTGAATAAATTTCAGTAGATGGCAGTTACGGCCTCAAACCAAGTGCCTAGTAAAAAGTTCGTTTTCTCCCCCTCAGATCAGATCAGTTCAGCTGAGCTACAGTTGAATAGAGGAGGGAGACTGCAATGGCCCTCAGAGTCCAAAGCTGAGTGCAGGAGTGCAGGAAATGTGGTCAGGGCAGACTGGTGTGTTTTGTAGGATAACTGGGAGAGGGGATGGCATCAGGGATGAAGTGGATCCCAAATGAAGTGTGAGGATCGGGAAGAAACTGTAGCTACTTCAGTCATTAAGTGGAAGGCAATTATGGGATTGAATTAAGCAGGTCTGGGTACCAAGAAGTAGGAAGTGTGATGGTTGGAGAGCTGAGTCTTTGTGGGGTTGATTAGGGCACAGTTGTTTCTGTGACGTACGAAGATGGAGACTCACCAGACCTCTACTAGCAGTAACTTGCCTGAAAATTGTAGCAATGTCTACTTGGTCATAATAATATTTGTTCATGTTTTGTGGCTGTCAAACGTCTGACATTTACCATATGTGGCTTTTCCATTGAGCAAGTCTGGCTACTCCTGGCGTATATCATAGCTGAAATGTTAGTCTGGGAAGCAGTTTGAGGATTCTGTTGGGGCTGTCGCTGAGATAGCATTTCTAATGTGTAGACTTAAAAAAAAGGCAACAGCCCTCAGTGTGAGATGTCCGGCAGGGAGGTGAGTTGTGTATATAGGAATTATTCCAACCTCTTACCCTTCCCTCTGAAAAGCTGATCGGCGGCACTGTGGTTTCTTTAAAAAGCCCGAGGTATGCTCAGTTCCAGCTGTCAGAGAAGTCAGGAGCACATCCACAGAATTGGTCGCATGGATTCATCTATACATGCAGAAAACACTCCAGAAATGTACAGCACCAAACTGGAACTTCTTTTGCTTAGGCCAGATAGATTTAGGAACTGCCCCCATTCTGGCTTTGTCTGTATCCTGTGTAATGGATAGGTCTGTTATATGTTAAAATATGTTTTCATAGGGTTTTAAAATACGGCCACTTGTACTTTCCCCTCCTTCACAGAGCTCAGGCCTGCAAAAATTTATGTTTCAGAAGCACCCATCAAAAGATCCTGCAGAGCTGTAGTTTAATAGAAAGAACTATGAAGCAGCCCCGTTCAGACTTAAAGTAAAGCATTGAAATTATTCCTGGTCTGGAGCTGCACATTTGCAGCCCTGGATTAGCTATATGGGTTTTCAACCTTATGCATGCCTCTCTTGCATATGCAAACCCCCTCACTATGGCTGCCCAGAGACTGTGATGCTAATGGGCTGCTCTCAAACAAAATCAATCAATCAATATAATAATATAGTAAGCAGATCTGTCTATAGCTGTTTGTAGTTAAGCATGTACTGATTTTGCTAGATGATGCCCAATAATTTGACTGAAGAACTGGTTGAAATCAGATCTCAAACCAAAAGGCACTTCTGTCAATGTAATGGCAAATATTTCATTCTACTTGTAAATCATGATCCCTTTGTTTGTTTTTTGTAGGGAATGGGGGTACGTTTATATTGATGATTCCCTTTTAAAGAAAAACAAGAACATGTTGAGTTGGAAGGGCCAAACAAATTTTAAATGGAATCTGTGTACCATAAAGCTAGTATTATTTGTGAATTTAATAGACACTGTGTGGGGCAAGATGAGCACAGTGATTAATCTACCTATTAAATTTGGTGAAAACTAATGTGTTGTTGCTGCATAAATTTAGCCTGTGAAATTCTGTGTGTCTTGTAAAGCACTCTGTGATATTAACTTGTATTCTGTTTTAGGGTCTGAGGAAAGCTCATTAGAGCACTTTCCTCACTTAGAAACCAGTGATTAATTCTATATTAAAATGTATTTACCTTCAAGCAAATTTGCTTTTGTTTTGCCTATGTTTATTGCTATACTGAGTGGTGAAGCATAAGGGTTATGCCCACATATTTCTGGCATGTTCTTTCAGCCTGTGCCATATGAAAAATGGTTTGTTTTAAGCAGTGGTACCTCAGGGTTCGACCTCCACACACAGATTTGGGGCCTCATTCAAGTGAATGAGCAGCAGGGCTGGCTTATCATATTTCAGACTAAGTGAAATAATATATGTGAAGAACATTAAATCCAGAGTCTAAAATCACTGAAATACCCCACTGGCATTAATATTCTTTTCCCACCTCACAGCTTGCAGAAAACAATGGGTTTTAAAAAGTAGGGGGCAAAATTCACAGGTAAGCCATCAGCTGTGACATTTCAAGTACCTGTTGCTATAGTGAACATCTGTCTGCAACAGAAAGTTGGTCCTGCAACCACTGACACACAAATACTTTTGAGAGAGGCATTTGCTGAGCCAAGAAAACACACAATAACCTTGAATAGATGCATGTGCAGATGTCTCATGCCACTGAGTCTTCTTGTGCCTCAAGTGACAACTTTGGTTCCAGGGGCACCCCCACACTATGAACTTTCTCCTTTAGAGGGAGTGCGACCCCATCCAGGACAGGTTGGATATCACCCAACTGGATGACTCACTCATCCACCAACAGCACCTCCATCCTGTCTGGATTGAGTCTTCGTTGGCCCTCATCCAGTCTATGACCAGACCCAGGTACTTCATCTCCTGGGTCTGATAAAAAAGAGAGGTCAAGCTGAGTGTCATCTGCATATTGATGACGCCTCAGCTCATACCGCCAGAGAACATCTACATGAAACTGCAGGGGGAGGTTAAATATCAAAGGAGGTAAAACAGACCCCTGTGGTACCCCATGGCATAACTGCCATGGTTCAGACCCATAATCCTGAAGCGCCACCTTCTGGAATCAGTCAAGTTGGAGTAGAACCCCTGTAATGCAGTGCCTCCTACTTCTAGGCCAGCCAGCCTATCCAGAAGGATTCCATGGTTGATGGTATTGAAAGCCACTGAGAGGTCCAGGGGAATAAATAGGGTCACACTCCCCTTGCTTTTCTCCTGGCAAAGGTTATCCCACGGGGCAACCAAGGCAATTTCCATCCTAAAACCAGGCCTAAAGCCTGATTGAAATGCATCTAGACAATCTGTTTCATTCAAGAGTACCTAGAGCTATTCGGTCACCACCTGCTCAAGCACCNCCTGAGGGATGTACCAGGGAGATAGCCAAGGGAGGAGGGTGCTTGAGAGCAATCACGTCAACTGCCCAAGTCATCTCTGCATTCCACCGAGTGACCTGGGCTTTGACTGGAGCACCAGCCATACCAGCTGGAAAACTCCCTCAGAGTCCTCTGGAACCCACCAGGATCCATTAGCCTCTGGGTACAGACCATTTTAAAAGGCCCACTGGTTTGCATCACTGATGCAGAGGGGAAAGGGAGTCAAAAGTCTAAACCTCAGTAGAAAGTGATCTGACCATGACAGGGGGTTGCACCAGTGATGCCAGCCAGGTCAGCCCATCATCCACAATCAAGTCATAGATGAAGGAGGTCTTATTCTGGTCCAGCCTAGCCTTCATAATCACCAGCACTTAGTCTGAGGACAAGCTGGTAAATCTGCCAGGAATCATCCAGTTTGGGGGTGGGGAGGACCAGGAGAAAGGATAGCTGTGAAGAGTATAGTCCCTCCTCTTAACCAACTTGATGATCCCTCAATGCCATACCTCCCCCTACCTGGGACCACAGTAATGGGGGCACTTCCTGCTCCCCAAAGTTTCTCAGGCACATAATAAAAATGGTATATGATGGCAACAATAAAAATAACCCAGGCTGCTACATGTCTAAGCTGACTGAGAGCAACTGCCATGCAACTGCTGGCTGGAAGTCTCACTGCGCTGGCTTGAAGGGGGCCACAGGCAGGTACTGCCATGCGAGTTGGGCACTCATGCGGTTGTGCATCCACATTGGCACTGTCCTCAGCCAGTTTGCAGCCAGATTGCACACAGGACTGGCACAAATATTTCGAAATCTCCCCATGGGTTCCTACCTTCTGGTCAAGGGATGGGAATTCAACAACAGGCAGGCATCCTGAAGAGCTGTCTATGAAGCTTCTGCTGCAGGTATGAGAAGGCTCTGCACATTTATTCCCCTTCGCTTTCTTAATGGATTTTCTGTGGTCAGAAGTGGCAGGAAACTTGTAGGCAATGTTGTCTAGATACGCTTGTCAAGCTATGTAAGGTTTTGTGAATAAGGCAAGTCAACAACATAAGAGAAGCTTTGCTTGGAAGCACCTAAAGGGACAAAAATGTATTTCAAGTCATGCTACCTGAAAACTGACCTCAAAGAAATCCCAGTTGCTACGGGGCTCTCTAGCAGTTGCTGTTTATGTCAGAGGCAGCCTGGTACTGTTAATGAATTGACTAAAATCTTAGTGACAGAGGCTTTAGTTTCTTATTATGTGAATAAACTGCAGTGAACCTCAGAAGTGTACATTGATTCTTCTCTTTGGCACCAGTGAGAAGATTGGAAGCACTTACTTTCCATTTTAAGCAACTATAGTTTTCCAGAACTCATTCTGCTTGGCCGTGCTGGTTGTATCCCATGGTGGGAGTTCAACAATATCTGGTGAGTTGCAGGTTCTCCAGTCCTAGCTGAAACTATAGTTCGAAAAAAGTAATCAGGATCAAACCGTGCTTGTGGATCCTAGTTTGTTCACTAACTAGAGAATATAGTTCTTGGCTATGCCCATTATACATTCTATTTGGTAGTATAAACCAAACTGAATGGTTCTAACCCTGTTGAAGCAGAAGAGGGGAGGGTTGAGATTGGTCACACAGCATTAAAACATCATTTCCTGCTCCATCCATTTCCTCTTTCAATGGCAGTCTGTTCTTCCGTGAGCAAACATGGGCCTGGTAAGCTGTTGTCACCGCTCCTTTGCAGCTTAGAGACACACTGGTTTGTGTGTGTGGTTTGTAGGGAAGAGGCAGGAAGTCAAGCCTTTCCACTTGACACTTCCTTTGGCTAAAATAAGTATGAACAAAAACAGCAAACAGCAGCCCGTGACTCCTAAGTCTTTCTCAGTTTACCTGGCAGAAAATTAGCTGGGTCCAAAACATGTTTAGGGGCAAACAGTGCACACAGCTCTCATCAACAACTTCTCTCCTGTAACTGAACTCCCAGCAGGGTAGATCAAAGAGCAAGAGTGTTACAAACCTAATTAGTAACCTTTCTCTCTTCCATTGCCTCATGAATTCAGTGCCGAGGGAGCCACCACACCAGAAGCAACTTGGAGGGCAGCACTCATGCCCCACTTCAAAACAGTGTAAGACCCAGAGCTCCTGTGATATCATGGAGATTCTGTGGCAAACCATTTACCCAAGTTGTCTTCCTGTCCAGGTCAATTAAAAACCTTAAGCCATCTAAAGAATGATCTAATGAACCTTATATCATTCAGACACATCTAATCAACATTACCATCTGCTTCTATGGGGAAGTGGAGTCACTTCAGAACAAGCTTGTGATCATTAAAAATTCTAATTTGAAATCTGTGAACGCTGCCCTTAAAAAGAGAGCTGTTTATCTTCAACTTGGCCAGTAGATGTCGCTATAGGATCTGTCCCTTGTAGCTCTCTGCCCATTCGGTGGCTCCTTAAACTCTATGCTGTAATTCTTTGTAAAAAATAAAAGTGGGCGACTTGTATTTTCTATCTCCATGCACATCATGCAACCTTTAGCTAAAAATGAGATTGCCGTTAAACGCATGTTGGCTGCTTTTAAACCTGCATGATAGCATTGTAAATTATTCCAAATATATTTGAAGCAAGGCTAAGAGTATATCCCAATGAGTCTGGCAGGAGCAGAGTTAAATGCAAAGACCATTGTGAGGAGGCTAAGACTCACTGCAAGACGCAATTAATCTACAAACGTCTGCAGCAGTGCAATGTTGTAAGCTAGCAAGGACATCTGGAGGTAAGGAGGAAATTTATCCTCTAATCACTCATTGGAGCAGCAATATCCTGGAACGACTGGGTGGCTTTAAGAGGCAGTTTGACTCAAAACTGGCTCGGCCTTGTGAGATTTGACTGGTGAAATGTCAAAGCCCTACATAGCTATTAAGTAGAAAACCTGCAGAATGTTCTATTTGTTTTGGGGAGCAGAGGAGGAAAGTTTGTAAAGCAGATCAGGGTAACTTTCCGGGTAACTTTTTACTATTCTTTATAATGCGGCTGACCACAATAAAACATTTACTGTATCGTCCTTGATCCATGGTAGAATGCCCCTTCCCATGCTAAGGGCAGGATTTTATGTCTCTTCACTGGTATGTAACATGGTCTGCTGAGCCCAGAGCTGGACTGTGCATTTGATGGCATGCTCAGGCATCCCTCCCAGCAAAGGCAGGGAGTGGGGTGGTGAACCTGCTTCTGGAAGGTGCTGCTTCAGACTGTGGACCATTGCACGATGCTATACAATAACATGATGATAAACAAATCCCTGCATTTACCATTGGGACATTTGTGAAGATTAGACTAGAACCCTCCTCCCTGACCTCTACAGTGCACTGAGTGTGTGTGTGTGTGTGTGTGTGTGTGTGTGTGTGTGTGTGTGTCGCAAGTGGCACCGTGGTAGTAACACATCTAGGGCAAAATGGTATTCTTGCTAGGGCTGCCTAGCCCCTCCTCCTGCCTCCCCTTTAGGCCTGCACTGCTTTTATGCCATGTGAACCAGTGAACACGGGCATGATGAAAAGTTGCACTGGAATAGATTGTCTCCTGAGATAGTGCTTATGGGATTATCCCTGAGAATATGTCATACCGAACCCTTCCAGCTGAGACATCTCGGGTGGCAAAGTTCAAGGCACAGCATGCCTTCCACTGATGCCCCCCCATGCATCCAGCTGCATGTGGATGGTGTCCCTGCGCCTGTTGTAACTCCTTTGTTCAAGGTGTATTGGGCAGGGAGTCTCTGGAAGGCTGCTCACCCTTCAGCAAGAGGCCAGCCCTGCCTGATCGTGCTGCAGCTATCATGCAAACAGCTGATTTTTCTGCATGGCAGTCCATGTAAAATGGAATCCTATCTGTGCATCATGCTGCTAAAACAAGTTCCCCAGGATGGGTTGTGACTCCAGCCCACCTTGCAGTGTTTCTGATTGTTTGGAAAGGCATCACGCCACAAGCAAGAGAGAAACTGACTAGATGTGACCCATGAGCCGCCAAAAGAAAATGCAGGCATTATACCTTTGCTAACCCTTTGCCCCCAGTAAACAGATGCATCCGATTGTTTCACAACCACCTGTGCAACAGTGCCACTCTGAGGTTTCCTCCAGCATATAAGGAATCATGATTTACAACACGTTTGCCCACATGTGCACACAGTGTATCCAAAGTGTGTGTGTGTGGGGGGGGGGAAACGAAGGGGAGTAGATAGGTCAAAGACATGAGTTCAGTGACTATGCTACTCTCCTGACATGGTCTAGGACGGGGAGAGAAAGGGGTGACCCTGCAGATGTGCTGGGCACCAGCTCTCATCAGCACCAGCCAGCATGACCCATGGTTGGGGTGATGGGAGTTGTAATCCAAAACATCTGGAGGGTGCCAAGTTGTCTATCCCTAGCCTAGGATGAAAGATGCCAGAAAATAAGGGCTAGCTTGGCTCAAACTAGTCAGTGGCAGATCCATGTGTCCTTGTGGTACAAGCCAGCCATGTGGAAGAGTTTGTCATACAGAGGCCATATTTTCCAAACACACAGGTGAGCTGGGGAAAGGGCACAGAACTTCCTCATTGCTGCAGCTTAAGCCCTCATAGGTAAGACAGCTTTTTGCTCTGTTGCAGCCCCTTCCAGGATCCAAGCTGAGCTGAAGAGAAAGGTTCAGGACTGGGGTGGGGACAGACTGGGAGAAGGGAAGCTGAGGGAGTGAGTTGTGGCGAAAGCAGCCTGCATGGCCCACCTGTGCACGGCTCTCGTGGTCAAAACTGAAACTCGGTGCCTCTCCATGATTTGAGCAGCTGATATTATATTTCTCTGTGTGCAGTAGATGTAACAAGATGGCTGTAATCTGGCGCACAGTGGAGATGGGTCAAATAGGCCCTGTTCTCCTAAGTACTGGGAACAGCAAAGGCAGGGGGAAGGCTGAGCCCCTTTCACACCCTTTCCCATCTTCCTGGCTGTGTCACATGACATGTGAATGGCTGCCTTTCACTCCTGTGGAGAAACCTAAAGCCTTGAGGAATGTTTTACGTGTTTAATTGCTTTATACTCCACCTTTCTGCCGAACCAGCGGGGCTCATGGCACCTTTTGTGGCAGAGGTAAATATTTCTCTCCTCCTGACACTGTTTGGCCCAGGCTCCCACAGTTGGCAACTTCCATAGGGCCTGGTATGTTCCCTACAATAGACAAACACACACCTTTCTTTCATAATGGCAGGCATTTCACTACTACCAGAAAGTAAGTCTGTCTGGATATTTCTCACAGTCACAGGAAAACCAGCAACCATGATTTAGCTTTTTGTAGGAAGCCATAATGTATTTCAGGCTTTAGCTTCATAGGGGGAAAGAGCCTACAACAGGATAAAGGATTTGACATAAACTCATTGGATTAATGAGACTGGTGCCAAACTCTGTTCAGATCACTCAAAGGCTCAGGCTTGTCTTTGGCAACCATCAGTGAGCTCTTCAGGAAGAAATCCAAACACTGGTAGGACAATTTCAGAATACTGGTTTCTTCCTTACATGGTTGAGCCAGCTCTGAAGAGTCAGGCTTCGGCTCTGCGCAATTCTCACTTTCTATTTTAACACCCACAAGCAGTCCTCAGGAAGAACTTCCGCACGACTCTATCCATTTCCTGGCAAATGAAATTCCTCTCCATAGGCCCCTTCTAATTTGGCATAGAACCTGATACACAAAATGCCATGTGGTGTGCAATATGTCAATGCCATCTGCCCCTCACTCACATTTTGTGGAGTCTTCCCCACTTTTCCCAAGTGTAGAGATCAGCAGCATGCTGGCATTCATAAATTACCTGGTTCAAAATACAAATTGGACTGGCTCTCGATGCTTGAGCTGTATCATGAATCATACGAAATTTGCCCCCAGAGTTCTTCTTTGGCTTGCAGTGTAAGAAGACACTCCTGCACATGTGCAGTCTTCAAGCCACGCAGTCTTCTTTTACAAAGAAGGGACAGATAATCAAGGCAATTGTATCTACAAGCTCCTTTTGGTTAATAATCATTAAAAAAAGATCTCACTGGTCCCAAGGGAGCTCATCCTGTGTTGCATTGCATAGCATCATGAGACTTGCGTGAGGCTGCAGGCCTAGTCCTGAGTCTGGTGCCCACCCCCTCCTTGCTGGGGGCCGCAGCATGCTGTTTTGTGGGGACTGTGGTGGCAGTGGTGGCGGCGGCAGCTGGGAAGGGGAGTGTTCCCCACATGGCTGTCTGTGGAAAGATCCCACACTGCCTCCATGGGCTTCCTCCCTCTTGCCTGGCCCCCACACACCTGTCTGCAGTTCTGGTCATCCTCCTCGACTGACCCCAGCCAGCCAGCCTACCCCCTTGAAGGCCACCCTCGGTCTCCAATTCTACAAAACCTTTTCAAGTTAAATCAGAGAGGGAACTATTAACTAGCATATGGTAATGTGATATCACAAGACTTTAGAAGCTTCTGGCTGACAAATACCTTTTTATCTGCTGGCATATCTGCTCCTTGAAACTGAAAATAGTGAAGCAAAAATTGGGGGTCATCTAAGATGCCCAACATGTGACAAATACCAGAAAAACAACCCACAGCATCAACCTTGTCTTATGTGCAAGTTGCCTTATACGCCACTGTATATGGTACCTGTAACTGTGGTTCTTCAAGTGCATTTACACACATGGGCTGTGTGTGCTTGTGTGGAGCCTGTTCAAGAAGATTCCAAAACTAATTAGTCTTTGGTGGGAATCCCAACCCTGGGCATGCCTCAGATCAGAGCCCCATTCTCAGATCTGAAGCAGTGAGACCACTATTGTGACCCCCTTGTAGGTGAGGGAGATCATACTCATGGCCCATTTTGCTAGTCTCCGAGGAGACAGGGAGCCCCTTGTTTGTGCCGCCATAGACAATGAGAAGCTGCTGTGAGCTTTGGAGCGGTTTGGTTCTAGACCCGTAAGCGGTTAGGGGCCCTCTGGACGCTTAGGGAGTGGAGTGCTGTCTCGATCAGGTCCAGTGATGCCATAAAGAAAGTCAGCAGGACTATATCCTTATTAAGGTGGAAGGTAGAGACCACCTTGAGTAGGAATGATGAATCTGGTTGGAGCACCAGCTTGTCCTTGTAGAAGGTGAGGTATGGGGGATTGGACCGGAGGGTGGCCAGCTTGCTTGTGTAGTGGGCTGAAGTGACGGCCACTAGAAAGGTGGTCTCCCATGATAGGAGTCACAAGTCTGCGGTGGGCATAGGGCTAGAAGGGCTTCTTTGTGAGGGGTTGGAGATCTACAGACAGGCTCCAGGCTAGTGTTCATGGCCAGATTGGTGGTGCCAGGCTTCTAGACCCCTAATGTATTACCAAGAGAGGGGGCGAGAGACAGTGAAGTAGTGGCGTGGAAGGCAGAGATAGTGGCTGTGTAAATGCAGATGGAAGCTGTCTTGAGGTCGTATTGGAAGAGGGAATTAAGGAAAAGGAGTACTTGTTGTGTGGAGCAGTTGATGGGCTTGAAATCATGCTGTTTGGCGAAGAGGTGAAGGCATTCCACTTTGCGTAGTATGAGCATCAGTTGGTCAGTTTCAGAACCTCCTCCAACACTGGATAGAAGTTCTCAGGCATATCATCCATATGGTCTAGCAGGGTTGGATCCTCCAAGCCATGAGGCAGAGTGTGTGGAGGTATCCAGGTCTTGTTGGAGGTATCCAGGCATCCTCAGTCTGGTTCTTTGCAACTCAATTGCAGGGTTGAATATGCTGAGGACCCAGAGCTGGAGGGGGTGCATATGCAGGCAGGCCAATGGGCCAATGAAGACTGTGGCTGCCATAAGACTGAGCGACCTCCAGCAGTTGTGGTACAATACTCTTTGAGGCTGGATCTCTCTTGTATCAGGGTGTTGCCTGGCAGGAAGACCATGCTGAGATAGAGCCCAGAAATGCTCTGATGAAGAGGATTGACTGGGTGGGAGAGAGAGAGGATTCTCCATATTTATAAAGAGGTCCAGATGGGACAGTAGGTCACACATGGCAGTGGTGGGGCTCTCAGCAAATACTGATTAATTAGCTTTGGGATCTTCCCAGTCAGACTCCATGCGTGCACACAGAGCCCGCGTGTGTGAGGCACTGAGGCCTTGAAGAATCATCTCACAGCTCTCTGCAATGCCTGGCACCGGGATCTAAAATCTCCAGGGGGTGACAAGGCACACAGGCACAGCCAAATTTTGTGCATGTGCTGACACTGCACAGCAGCTGAGAACTCCCAACAACACAGATGAGTTTTATTTCTGAATGATTCATGAGAAGGCTCGTAATTAGGATGCAATCACTGAGCTGATTTGCCATTACTCACCGAGAAACGGAATGAGAAAAGGCAGAGCAATGAAGAAGAGGAAGAGGAAGAGGAAGAAGAAGAAATAATGTGCAGCGTTGCCCTCCAGTTAAATACTTTTGAGAAAAGGGGAACATGTTTCTGGACGGGCATGCTGGGGTCCTTGGCCTGCAAGCCAGATGCCTGCAAAGTGGTCAGCCAGCTCATTCACGCTGCAACCAGTGGTGCGGTCTTACAACTTTCAGGTCCTGTGAGCGTTCAGTGATCATCTCCAAATGCTATAGGCACGTTAGCTAATTGAGTTGCCACAGTGTCCAAGCAGAGGCATCTAACTAGGCGTTGCTATGGATGCTCAGTTGTGCTAGCTTGCTGCCAGCAGAGCTACAGGGCCTCTTCACACATTACATTTTTAGATGTCCACCTCAGATATCTTTAGCATATGTCAGAACTGTAAAGTGTGAATGCAACAAACACATGGCATCATACTTGCCAGGGAGGAATTTTGGGCTAGTTGGGTTGACAGTGGAGTCCAGGTTTTTCTGTGCGTTGTGTGAAATTTAATATGCACCCATCATTCCAGCTTCAGTAGTCATGCAGGGCTTGTCTCCAGGAATAGAAGCTGGAATTTTCCAGAATGTATTGATACAAACTCTAGGTTTCTTCTACTTTTCAGTATTAATTTGCAAACATATTACATTGCTTAAGAAGGAACACCATCAGCTGCTAGCTAATATCTGAAGCACCTTTCTTGTGCAGAACACCCGTCCTCTAAGACTGAATTCTCAATGAAGGGGTCAACTTGTGTCTGGGATGCACCATTTCAGGCCTCAGGTGGAGGCTCACATGACTCAGTGCTCCTGCACACACACACAACACACCCCTCTCTATCAAGCAGAACCATTCCTGTCTTCTCTCCAGCACCTCATTTTATATCTGTAGAGAACTGTTATCCTTCCAGAAGCATTTAATCTTGTCAGCCTCCATCCGCGTCTCAAGTGGCACAAGGCAGGCATTGCTTCCGGCTTTTCCACTGAGAACAAGACCCAACCTGGGATGTGGTGGTCGGAGGCATCCCTGACCCACTGGCGTTCTACACAGAGCATTTATAAAGCAGCATGGCCACTGGTGAGCTGTCACAGGACAGCCACCAAGAAGCCAAGGAAAAAAAGTGACACAAGATCACAAATGCGCCAGTCCTCCATTTTTTCTGACTTTTACCCCCACACACATACACACATGCATGCACACACACAATGCATACCTTATATAGTCTATGTAACTTGCATTTTCATTCTTTCATTGGACCCTGAGCTCTATTTAGGGTGTTTCATGATAATATTTTGCTGGTGAGAGGCTAAGGGCATCTGTATGCATGTTTAGACATTCTGGCTAGAGAATGTTAGGAACTGTATAACTATTTTCTGTGTATAATGATTTTCTGTCTTTCCTTTTAAAGTGAGTTTATAAATGCTGTATTATGTTAGTGCATGTTTTCTTCTTTTTTGGTTGCTGGCCCTATTCATTTTCATTTTTCAAAAGTAAATTTTCATGAGGAGGTGAATGGGGAAATGCCAGTCTATTCTGTTCCAGCCCACCCACTTTC
Organism: Varanus komodoensis; assembly: GCF_004798865.1. Taxonomy (NCBI): domain Eukaryota; kingdom Metazoa; phylum Chordata; class Lepidosauria; order Squamata; family Varanidae; genus Varanus; species Varanus komodoensis. The sequence continues at coordinate 30,766 of NW_025336145.1, forward strand.
CTCAGACGTTACCTGTACTAGCATGGCACATGGTTTGCTTAGATGCACTTGAGAACCAGTCTTTGTCTAGTGCAGAAAGCCCCCTTTGGAAGGAAATCATCTCTGAAAAGTTGGGCAGGGTGGCGCAAAATGAACAGGCACTTTTCTGATTCTCTGTTTTGGCTACTTGGCAAAGACATCAGGCAAAGGAACCTCTGTCACTGGTTCTGTACAAGAACCAAGTAGAAATTTTAGGTAGAGATCTACTCTGCATATTTCTCTGGAGGTTGCTAGATTGGGGCAGTAGAACTTGCCCCAGCTGCAGAGCTCAGACCTCCCTTGGGTGGTGTTGGCTGCAATGTTCCGGAATGACATCTTTACATTAAGAAACTCCCGACACGCCCTTTCCAGTCCCAGAGCAGGTGCTGCTTTAGAATATGTAGGAGGGACGAGGAAGAAAAGTGTGGAAGGATTGTCAATAAAGATACAGCATATTCATGAAGAATAAAAACCCAGCTACACCGTGTGAAAATCAAATTAAATATTTCATTGTATTTAGCAACCAGGTTAAAGTACCTTCTAATCGTTCAGTGCAATTTGTTCATCTTTTAGTTGAAAAGCAGCCTCTACCACTGAACCCACTCATAGCATCCCCTCTGGAATAGGAGCCTCCATGAGACGTGCTTCTCTTAACAGACTCTAGTTTTGAGGAACAGTCCAAGCTCACAGGGCACTGGCAATGCTTCAGTTAGAAGAGCCTGTACTGTCAACTCAAGCCAAGCAAAATGTCCCTTTGATATCTCTCATTAATTAAAGAAACAAACAGCTCTTCCCCATGGCCTAACGGATGGCTGTAAAGCTTCCCACTGCAGATTTAGCAGATTAACCCAGGAGAACATAGGCAACCCAAACAAAATTTCACTGTGCATATTAACATTCACCAGTGCGTGTGATAGTTAAGTGCCCAGTTGTACAAATGCAGAGATGAACTGTCAGCCCTTTTTCATGAGAGCAGCACCATACTACTGGCATGAGCAAAGAATACAAATTCTGGCTCTTAGGAACTATCGTGATAGCCAAAGTTCTTCCAAGCGAGTTTCTATTGACCACTTCTTGCTTAAGAAATATGGTAACATCCCAGCTGTGCAGTAGAATTTCCCCTCACTGTGTGCCTTTCAAGAAAATGGATTTGCTTATATCCTGTCATATTTGTACAAAAATAAATCCTCAGGTTTCGTGTTTTTCCCTCCAGTGAAGCTGGCTTACAGGAAGTCCTCCATTTGTCCTTGACAAGTCTTTGGCCCTGGTTCTCAAGGAGGTGGAGGTAGTTTCAGGTCCAACAGGTTATAGGCAAAAATGTTCCAGAAGATGGCAAAAAGAACAAACACCATATACATGGAGACAAAGATCCACCATAAAGACTGGTCCTGGAGCCTCTGCTCATAGTTCCTTAGGATGACCACACCAAGCGTGATTCCAACGGCAACTCCACCGAGGTGTGCAACAAAACTTGGGTGTGGGCATGGAGGATAAGCAGATGGGTAGAACCTCAGCCACACAGCTCTTCCAAATTCAAAGCTCACTGGAAGAGAAAAGACGGAGAATGTCACACACCGTTGTTCTTAACACCCCATTCTCACAAGGTTTGGCCTGACAGTAACCAACCAAGGGCAGCAACCCAACTTCACCTGTGACACAGGCCTGCTGCCCAAGCATCATCCCCATGTTGCATCCTTCCCACTCCATACAATGCAGAATGCTCTGCCGCCACCGTGCTGTGTGCTGCCCTCCTAACAGCATCACAGTGATGTGACAACGGCAAGACAGCAGGAAAGCATAGCTATATATTACAGATGGGAAGGGAGACAGGTTTTCACTCAGTGGCAGGACACACGCTCTGTGTGCAGAAGGTCCAGGTTCATGCTCTCTCCAGGCAGGGCTGGAATTAAAACCCACCTGAAGCCCTGGCCAGGACTGCCACTCAGTGTTATCACTGGGCCAGATGGACCAAGGGCTTGGCTTGCCGTAAGGAAGCTTCCTATGTGCCTAAGAGGGAGAACTTGACATGGGGATGCTCTTTTGGGCAACAGCCCCATATTGCTCATGGTGCCTCTTCTGTCCAAAGAACCACAAAACCGTGTGTGCACAACGCGGGCTTCATTCGTAGTGGGAACCAAAGTGAGCACTGAATGATCCTACAGACAAGGTTCTGCTTTCCAGTTGGCTGGCACGGATTCTAGCTAAGGGAGTTCCAGCTACTTCTTTGAGAAATATACAAGAGCAAAGTCACCTTACAGCTTAAGCAGGTGCACTAATGGGACAATGTTTAAGAAGGATATCGTGTTATGTCAAACAGATGAGGATACTTACTACAGATCAAGGCCACGGCCATGCGCAACAGCTTGAATTGGCACCTCATTCCAGACCAGTTCTGGGAAAGGAGAGGGGGAAAAACAACAACAACAATCCCTAATTAAGCTTTTCACATGCCAGTGATCTGGAGGCAGATCTGCATATCGGGACTGGAACGCCTCCCTTCTCCCTCCTCATACCCCTAGTGAGAACTGACTAGCTGTGTTCCACCTTTCGTAGCCTTTGGCGTGCTCTTGATTAAGTAAGCTTCAAGGCAGAGAGAAATAAAATTAAGGATTAGCTTTCTGAAGGAAATCAATTCTTTCTGCTTCTTTAGTCATCAACACTGCTGGCCAGAAGAGGGAGGTATTTTTTAAAAAATAAACAGGATGGGAATCCCCACTTTAATCCCCTGGCATCGCACAAGACTGCATAATCACATGGATTTCTAAGCATCTTTTCTCTTTCCTGTGAAACATTACTCTAGTTTTCTCCAGTGGATTCTTACAGTTCATCTACTGGCTAAAATTTTGCATGTGGGGAGAAGAGGGGACAGGGTGACCTGCCAAATGTTGAATTATCACATACCCTTCCAACATTTAAGATGGAAATAAGGACCGTCTTGTGTACTTAGAACACTCAGTGTTAATCCAACTTAGTGCCATACAGCTGCATTGAATTATGTCTCCTATCACTCCCAAACAGGCTGACTGGGGTTGATGGGAGTTGTTGGCCCAGCCCATCTGGCGGGTTTCAGGCAGGGGAAGGCTGCTCTCTGCCCATGCTAAAGGCCACTGCTTATTCCACATATCTGACAGCTTTTCTCCAACTGCTGTATTCATTTTCTCTGCTACACAGCCTGTCTTGAAATGATGCAAAGGATTTATAATAAGAAACAAAATTATCCTAAGAAACAGAAATGAACCACACAAGTCTCTAAGAAAAATTACAAAGAGCTACGATCAGGTAATAGCTTTGCTAGGATCAACCACAATTGCAAAGAATTGTGGGCAAGCTCCTGAGATCTCATGATCTCTTCATCAGACAAGATGGGGGGAAAGGCAGACCATCTTAAAGTCATGCTGTCTGCTTGGTCAGAGCCTTAAGATGCAGTTGAAGAGAAAGATGGGAGGAGGGGACACTGCACTGCAGAGGTTTCGCTCCTCCTTGGATGGATGGCTCCAGGTGGTGGTGCTTGGGAAATACTGCCCAACCCTGTGGGGTCCTCCAGGATGGAGTTCCCAGGCGTCAGTTTTTGTCCGCCATGCTATACAACATGCTGAGTGGAGCCAACTGGAGTTTTGGCGTGCACTGCCAGCAGGATGCCGAAGACACACAGCTCTAGTTCTCCTTTTCATCTTCTGCAGGTGGAGGTGCTAACTCAGTGCCTGGCTGTGGCAACAGAATGCATGAGCACTAACAAACTGAGGCTTAGTCCAGGCAAGACTGAGATGCGTGGCTTGTTTGAACACTTGCCTTAAAGGAGCAGGTCCATAGCTTAGCATTCCTTCCTGGGAAATTTTTGTCACTTCAGATCCAAGTGGCCTCAGTGGCACGGAGTGCCTTCCAGTACCTTTGGCTGGTGGCCCAGCTAAGCCCTATATGGTGGATAGGGGGTGATTTCAGTAAGCTGTGCTCTGGTAGTCTCCAAGTTAGACTATTCAGAGCAGTCTACATGGCTCTGCTCTTGAAGACTGTTCGGGAGCTGCAGCTTGTGCAAAATTTAGCCCCCAGATTAATAGCTAGAAGTAGGTCTGACCAATAACACTAATTCTGGCCGGCCGGCCAGCCTGCCTGCATTGGCTGCTTATACACTTCCAAGCCTGAGTAAAGGTACTGATTTTAAGCTAGACAGCCTTTTAGGGCTGGGAATTGCAACAGCTATCCCAAACAAAATCTACCTCAGTGCTGCCCTTAAGCATCTGAGCGCTTCCTCCAAGTGCCACCTCTCAGGGGAGCTCAGTTGGTGGCAGTCAGGAAGAAGACCTCAGTGGCAGCCCCACTGATTCTGGAATCATCTCCTCTCTCAGGTCTGTTATACTTTAGCGCTGGATTAAAACTGATGTGGCACTTAATGGCTTTAAATGGCACATGGGAGGTTTCTGTCAGTGGTTTTTCTCTTATCAGATCTAGTTTACTGAACATGTTTTAACTGTTCAAAGGGCTTTAACTTGTTTTAATTCCATTGTGAATATTTATACTGCTTTTAATGTATTTATAGCTTGTGTTGCCTTTTCTTGTTTTGTATAAGTGGTGGTTCACTGCCCAGTGAGGTTGGCAATTGAGCAGTATAGAAATGAAATAAAGAACGATCTTCCTCCTCCTCCTCCTCAACTGTGTCCGTAGAGAAGCCCATTGTGCTAAGTATCACCCTAGCTTTTGCATGCACGCATGTGTGTGTGAGCGTGCATCAGTGTGCCTATGCAAAAAAGCAGGCTTCCCTAAACTGGTATCTTCCAGATGAACTGGACTACAACTCCCAGAATCCTCCAGCCAGCTGTGACTGATTCTGCAAGCTGTAGTGTAACACATCTGGGGGAAGAAAAGTTCCAAGAGAAACAAGGTACAGCTGAGAGGCTCCCCTGCTCCCCTTAGAGATTTCTAGAAACTCAGCTGAGGAGCGGGGAAGCTTGAAACCCGAAAAAGGCAATTCTAGCCAATCAAAGTAGCTAGCGCATCTCCCCGCCACACGCACTCCTCCAAATGCTCCGGAAGTCAGAACAGGGACAGTGATTCAACAGGGACCACGAAAAGCAGGCTGCATCTGGCAAACAGAAGCTGCTGAAGCACATGTTCTCATGTTTCACTGAAATGACATCACAACACACACAGCAGACATCCATTTGCAGAGCGAAGGCCCAGGGGACAGGTTGGAGCAGGAAAACAGGAGAAAGACGGGGTCAGCCCACACAGACACACCACTTCTCCACTCCCATTTGGCTCTTATAGGAGAATAAATGCAGCTTTTTGGGATGGGGAAGAAATACTGGACTCTGCCACACTATGCCTGTGTGTAATGGGCAGTTCTCTTCTATCTCACCTTATGCAAATCAACACATAAATCTGGGAAAAGCAGTGTAAAAGCACAAGGAAGTTAGCATCTGGGGTCATTGTTTCCTGCAAAGGACAAGCTGTCTATCCATCTATGCAGGGCTGATTTAAACAGAAAAGTCATTGTGTGTAAGACCAGAAAAGGCCGAATTGGGCAAAACCTGGAGGCAGTCTCCCAATTTTCTTTTAACATATTATGAGAGCAGCATTGGAGCAAAGGGGTGCTTATCCCATTCTCTGTATGACATTTTTCTGATTAAAATTGTTACAATATGTATTAGTTTATTTAATGTTTACAGATTGAAAGCATAAAAACATACAAGATTCTGGTTCACACAGAATTACAATCCACCTTTTTTAAAGTAATGGTCAATTACTCCAACTACAAGTAGGAGCTGCTAAACAGACTCCAGACTTTCCGTTGGTAGTTTGCCTGTGGTTCTGTGCAAACCAGAACTGATGGCTTGGTCTCTTGCTGACAAACCAGAGAAAGGAGCCACGAACAAACCTTCTAATATCTGCCATTCTGCATGGCCAGACTACATCTTCCATTGTTCTCTGCTCCAAGGCAGCTCAAAGCCAAGCTACATGTTAGGCTAGACATGTAAATGTTGTAGCTCAATTATCATTTACTCCAGTGTAAAAATGTGCATCTCTGATTCAGATCGGAGCCATCGTATGTTGGAAGGGGAGGATTAAACTTTTCCCCTGAGATCCCCCCATGCAGTGTGAACAAAAGAGAAAAAATGCCCAAATGGCATCAATGGAAGGGTTATATTTTGTAACCCCCCCCCAGGGCAGGAAGGATTTAGGGGGAAAAGGGGAGGGAGAGTTTAATCCTCTGCTGTGGCAGCATGGTGATCCCCTCTTGAATCTAGCCTGCATGTGCTTGCTCTAGAGCAAATGGAGAGCTGGTGTGGTGCAGTGGTTAAGAGCATGGGACTGGGACTCAGACGATCTGGGTTCTAGTCCCCGCTCAGCCATGGAGCCAACTGGGTGACTTTGGGCCAGTCACAGACTCTCAGCCCAACCTCCCTCACAGGGTTGTTGTTGTGGGGATAAGATGGAGGAGGAGAATGATGTAAGCTGCCTTGAGCCCTTTGTCGGAAAAAGGCAGGATATAAATCGAAAAATAGATAGATAGATAGATAGATAGATAGATAGACAGACAGACAGACAGACAGACAGACAGACAGACAGACAGACCTGAGCTACATGTTCCGCTGTTAGTGTGATACGTACTTTGGCAATTGGCAACAGGGTCTTGTCCACTGCTCCACTCCCCTTAATTCTCATACTTTCCCTTCTCACATTGGTACCGCCTCCAGCTCTGCAGCCACACAATTCTACTCTGGCGGGCCCTAGAATAATAAGCCCTGACATTCTTTATTGCACCAGCATTTTTTCACTGCCATAATGAACAGAATCAGCGCCTGTCCCCGCAGCGTACCTCTCCCTTTCAGGTGCTGCTGCAGGCCAAGACTGGGCGGCAATCGCACCTGGCTGAGCCATCGGCCAATGTTTTGCAGCCTCCTGCTTGGCGGTCAGCAAGGAATGGAGGAGGGGCCTTGCTGAATCCGAGCAGAGGTTTATGTACAGGGAGGAGGTAGCACAGTCACCCCTACCCCAACACTGCTTGTCAGATGCATATGTAACTCCCACAAGCAAGGCACAGGTGTGGCCCGACCACTAGGCAAAGGGAGGCAGCTGCCCCAGACAGCAGATGCTAGGCAATGGAGAGGTGCTGGCAGGCAACCATGCCGCAGGACCTCCCCAGTACCCCTCAGGCCAGCCTGTTGTCCTTGGGCGCAGTGGAGATGCGAGGCAACAGTCAGCTGCTAGTCAGGTCATCTTTTGTCCATCCTGTCCTTTGCCTCAGGTGGCAAAATGCCTTAAGCCAGAGTGATTTCCAACCTGGTAGAATAGCAATTCACACCATCACTGGTTAGGGATTATGGGAGTTGTAATCCAACAGCTGTGGGTCTGGGGATGGGACCCACACAAATCCTTTAAAAAATGTCTAACAGACAAGAGAGAGATGTACTACTTATAAACTTCAAAGCTCTCATCCGACCTGCATCAATATAAAGTAGAGGTCTGGAACATCACCATTTTATAGATGGAGAACTGTGAAAAAAGAATTCAAACTGTTTTCAAAGTCAAATTCACGCTCCTGCCTCCCACGCAGTCACTTTACTCACAGTTCTGTGCTTTATTCAATCTGAATATGAACAACAATGCAGTGTTCTATAGTGTTTCCAAGGGGCCTGAAATTGCCAGTTTATGCATGTATTTCTCTCTTTTTGTTTGAAAGAAAAGGAGGAACCTCAACGACATCATTCTTTTCCAACTAGAAAAAAATGGGAAGACTTCATGCCATGCAGCTTAGAAGTAAAACATCTTCTGGAACCCTGAAGACTAACACACTTATTAAGGCATAAACGTTTGCAGACTGGAACTCAATTTGTCAGAAGCATCAGAAGATCAATAAATAAACATTGGTATCCCCCCCAGTAGAGGCTTGTTGCAAATCCTGTGGCCTGCAAAATTTAGAGGACAAACTCAGTTCTCAAGGAAGAAGAGTGGGACATGGGTTACTATTCAAACATAAAGATAACCAAGGCTATTTCCCTAGGGATGTAGTTAAGGCACTTTGTTCACGCTCAAGCACACCTTCAATATTTGTGCACTTCACTATTACCCAAAGGTGATTCCCAGCATACATTTCTTGCCCAAGGCAGGAACAACCCTAGTCTTTGGCCAAATGCAATATACGAAGTGATTTTGTTGGTTGCTGGGGTCCAATGGATTATTAATCAAGTGTAGGTAAATTTTCTCTCCCCCAAATTTTCACTGAAGGGGAAATCTGAGGGGGGGATCAATTTCACAGAATGTCATATGCATGTTATTCATTGTGTCTCATGCAAATGGCTGGAAAAGTAAACAGCTGTTGTCAATCTGCCTCTGGAGGAGCTCTTTCACAAATCCACATCTCCCCAGCTGAGGGCTAAACATTGCTCCAAACTGTAAACTCCTTATTCCTAGATAGGTTATTATAGAGTTTGAGTACCTGTGACATTGTCCAGTTGTGTTGCAACTGTATAAATTATGTTAGTTGAGAAGTCATGTCCAACCCACCACGATCCCATGGACAACATTCCTCCAGGCCCTCCTGTCCTCCGCCATCCCCCGGAGTCCACCTAAGCTCACATCTGAGCTCTGAAAGCCTGAGAACAGGCTGCCTCTTTGAGGATGTAAACTTGGGCCATCCGCCCCTTAAAGCACGGCTGCCGCTGGCTGGGAATGAGTTGCAACCCAATGAATTTAGAGCATGCCCCAGAGAATGCTGCACAATCCCATTTTTTGTGTACCTCTGCCTAGCCCTTTTTTAAAGAGGGAAATGAGACTTGCTAGAAGAATGCGTCCATCTGTGCGTGGGCTTGTTTTTCTTTGCTATTTTTTACATGGCAAATGCACCATACATTGTTGCTGTTGTCTTGGGGGGGGGGGGTTTAATACTGCAGACTAGTCTTTAAAAGACCATGATGTTTACCACCTGCCTCTGCATGCTATTAACACCAAGTGCCTGCATCGGCTGCAATAACAGCGCTCAAAGAGAAGGCCCTCGCAGTAGTGGTGACCCAGTTGTGAAACACTTTCCCCAAAGTGGTGTAGCGTGTTGTTCTTTTGGCATCAGGCAAAGGTCCTTCTATTTTCTAGGCATTTTAGACAGAATGTTATTTGTAGGAGTGGGGGAGTTTGTGGCAGAGAAGCAGGGCTTCCTAAGCTCTGCCGGACTTATGCTGGTGCTAGGACAGAAGGGGTGTGTCTGTGTTTGGGGTATTCTTCCCATAGTCTGTTGCTGATCTTTTATTTTCCCTCCCAACCATTCCAATGGGAGTGAAAAGAATGATGGCAGCTCAAGGGCTGATGCAGCATTGCTCTGGTTCAGTGGGTTCAGAGCCTTTCCTGACCTACCCTGACACTCTCTTTGCCCTTAACCTGGATAAAGCAGAACAGCAGTCTGGTCGGGGCAGCAGAACTTTTGGCCTTTGGTCAAGAGAGGACTTCATTCTGCAGCAAACTCTTCTGTCCGTGAACAGACCTCCTTCTCTACCTGGAGAGGGAGGGGTCCAAAGGGAGGGGTCTAAAGCCCAGACTGGTGAGCCCATGGCCCCATGAGTGCCTACTTAGGCACCACAAAGTAACACCTTTAATAGCTTTTGCTTCTTGTGTTTTTATGACTGTCGGGATCGGTTTGCTTTGTATTTTAATTGCTTTTGTATTTTATTTTCATGTAAGCCACCTGGGCCTTTTTATTTAAAAAGTTTCTTCGATATCACAATTTTTCTTCTCAGATTATTTACAATATAAAGCTCTCAGTGACAGAGAAGTTGTAAAGTACCTTAAACAGATGAATAGAAACGTGTTGAGATTTGCGACACACAAAAACCTGCATGTAGCCCCGACTGGTGAGCCATGATCGCAACATGAGCCATTTGCTTGGCCAAGTTCCACAAGAACAGGGAAAAACTGGTGACACACGCAGAGTTCTGCTCTACAGGGATCGTGTAAAAATAGGTTTGTGAAACTGTTCTTGGTGAGGCACAGCAATCCTACCACTCATTGCTAAGTAGAGAGAAGGATCTGCTGGCAGAGTAAGCATCACATCTGTCCTCCTGATGTTTCACAGGTTGGGAAACAGGAAAGACTATTTCCCTTATCCCGCCATAGTTGTTAATGGGAAGAAATTACCCATGACAGTCCCAGGGTAGGCAGCTGGGATATATGCTGAAGCCAGCTGGAAGATGGAGGGGCAGAACAAGTCTTGGTAAGACTGATTGTGGGTTTTGAGAACAGCCACGCTGCTTAGCTTGTGTCATGCAAATGTGCCCATGGCGTCCTACCTTTTGTTTGGTTGTGCCGGGGAAACTAAGTGGCATTTCCACATTTGGTCCTCAGAATATTGCTGGTGAAACCTGTATGCCCACAGAACTTTCTGCCAGCACACGGGGGGACCTTTGATGCATAAGTGTTCTCCTGACAGTGTAGCTTTGCTTCTGCCACAGCAGTGACACATACACAAGTCTGGAGGTTCCTTAGTGAGATTCCAGCTGAGTTTAGGATTGCTCATATAGTAGTTCAAACTTGTTTCCCTTAAATCAAGGAAGCCTCTAATGTACTCTGGATAGCATCCAACGGCAGTATTTTGCTAACACTAATGATCTTGTGCTTGTGGAAACCAACACTTGCCTCCACTCTAGAGGCTCCAGGGCACATTAACAGTGCAGCGAGGGGAAAAGAAAAGAGGGGCAAACCTCACCGTACAAGCAGGTTTCCTGTTGCACCAATCAAGTGTTCGTTTTCCCTTAAGCAAAATGCTGCTCCCCACTAGGCCAATGTCAGTAGCTTAGCAGAAAAGCAGGTTGCTTACCTGTAACTGATGTTCTTCGAGTGGCCATCTATGGGTGCTGCACCTGTGCAGTGCCTAGGCCGGAAAGATTGAAAGCTAACGGTTTTTAGCAGGAAAACTCCGCTCCCCTCCCCCTCGGTAGCATATATATATAGAGCGGAGTGTCCGCCATTTTCTCCAGTCTTTGGAGACTGAACGTTCACCACCGCATGGAGGAAGATGGTATAACAACCTATTAGGTACCGTCGTATCCCCTTCTAGTGCTGATGCCATAAAAATATGAGGTACCGAAGCAGTATTATACGGTACTGAAGACGAAACCACTCACCGACACCGAGCGGGGCTGGTGGGTGGGTTGGGTGAATGCACAGATGGCCACTCGAAGAACATCAAGCTACAGGTAAGCAACCTGCTTTTCTTCCTTGTGGCCTCTGTGCATCACACATATGGGTGAATAGCAAGCTTACCAGAAACGGTGGCGGGCGGTGTCGCTATTGAAGAACGGCAGAAAGAACAGCCCTCCCAAAGGAACAGTCTCTTCTGGCACGCACGTCAAGACGACAGTGCTTCGCGAAAGTACAAGGCGTAGCCCAAGTTGCTGCCTTACAGACATCCTGGACCGGGGCACCCGCAGCAAACGCGGTGGAAGCCAACACCGCTCTAGTGGAATGGCCACTTGGAACAACAGGTAAGTCCATCTTTGAAAGTTGGTACACCAACGAAATGGTTTGAACAATCCATTTCGACAGCCTCTGAGACGAAACAGGTGATCCTTGGTCCCACTCAGAATACTTTACAAAAAGCCTATTGGAGCGTTGAAGAGACTCCATGTGCGATCTATAAAAAGCTAAGCATTGTCGAACATCCAAGGTATGCAAGGACCTCTCGATCGGGTTCAACGGTGACGGAAAGAAAGCAAGTAGCACAATTTCTTGGTTCAGGTGAAACGGTGTGACAACTTTAGGTAAAAAAGTTGGATCCATCCTCAGGACCACCTTTTCCTTATGGAAGTTTAAGTAAGGTGGATCAATTCGAAGAGCACAAAGCTCACTGGCTCTACAAGCTGAAGCAACAGCAACAAGGAAGACCGTTTTCCACGAAACGAGACGCATATCGACAGTGGCTAAGGGCTCAAATGGTGGTTTTGTAAGCACCTGAAGGACTACCAATAGGCTCCATGTCGGCATAACCAGTCGAATAGACGGATGGAGATTCTGCAGTCCTTTAAGAAATTTCCAAATAAGCGCCTGCGAAAACACCGACAATCCTTGTACTGTACCTCTGTAATGTGATACTGCAGCTGCATAAACCTTAATTGAGGAAGGTTTCAGTCCCAAGCGATGCAGGTGCAGCAGAAACTGAAGAATATTCTCAACCGACGCTGTAACTGGGTTAAACAAGCTAGATTCCGCAAAGGATGAAAAGCAGTGCCACTTCTCTGTGAAGGACTTTCGAGTTGACGGCCTTAGTGCAGACTCGAGAACCCTTACAACGTCCGGATCGAGGGAGCTCAGTCCTGACATCATTCCCGTCGGTACCGAGTCAGTGAGGGGGTCAGACCGGTCATGAGTTGAGGTACTGAGTGATCTAGTAGATCTCTGTCCCAAAACAGTCTCTTGGATCAATGAATCCTCCACGCAGTGAGGCTCAATGACGACAAGTCCGGGTAATGGACTGCGCCGTTTTGCTGGGTTAGTAGATCTTGTGTGGTCAGAAGACGAAGGAAATTGCCGTCCGAGATCCGAAGGAGAGTGGCGAACCATGCTTGATGAGGCCACCAGGGTGCTATGAGTATTCCTGTGGCATCGTCATGCACAATCTTCAAGACGACTTTCATCAGTAGAGGAACAGGCGGGAATGCGTAAAACCTGAGATTTGTCCATGGGATCTTAAGGGCATCCCCCATCGATCCCGGTCCTATTCCCGCCCTGGAGCAGAATCTTTTGCACACCTTGTTTCTGTGGGTAGCAAATAGGTCTATGTCCGAATGTCCCCACAGTTGGAACAATTGAATGCAGACGTGGTGATTCAGTTCCCATTCGTGGGTGATCAACATGTGTCTGCTCAGGGTGCCTGCCTCTTTGCTGTCGATCCCGGCCAGATGGACCGCCAAAAGGGTTATACCTCTCAGGATACACCAGTCCCAAATGTCCATGGATAGGCGGGCTAGAGCGGTGGACTTTGTTCCGCCCCGTTTGTTGATACAGAATACCACCACTATGCTGTCGGACGTGATTTGTATCACTTGGTGGCGAAGAGCTACTTCAAAGGACCGGAGTGCCTTGAAAATCACTAGTAGCTCGAGGTAATTTATGTGGTTCAACGATTGTTGGCGGTTCCACATGCCCTGGGATTGAAGCCCCGCGCATACTGCACCCCACCCGACAAGCGAAGCATCGGTGTATAGAGTCATCGTCAGGTGAGGGGTGATGAAGGGGGTCCCCACGTTTAAATTGGCCGGGGATATCCACCAAGTCAATGTTCGTGAAACAGCGTGGAGCATATGAAGCAGTTTGCTGGGTGAATCTCTTTGTGGACGAAAGTTCTAGTTGAACCAGAGTTGAAGAGGACGGAACTTCAACCTGGCATGCGGGACAATGGTGACTGTGGCGGCCATGTGACCCAAATGTCTTTGTATCGAGAGCGCTGTCGCTACGCGGCTTTGTCGAATCCGAGAGATGCAGATGCGGAGGCTGTCCTGATGGGCTTGAGGGAGGAACGCCCTCGCTACCGTGGAATCAAGGCAAGCTCCAATGAAGTCTATCACCTGTGTAGGGACAAGGGATGATTTTTCACTGTTAATGCAGAGTCCAAGATTGTCCAACAGTATGCAAGCACTCTGAACAGCTGACAGTAGGGTTTCACGGGTCTGTGACACTATAAGCCAGTCATCCAGGTAAGGGTAGACTTGGAGGCCCTGAAGACGAAGGTGAGCACAGACTGGTGCCACACATTTCGTGAAGACCCTCGGAGCCGTGACCAAGCCAAACAGAAGGACATTAAACTTGTAAATGTCAGTTTCGACGGTGAAACGCAGAAGACGCCTATGACTTGGATGAATCGAAATATGGAAATAGGTGCGTGTTCTTCGGCCTGTTTCGGGGTACCTTTTGCCCCTCTATCAGGGTGGGGCAGGGAAATCGCGGCCTCCGGGCGGGCCTCCGACTGTAGGAAAGTGCTCGGAATGGGTAGAAACGGAGGCCTGCGCAGAGGGACAGCGTCTCAAAGAGGACTAGTTGCGTGCGCGTCGCCCTGTTTTCGGGGGAAATTTTGCTCCTCTGTCAGGGAGGGGAAGGGAAATCGCGGCCGCCGGGCGGGCCTCCGACTGTAGGACCACGCTCGGAAGGGGCAGAAACGGAGGCCTGCGTGG
>NW_025336146.1:0-24007 GCF_004798865.1 Varanus komodoensis
TGTTCCTCTAATGCTCTTTTAGGCTATTTAAAATTGTTATTTTTAAAATTGTAGTTAATGTTTGTATCTGTTGTATTGTGTTGTTTTTATACATTGTTGTAAACAACCTAAGGCACTTCAGCTAGGAGCAGCACAGAAATAGAATGAAAAGAAATGGATAAATGAATAAGCGTTGCAGTGGAATATTGGGCTTGAAGTACCAAAACATATTGATAAAGCAAAGACTAAGAACAGGCTCAAGTTCCTCTTTCCCTTGTTCTCTGAAGATCACCCTTTGTGACCAGTTCTGATGGAGAAACCAGATGAAATGGGTCCAGAAAACTCAAATCTTCCAAACCTTCCTGCAACTGCTTTCTGACCATTTTCGCATGACCCTGAGTAAATAAAGATATTTCAGCAAGTAGGTGGTAGCTTCCCACATCCATGAGGTCTCCAAGGGGTCTATAAAACACTTGTAGTAATACTGCTTCTTCTAGTGTAGGGACACCATTTCTTTGGACCTGCCCACTCCTACTCCCTGCCAATGTACAGTTTTTTGCCACTTTGTGTGAGCTCAGCTCCGAAATCTTTCTCCAAAGTGAACTGAAATAACACCAAGGCAACAATGAAGAATAACATCCACCAAAAGCAAGAACCTGGGAGTGGATACAGCTGGACAGCTGTTAGCCTGAACAAGTTCTGACTAAAGGAGGATAATGGGATTGTAGAGAAGTTGGAGCAATTCCTCTCCTGTGTTTTCGTTGCAGACAAGTAGGGCAGATTCTTCTACCTGGAATAATTTGTCAGGAAGAGTGCTTGAGATGCTGAAGCCAAATTGATAAAAGATGGAACTTTCACCTTATTGACTAATTGAAAGCTAACAAGAGCCTAGGTGCAGTTGGAACCTAACATCAAGTTCTCAAAGAACTGTAATATAGAACAGCTAACATGACACAAGTGTAACACCAATACCTTAATGCAAGGGGCATCTGGAACTTCAGACCAGCTCTTTAACCTGTTCCCCAGGTAGGGTGGTGGTAATCCTGAAAAAAGTTGCAGCTGGGGAGTTGTTAGAAGGACATGTTCTGCTGAAAATGAAGCAGAAAGGGACCTCCTTTTTCATTGCCTTTGAGAGATCTTCACTGGTAGACTGGCTGAGGAATCACAGAAATTTCCAAAAGATTGTTAACAAAGCCCTCCACCAAGCTCCTCAGCAAATGAAACAATCCTGGAGTGAAAGGAGAGCTACTCTTCTGGAGTGATAATGGGCTAACCAGCCAAAAGGTGAATGTCAGAATATCTTATCAACCATCACAATGGAGGGGTATGAATTTTTCATGAATATTTGGAATTTGAAATTAGTAATGTGTGGCTGTGTTGGCAGATGACATTAAATTGTTTGCTTGCATGTTGCTAGTTGCGAAGTCATGTCCGACCTATTGCAACCCATGGACAACATTCCTCCAGGCCTTCCTGTCCTCCACCATCCCCCGGAGTCCACTCAAGCTCACACCAATTGCTTCAGTGACTCCATTTATCCACCTCATCCTCTGCCACCCACTTCTTCTGCCATCAATTGTTCCCAGCATTAGAGTCTTCTCCAGTGAGTCCTTCCTTCTCTTTAGGTGGTCAAAGTATTTGTGTTTCATCTTCAGTATCCAGCCTTGTAAAGAGCAGTCAGGGTTGATCTCTAGGACTGACTGGTTTGATCTCCTTGCAGTCCAAGGGACTCACCGGAGTCTTTTCCAGCACCACAATTCAAAAGGCCTTAATTCTGTGGTGCTCAGCCTTCCTTATGGTCCAGCTTTCAAATCCATACATTGCCACTGGGAAAATCATAGCCTTGACTATACGTACTTTTGTTGACAGAGTGATGTCTCTTCCTTTTAGTATAGTGTCTAGACTTGCCATAGCTTTCTCCCAAGGAGCAAACATCTTTTAATTTTTTGGCTGCAGTCACCATCTGCAGTGATCTTGGAGCACAGGAAAATAAAATCTGTCACTACCACCATTTCTCCCCCATCTATTTACCAGGAAGTGAGAGGACTGGATGGCATGATCTTAGTTTTCTCGATGTTGAGTTTCAAGCTTACTTTTGTGCTCTTCTCTTTTACTCACATCAAGAGGCTGTTTAGTTCTTCTTCACTTTCTGCCATTAGCATGGTATCATCTAAATATCTGAGGTTGTTGATATTTCTCCTGGCAATCTTAACTCCAACTTGAGGTTCATCCAGGCCACGCTTTTGCATGATGTGTTCTGCAGTATATCCAGTGGTGGCCACTGAAGCAAGAAGATGACAAACATGAAAAAATAGGAAGGAAGAGGAGGAGAAAAGGAGGAGGAGGAGAAAGTGATACCAAATTCCATGTTGAATATCACTTCTGAAATAATTTAGAATGAACTTGTCAATATCTTTATCCCCATCAATGAATAGACAATGTCCATCGAAAGAACAATCTAGCGGTGGAGTCAAATGTTCCTCTTTGACACTGATTGAGGCAAAGACAGGACGCAATCCCAGATTCATGTATGTTCTGATTGCATCTGACCTGGTGCTGATGGAGAGAGAAAGAATTGTTGGGTATCATCAGGCACCTCAACAAAAATGCCAGCCCAGTGAGCAGCTATTGTAAATCATTCCAGTTCCCAGTTGGACATCATTAGAAAAGAAGTCAGTATCCTACTGCCCATTGTGAAGCTTGTAATATGACCTCACTTCAAATATTCTATGAGGTTCTGGCAGTGTTCCCTAAAACAGAACATTGTGGATTTGGAAAAAAAGGAAGAAAAGAAAAGCCGGATGGTTGAAGGGAAGGAGCAGCTCTGCTATGATATGATGTTTCAATATTTGGTATGGCTAAACACTGGAAAAAATGTGTGAGCATGAGGATACATGAAACAGGCATGCAACTCATGAACTTGGTGGAGGAAGGGAGAAGAACCTCTCTCTCTGCTATAGTTACAGAAATCAGGATCATCATGTGATGTTGATTGGCGGGATATTGGAATAGAGAAAATGAAGCACTTGCTTGAAGCGATTCCCTCAAAAGAATCATGCAGGAAATGGTAGAGGACAGAGCTGCTTTCATCAAGGAAAGAGGCTGACTTTTTCATTCCTTTCAGTCCATGGATACAGCATTTTCCTTGCATCCGTAGTGCAAGACTGTGGCCCAGTCAATTAGTTGATCTCTTCCCATAGAGTATGTCTGACAAGAACTGAAAAGACTAAACATCCCTCTCCAAGTATAGGTGGGTGGGAGGGAATGCTAGAAAGTAACAGTCTGGTTCTCACACCATGGAACATTGAGCATCCAATCTTCACAACTTCTTCCCAAACATTCCACAATGCATTTGATTCTACCTACTTTAGAATAGCTGAAACCAAATTCATCAAGCTACATTTGCTACCTTAGAATACACAGATATTTTTAAGAGATGACTTGAGGGCTCCTAAAAGGAAGAAGTCTGGGAATGGAGAGGGAAGCTTTGCCATGGCTGCAGGGGTGAGGCCAACCACAAGGAAATGCTGCCATGGCTCCAGCCTAGGACTTCTCAGGGGAAGGGGGTGAACGAAGAAGCCCTTTCTCCTTCAGGCTGAAACTATGCAAGCAATTGCTAACCATAGGCAAGCATAGAGGGTTGGATGCTGCCTTTGTGTTCACAGAGCTCTCAATTTTCCTTTGGAGAAGACAAGAGGAAAAAATCTAAGCAGGAAATTCCTGAGGAAGATGAGGGGACCAAAAAGATGGGTTTTCTTAGAAGGTGAGGACAACTCCAGTGCAGGTCGGGAAGCATTGAATACGCATGACTCACCATTCTACCCTGTTCAAGGGAGACTCAAAAAACACATATGGCTGCTGATGCTGAAAAAACTGGAAAGATATGACTCCACTCAGCAGGTAGTCTCCTGGCCGGTGATACAGGAGTGCCCCATCACCCAGGATGTTCCAGGGACACTCCACCTCCCCTCTCTCACAGGCTGTGTGAGGCAGCAGCAGAAGCAGCAGGAACAGCAACATCATGTCTCCCCTGGACTGCATGAGATCCCTGGTAGCTGCTTCTATGGCTTCATTCCCAGCTCATCCATAGAACCAGGCCAATCTTGCCACATGACTTTCCTTTGCCTCTCGAGAAAGACACTCCCTTACAGCTGCACTCAGTCCTGAGCAAAGCAAGCTTTGAGAAATTTTCCAGAAGCCTTACCCTGTTTTTCCCTGCCTCATCCTGAGCCCTTGATAACACCACAGGTATGTGATGCATGGAGCTTGCCTGCCATGGCTGTTGATTCTGACTTTTCTTTGATTAGTCTCAAAAACAGTCTCAAGGTGTCTCCAGGCATTGGCATAAATCAAAGTCAATCTCCATACTTTACGCAAGCCCATGGGACAGGAGCCTCCTCTCTGCTCTTTGTCCCATTCTGTGTCCCCAGGCTCCAGGACAGGAAGACAGAAAAATGTGTTTGTGAGCACTCTTGGATGGGGGAGGAGAAGTGGAGCCTGTCCTGATCTTCATTGAAAACTTCCAATGAAAGAACCTGAAGAAGGAACATTTTTGGAGATGGGTCCCAGTGAAGAAAAGCATATGAGTCACTGTGGAGTTCTTTCAGCAAAGATTTATAACCCAATGTTATTTGCTCTCCAAGTGCGGATTGTGAGGAGAGCATGCAGAACAGGCAGGGGAAGGACCAGGGTCACACAGGGCACAAGTTTAGAAAGAAGGTGGTCAGGTAAGCTACTCTCAGAACTGCTTTGCAGCCCCTGGGGTCACTATTGAAAAGACTATGGAGTTACAGGGCATCCAGAGTCCCACATCCTGGTTAAACACTCTTTTACATGCATCTGATGGTATCTTTCCTTTTGATCATGAGATGTTCCTTTGTATTCTGATCAGGCCTCAGAATGATGATTTAGCACTTGGGAAGAAAGATGCAGCCCAGCAGCACAGCACTGGAGGCCAAGTTGGAGAAGGCCTGCCTGGCCACCACATACTTGGTCCTCAGGTCCAAGTGCTCAGGGCATGAAGGTCACCCAAATTCTGCATACTGAATGTGCCCAGCTTGGTTTTGTTGAAGGCCCCAGAACGTTTTCTGGCAAGGAAGGCCACCATGAAGCCAGCCCTCAGTGCATTGCAGAATGATCTCTCCAGACAGGGAAGGTATGTCCGAGTGACGGAAAGGGGGAGCCATGCCCAGCCAGAAGGAGAAGATGACAGCCTGGACACTGGAACAAAAACTGACAATGAAGGTGGCCACACTTTTCCACAGCCATGTCTTCACCCTGTTTCCCAAATAATGATGAATGTGACTCTCATGGGTACGGGGGTACCCTTGGCACCACTCATGCCTGGACTTCCACAGCCTCCATGAATGTGCTTTGCATGTGGCATGAGATGCTGCCCCTGACATTCTTGAGTGAAAAGATTTCTTGGGGAAATACACGAAGCAACATAAAACACTGATTTTGAGAATGTGCAGAAGCCTCAGAGGTGCAACTTCCTGGACTCGGTGCAACTGAAAGAGCAGTGCAGGGAGGAGAAACATTTCTGAAAGCTATGGACACCACTCTGGAATCCATGCAAGGGCAGAACATGCACCATGTGGCTTGGCTAGGCCTTTAGACAGAGACACCACATGAGCTGATGTGGCCCAGCTTCTTTCTTAGGCTGTGGGAATATCCGTCTCCTAAGTCATAATCAGGCCTCCTTGCCTCCATTGTGTCTGTTCTAATAAGAAGCATCTCACAAAGGGCCAGGCTGGGAAAATAAGACTGAAGAAGTTTCCTCATTCACAATTGTCTATTTGGGCAAAGCTTCAAAAATGGGTTCACTCAGTAAATTCAATAATAATGGACATATAAGTGGCCCCCACCCCACACTGAACTTAGGACTATCCAACATCATGAGATTGGACTGTCACACATCGTCTATCCCCTTCCAGGTAATCCATTCCCTCCAGGCAATCAGTTTGTCCCACACAACTGAATGCACGATACTGCAAGAGACATGGAAATCAAAAGGAAATGTTCAGTCACTGTCAGATCCAGGAAGGAGTCCTCTGGGGGATGGCCCTGAATCGCAAGTCTTGAGCGAACCCGGGTAGAGCCACAGGTCAGACTAAATGGCCCAGAAGGCCCCTTCTGACTCACTCTGTTTCTATGTTTCTATGTCTCTCATCCATAGGGCTTGGGCTTGGAAGGACAGGCTACAGAACCAGGTCTCTCCACTGCACATGAAGCCTTGGGCCACTAAAATGACCCCCCAGCCAGTTCAGGAGGGGATCGTGAAGGGGACAGGCCATGTGAGGTGCAGGTCCTTGTTCATCCCCTGCCTGAGCTCTGTGTGGACATTTTGCACAGAGTGGCAAGAGGGAGCCAGGGTACAGCTTCCACACTGGGACAGAGGAGGACCTTTCCCTGCCCTGCTCTCTTTCCTGAGCCTCCCCAGGGAGCCTCTCCTTCTAGTCAGGGTAACAATGAGCAGCCAAGTCCAAGTCCAATTGAACTCACTCCACTTTTGCAGAATCACCAGCAAGGGCCCCAAAGCTGAGCATAACCATCCATGCTCTTTGCTTGCAACTTGCCCTCCATGGACCTGCAAAGATGCTCCTGTTTGTCTTGTGCCTGTTCCTCCTTAGGAAAATCCTGTCCCCCAATTTCAGGCTGAAAGAACCCTCCCATGGCTTGGCCCAGCCATGCAGAGAGGTGCCAGCTGGAAAGTTCCATGGGGAGAGGGAGCACTGCTTCAACTCCAAGGACTAGGAAAATGTGGAGCATCAACATATGGAAGGTGGGTGCATGGAAGGTGCAGCATCCTCATGCTTTCTCTGTTGATATAGACAACTCATCACATTTTTCTTTCAGTCAGTGGGAAGAGACAGACAAAGCATCCTGAAGGGTCAAGTTTCTTGTCCTGTCTGTGGACTGCAGTTGCCACTTGACCTTCTCAAAAGCCCTCCAATTCACATTTAAGATTGTACTCTCATGTCATTTATTTCATTTCTATACATCCCCTGACAGGACCACCAGTGAGCTCATCCAATCTGTGAATACTTTACACACCTGGTAACTGAGACCATTAGTTGAACTGAATCGTTCTATCAGGCAACCACCCCACTCAGTTCCAGCACTGACCTCAGTTGTGGCTGCACAATAAACAGGAAGAAGCACAGAAAGGAAAGCAGGAGGGAGATTAAGAGGATGTAAGAGAGGTCCTGGTTGTTGGCCTTGACTATTGGAGTCTCTAGGAATTTGATGAAGATTGCTAAAACAAGCCCTGTGGTCAAAGAAGAGATGAGGGCAAAGGAAGCCAGCACAATCCCCAAAGGTTCAGCATAGGAGAGGAAGGATATCAGCTTAGGAATGCATTGGTCCCGCTCTTTGTTTGGGTGATGATCTTCTGTTACACCTGGTGCAATTCTCTGCATCTGAAAAGAAGGAAAGTGAGTTCAGCATTGCCACCTTCCATGGTAAATCCAGAAGAGCCTGAGTTCTTTCTATTTGTTGTGAAGACAGGGATGTTGAAGATGGTGGAGAAGGATAATGTTTGGCCTGGCAGGGAAAGAGGAAAATCTTCCCTGAAGGGGGACACTTTTTTGGCTTTGAGCACATCTTTGGAACTAGGGCAGTTAAACTCATCTCTGAGGGACATGATGGAGCCCCGCAGAGTCTGAACCAGACTTTCAACATGTCCTGAAAAAATTGACAATACTCCACTGTGTGGAGCCCAACCCAGTTCAGGGAAGCAGACATGTTGGTTTTCATTTATAGTTGCCCCACTGTAGGTTTCAGGGTCCCTTGCTCATTTGTGCTCTCATAAACCGAGCAGCATTCCGTCCTAAACCCTCCACAGTTTATGCCCCCACCCCCAAATCCTTTATTTTTCTGATCTGTGTTATTTTTGTTTATATTTATTTATTTATTTGCTATGGCACCCAATTCCTAACATGTTTTTAATGTGGAGAAATGGGAAAAGAAGCTTGCTCCAAAAAAGTGTTGAGAGGACCCTCTCTGTAGAAGAGGCACAACCTGACCTCCAGAGATGGGCTGGACTTAGTCCCCTACATTGAAGTGGGGGCATGGCAACCTGCTCCATGCATTGCCTCCCCAGTTGTTTTATGCAACTCACTTCATGCAGTTCATAATGGCAATCAGAAATGCTGCTGGAAAGGAGTGATCGAGGACTCCATGAGCCTGCTGCAGGCTCCATTCCACAAGTGGAACCTTCCATTCACATGTTAGCAACTTCTGGTTTGGGAACCATAAAACTGGGAAGAAACAATCTGTCCTGCAATGAGTTAGGTCAGTAAAACCTGAAGACAAGTGCTGCTGATTTGTCTGATCTATGAATATTCTTCCCTTTCCAATTCAAGGCTTCCTAGGGGCAGTGCTGACCCTCCAGCATGCCAGCTGTGGGTCTCCTGGCAGAGGGCTGCACGTACACCACCTTGCATGGGAACGATGGAACGGGTGAGAGAGTAGCACCTTTGGGCACTGCCCTGACTTCTAAAGTTACTTTCTCCAAATAACTGTAAGACACAAATCAGATTGAATGGTCATGAGAGAAGTTCTCATCCTAATCTTTCAGGAAGTAAAAGCACAAAAGAAAAGAACTAGTCACATTTAAAACAAGCAACAGAATAATGGCATGAATGCAGGTCAAATGGCTGGTTCAAAGAAGATTTCTTCACAGAGCAGGGTGGTTACACCTGTAGCAGTAGGTTGGGTTCCAGACTAGGACCTTCCATGAATAGGGTGCCACAAGTGAAAAGCCCCCCTGTCTGCTGACTGCAAGCATCCTTTTGTCTGCTGGTAAGATCTGAAACTCAGCTCTAGGAATTGGGGCAGGCACACATTCTTTTTAGAGAGAGATATGTCATTTGAATTGGAAAGAAAGGAGGAAGAAGTAGGCGTGGGGATGGGCAGAGAGCTTTAATGCTCATTCAAGGTCACTTCCTGAAATTTCCCAGACCTTTCATGAAAGCAGGCCTGGAATGAAGGATGTAAGAGAAGGTTAGTTAAGACGGAGGACCAAGCCAGGGCCCTGTCCTTGATTCTGCGAGGAGCCATTAGGAGAAGCAAGCTGCCTAGTGGTAGGGCCTGTGTAGAAAATGCTGGCTTCCTCTCCACTAGTGAGAACCATCGAGATCCTTAGTCATGGCATTTCCGAAAAATGATGACTGAGAAATTAGAGTTTGAGTTCAGCTCCTGACATGAGCAGAGGCTTATCCTTGCAGCTTAATCAAAGGTGACTTTGGGCCACACTGTCTCATTAGCTGTGCATTTCTAGTAATGGTCTGCATTGGAAAGCATGATCTTGAGTTTTAGAACCAGAGGAAATGGAGGGAAGAGACTAGCTCAAGCAACAGTCACCGATTATGCACAGAGAGTTTGGGCAGACTCTACGATCAGCTGCAGTCCCTAAAAGAAAAGCCTTTCCTCAGAGGACACCCACCTTCCTGAGTGGAGATGGTTCCTTCTGCACATGGAGCGCAAGCGTAGCAGCAGGGCAGCTTCCTCTCCTGAACCTCCTTGGCATACCCAGGCTGACAGCTCTCCACACACCTGGAAAGAGGCGGCACCTAGCAGTGAAGAGACAGAACTTCAAGGAAGCCACTTGAAGGATGCAGTTCCACAGATGTTGACCCCAGACACTGGGAGGACTCCTTAGGATCTCCAGTCCCAGCAACACCAGGAACTTTTCTCCATATCAATATGTTCCTTCCATAAGAAAATATGGTCAGGAAGGGTAGGAAACCGAACTATACAAGGTTGCAAGAACAACAATGCAATTCGGGCAAACCCTCTCCTAAAATGACAGAATTGACCCACAAAGCTGTACAACAGCCCTCCTAAAACAGACTGGGGAGAAACCACAAGAAAAACTGTCCCTTGAAAAGCCTCACAAATACAAATGGAGGGGGGGTGGGGGTCATCCAGATTTTTATTTATCTATTCATTCATTCATTCATTTATGTACTATTTTGCATATGGTGATGAAAGAATTAGCCAGGGGTCTGCATTGTTACCCACATGTCTTCAATGTGCTAATCCATTGAGTTGTAGCCCACACACTTCTACACTCTTCACATCAGTGAGGAACTCACTCCACGCAGATCGGCTGGCAGATTAGCCTGCTCTTTATTAAGTTTTCACTGCAGCCTCTAATGCTGGAAAGGGAAGTGGGCAGAAAAAGTCCTCTGTGAAGAGCTGCTTCATCATCCAGTGTCTGGGTCTGTGGCGGGGAAAGCCATCCACCTTCATTTACATTTCAGGGCTTTATATGCCAAGCAGCTCAGGCATCTGTTTGTCAAGAGCAAAAGTGTATTCTTGGTTTGCTTGCTGAGAGGAAGTCAAATGCTTGACATCCCAAAACAGGAAGGTTGTGGAGAACAAGATGCTCTGCAGTCACTGCTCCAGAGGGAAGCTTCCCTTTGCAAGGCCATCCTACTTGTCATTACACAACAGAAAGATCCTTATGCTCAAGGGGACTGCCTTCCCTAGAAAGGTGTGCACTGAATGACAGTAGATGCCTAGTATCTTGTACTTCACAGATTAATAGATCTTTAGTGAGCCGCAGGCCAACAATAGGACAGGAAAGATTTCCCCCACCTTGTTACACTGCTTTGGCTGTCACTCCACAGCTGAGCATGGCTAAGAAATAGTGTAGGGGGCAGCAATGTACTCTGGGGCACCCCACTGGAAATTGACCAAGGAGTCAGAAGGTGGTGAGCTCCTGACCAGATATCACAGCAGCAGTCATGACCACCTCTGTTCTCAGCATTGTCTGAAGGGCTTATCCTCACATTGCCCTTTCCCCTCATTCATGCCATCTTGTTACTTCATTGTGGGCCAAACTTTCATTTTACCTCATTTTACACCTAAATATTCAAATCTCTGCTTTTCTACCTTTTCGCTCTTGCAGACCTATGTTTCTTGAGGTTGATGACAGATTTCCTCAGAAGACTGAGAGTTTAGGAGCCTCAAGTGCTTTTAGAAACCAGAAGGAAACCCCAAAGAAGGAAGGGTTGGGGAACCAAACTCTCCCCAGCCTATATTCCTGGGAGGTGCTTAGCTTTGCATGGTGATCTTGCCTGTGAGTACACAACAAGAAGACTCATTATGCTCAATAAGACATCTTTCCCCAGACAGATGTGCACTGAAACACAATGGCTACCTTCCGTGTATTATCCCACAGATTGTTACTTCACATCATGAGCAAACAATAGGAAATGAATTGTGTTCCCCACCTTGCCGGAATTCCTGGGCCACACAATGGTTTCTGGGTTGATGCTGAGCTGTTCCCCTCTTGTCCAACTCCCAATGGTCACAATTCTTGGTGTATTATTGAGAAACAGCACCCAATTCACAATATCCAAGTGAGCTTCCAGCCGTCCATGCTCATCCAAATGCAGTTCAGCCATAGAAGTGTTAGAATGCTGGATTTCCCGTAAGAAAGCATGGAACTAGAATGACATGAGATGACAACAAAATTACATGGAAGAATATTCAGTGTTTTAGAAATTCTTCCCCTGATCTTCTCCAAGTTATGGTCAAACGTGTCCCATCTGAACTTAGAGTAGATGCCAATCATTCCTGTCTCACAGCTGAGACACCTTCTTGGATCTCCTCTCTTTTCTCCCTTAGCATTTTGCTGCTGAGCAGAATCAGGAATCTCATAGAAACATAGAAACAGAGGGAGTCAGAGAGGCCTCCCAGGCCATCTAGTCTGACCCCAGGCTCCAGCCAGCTCCACTCATGACATTCCTACCATGTGCATGTCCAGCCTATCCTTGAACACCCTCACCAATGGGACTTCAACCACCTCCTGTGGAAGCAGATTCCATACCCCATGGATCCTAACTCTCATGAAGTACTTCCTGGCATCCAGATTGAACCTTGCTATGCTCCATTGGAATTTGTCCCTCCCTTCACTGCAGGGGAAATAAGGTCTCTATCAGGTGACACACCCTCACATACCTATACGTCAGCAAGAGTTCCCCATGGAGTCTCCTCTTCTCCAGGCTGCAATGACCCAATTCCCTTATTATCAACTCATACGGATTTTCCTGCAATCTGCCCACCATCCTTGTGGCCCTATGCTGCACTGTTTCTAACCTAGCTACTGTATATCTTTCCTGCAATGTGGAGCCCAGAACTGAACACAGTACTCCAGTTGCAGGGACACCAGCTTTGTGTCGTGTGGTTTTACTACATCCCTCAGTATAGGAGCCACACTCCTGACTATGCAACTGAGGGTAGCATTCACCCTCTTGACTGCCACGTTACACTCCCGATTCCTGTTTACCTTGCAGTTGACCAGTACCCTGAGATCCTTTTCACAAGTGCTGCTCTTCAGCCACTTGTCCCCTAACTTGTACTCATGATACCTAGTCATATTCCCCAAGAACTTATCTGCACTGAACACCATCCTGTTGTCCTCAGCCCACTTTCATACTCTGGCTGGATCCTTCTGGATCTGCAGTACCTGCTCCTCAGTTGTTGTTGTTGTTGTTGTTGTTATTATTATTATTATTATTATTATTATTATTATAACATTTCTATGCCGCCCCTTGCCGAAACCTCGGGGCGGCTTACAACATGATAAAATACATTGAAATACAATAGTACATAATAAATTACCATTAAATATAACAATACAAAAAATACATTGATTTACAGTTGTGGCCACCACCTCCATTTTAGCATTGTCTGTAACTTTGATCAGCTGACTGACTACCCACTCTTCCAGGTCATTGAACAGAATGGGTCCCAGGACAGAGCCCCATGGGATCCCGCTTCAGGAATACTAGATGTCTCACTGTTATGAGCCTTTTCACTGTCTTTCTTAGAATGGACATAAGGCTAACTGGGCTGTCATTTTCCATGACCCCTTTACTCTACTTTTAGCAAATGGAGACCACTGATGCCACCGTCGAGTCGTCTGAAAACTCATCTGTTCTCCATGAGGCCTCAAAATTGGAGGCCCACTGGTGCAAAAGTACATCCACCAACTCCCTAAGTACCTTCGAGTGTAGCCCATCAGGTCCCAGCACACCTTGTAATGTCCAGTACCCTGTAGAGCTCCTTGCCTTCTGGGGTGAGGGGGTGACTCTAATTAGTGTCCCTAAATCCCTGGCCTCATATGGTCCCCAGTTAGATCTCCCCCTTCCTGCTTTGGAGAGAACACAGAGCCAAGATAGTCATTTAACGTCTTTGGCTTGCTAACTGGCAGTAATGTCAAGGCTTGTGCCTCCAAGACCTCCCTTTTTAGCTTCATCCACCCCTTCTGAACACCCTTGACTTCCAGCACTCTCTCCCAGGAGTCTCTCCCCGGTCTGGCCTTTAATTGACCAAAGATGGCTCTTCTGAAGTCCCTGCCCCTAGTAGTCAACCTGTTGCTCATTCTCATTCCCCTGATCTCAAAGCAAGGGATGGAGTGATCACTTGCATCCACACGTCCCCTAATCTGAACTCCATCTATCAGCTCCTCCCTGTTGGTCAAGACCTATTCAAGGATATTTCTCCACCTCATTGCCTCCCGGACCTTTTGTGTGAAAACCCCTCCCTGTACAGTGTCGAGAAAATGACGTGACCTGGCCATCATCACTGAGTGAGACTCCCAACTATTATTTGGAAGACTGAAATCTCCCATAATTCATGTGTCCCTTCCCCAAGATATCCTTTGAATCTGGTCTGTCAATGAATCATCCAGGGTCTCAAGTTCACTTGGAAGACAATAACATGCCCTGTCAGGTCCCTCCCCCTTTCAAAACCCTTTAGATCAGGGGTCATCAATCATTTTCAACAGGGTCCTGTTGAAAGGTTGCGGCGGCAGGCACATGTACTGCAAAGTGACTAGGTGGCAGGCACACGTGTGGCAAGGTGGAGGCTAACTCGCTCGGAGATCATTTTCTCTGAGCTACTCCAAAACCTCTGAGGCGGGCCGGATAAATGGACATGGTGGGCCGGATCTGGCTTGTGGGTCATAGTTTGAGGACCCATGTTTAGATTCACCCAGACTGCCTCTACCAGATCCCCATCTGTGCCACATTCTCTCTCACTACATCCTATCCTTTCCCTACCATTTGATGCTCCACCCTTCCCCTCTTTCCATTCCTGTCCTTTCTAAACAGGTGATACCCTCTATGTTTAGATTCCTGTCTTGCTTTTCATCTCACCCAGTTTCCTTGACCACCACCAGGTCATACTCTCCTAACCCCAGGGGAGCCTCAAGCTCTTCCTGCCTGTTACCCATGCTCATAGCATTGGTGTAAATGCATCTCAGCTCCTTCCCATTCATCCCTTTCTTTGGATTCCTCTGCCTCCTCCTTCCTCCCATCTTTACTGATACCACCCCCCTGTTTGTAGGAGTCCTGGCAGACCCTGAAGTACCTCTATGACACTGGTCCCAAAGCCCTGGTCCTCTCCAATCACTTGTCCAATCAGGACAAAATTTGGGGGGGGGGGGCGCAAACCCCCCAACACCTAAGTGTAAAGACTTCTGGACAAAACTCACTACAGAACTATGCAGAGAAGCTCCCCAAAGAATCATCCCTTTTCTCATGCAAAGAAGCTCCCCTTGCTCAGGACATTAGAACATTTTACCAGAATTCAATGCACTCCCTTGGCCATCACCCAATATGTTACTGAGTACACACACTGGTCAAGTACTGTCATGGCCACAACACTAACAGAGCTTATATGGGCAGAGAGACAAATCTCTTCAGTGTACTGAGGACAACTTTCTCCAGGACACATCCTAATATTTTCAAAATGTCAGCTACTCATTCAAAAGAATGATTGAGAATGAGAACATCTTTTGTGGAAGTGAACAGCTTAGGGATCAAGGGGTCACACACTGACCACTCCATGCACTTTCTGCAACCAGCTGCATAGGTTGGAGCAAAACCACTGAAATGCACTTCTCTCAAACTCCCAAAACAAAGGCTACCCTAGCAAGATACCAGGGATGAGTGCATCAAAGCAGAGTGAGAGAGCAGGTAGATGAACCGGGTCAAGCCCACCCACTTTTCCCTATGATGTCATCCAAAAGGGAACCAAGTCTGATAAATTATGCAGGCAGACCACAAGCCTCTGGAAGATGGGCTTCCTCTACACTGCGTGCAAATGACCTGACAAGAGCTTCTTAACAATCTGAGTGGAAAAGGAGGTACCAGTAAGTATGTGTGAATTGCTGAAATGTATGCAGTCTAGAACACTTTTCTCAAGCAACTGTAGCACCCTGGAGTAGTAGATAGCAAAGCTGTGTGTAAGAGTGGA
This sequence comes from Varanus komodoensis, assembly GCF_004798865.1. Taxonomy (NCBI): domain Eukaryota; kingdom Metazoa; phylum Chordata; class Lepidosauria; order Squamata; family Varanidae; genus Varanus; species Varanus komodoensis. Next base: position 15,256 of record NW_025336146.1, read on the forward strand.
TTTGTCACACTCTAGAGCTTCATACTCAAGTCCTTTTGGTAATCTGCACTATGGGAAACCATCAGGAAGTTGCGGGGCAGAGACACCACTGCAAGCTCTATCCCAGCTCATCAGGTGGAAATCAATGAAATGGATGGGGATGGCAGAGTGGAAAGACTTCTGATTGGCCTCTCTCATAAAACCAGCATCTAACTGTGTACATCACCAAAAAAAGGGTTCAGAGGAATGTGCAAATGCTCCGGGACATTTTAGAATGTATGCCCGTGTAGCATTTTGAGGGTAGAGAAAAATACAGAAGAGTACGCTCAATTTCTCAATAGGCAGGAAGATGTCTTGTAATAGGTGTTTGCTCAACTGAACCAAGAACATTTTGGCATTTGTTGTGATACCTTCACTGGGAAGGGGAATACCGACCAGGGCTGCAGCTTCTGCTCATTCAGACTGTCTCCTCTTCCAGCCATCAATATTATTATTATTATCATCATCATCATCATCATCATCATCATCATCATCATCCACTTGGATCGGGATGAAGATGCAGTGTTTAAGGCATGGGCCACCATTTGGAGTCTATTATAATGACAGAAGCCATCCTGGGAAAAGACACCTTCCAGCTCCTCCTGAGGGAGCATCTCCAGTTTCTCCTTCTCTCTGTAGCTTGACCAACTTTCCAGGGAAAAAAGCATGCTCTGAATAGAAACAATGAAAAGCATTCTGCCAAAACCAAATTATAACATCAGAAAATGGATTGTATTGGTCAGATCCGGTCTTTTGGGGGCTCTTCATGATGAATGACAAAAAACCATGGAAAAACTGAAACTGATCAGGATCCAAATAAAAGTACATATTAATGCCTGCAACAGTGGTAGTGATCCAGACCTTTCCTCCCATTTGTTTCATTGCATATTCCTCTTGTATCATTTCAGCTGGAATACAGCTGTACTGAGAATCTGCATACAAAACAGCTACATTCACTTTCCCCCACACAACAGAGAACAAGTTCTGAGTCATTCTGCCTTCGCTTCGAGGTATCCTTTTGGTGAAGGCAATGCAAATTCCATGGCTGTTCATCAGTGGGATCACTGACCACACAAAGTTTTCTCCACTTTCAGTGTCTGGGGCAAACAGACTGATCCACGTCCAGCCAAATCTTGCAATTAGTTGAACAATGCCCAAGAATTGGGCTTCTTCCCTTGGGGCCATCCGATAGATGGATGGGAACTGAGTGTCGTCCTCCTGAAAAGCATTAACCAAGCCATAGCTGACCTAATGAAGAGAGGAAGAGCCTGGTAGTTTGCATTCTTTTTTCTTTAGTATGAACTTCAGAATCTGACGAACACAAAATCTCTAAGCAAAGCCCATCACAAAGCAAGTTCAAGGTGAGGAAGAAGGGAGGGTCAAAACATCTGGAGGGTCATGTCTACAGTAGCAATTCAATATTTGCTTTGGGAAAGTGGGCCCTTCTTTGCCAAGAGAAAAGAACAAACCCAACCTGACCCTAGCCTAGTAAGTTGAGGACAAGACTGAAAAGGCAAGAGTAGGTGAGCCTCTTGAGGTAGCTCCTTTCCTTTCCACTTCAAAGGGAGTAGTGATTTCTCTCTTTTTCAAAGCACTAAGCTGAAATAGTTTGCCAGAAGGAATATTCCTGTGAGAGATACAGCTGGCTTTCTCCATGTCTCCAAGGAAAGGTTGATCGCTTCAAAGTCAGGCCAAGTGACGTGGTATTGGTGGCATTTCTAAAGTGCTACCTTTGAACACTCCAGCAGTTCAAGCTTTGCTTTTTTCCAAGGTGTCCTTGCAGATGGTTTGTAGTCCACTGACTGGGAGGTGGGGGCAGTTGCAAAGGCTTTGACTGAGTTTCACTTCACAGTGTTTCAATCTTCTCCTTTTCCACTTTCCAAGTTGTCTCCCAGGGTCTTTTTGACAGTGTCATACCATATGAGTAGTGAAGCATTTTGCTCTGACATAAGCAAATTCTGCCCTTGCAATGTGCATTCAAAATTGTGCTCCTCTGTATGGGACAACTTGAAATGGTGGCATCCCTTCCATAAGGATTATTTTTGATTTTCTGTATTCTAAGGACGATCTTGCCAGGTTGTAATTCCCTCCCACTTCAAAGCACCAGTTCCCAGCTACAAGTCCCTCAGCGGAGAACATATGTCCTCAGTGGGTGACGGTGCTTTGAGAAGAGTCCTGCATTGAGCCGGTGCTAGCTGGATTTGGGTGGAGCTGGCCTCTCTTCCCCTCTTAAAACCTACCTGAGGAATCCTGTACATGCCTGACATGACTGAAACAAGAGTGCAGATGTCTGATTCAGTTCCTTCAAGAATGGACAGCAGGTTCTTCTTCTTGCCACAATCAAAGTGTGGAAGCTGGCATTCCCCACCAGAAGGCAGACCTAGCATGGCATAGGAAGTTGTTCTGGCATTGAAATGGCTCTTATAGATGTCGTAGCCCAGGCTGATGTTGGGTAAGAGCCTGGGGTGCTGATTGATCTCTTGGATGGAAAACAAGAAGGACAATACCTGCCAATACCTCCCACGATGGAAACTGCAATGCACGAAATATCAAAACTAGACTCATTCTATAAGCAAGGTTGTGTGTACATTCAGAATACTTATTGGAAAGGATTCCTTTGCAGAGGAAGCAGTTAGATGAAGGCATTGATTTACAGCTTGTGCAGTCATGAATAAGGATGTGCAGAAAATCTGTTGGATTCCCTGCTTTTGGCTTCCCAGATTCAATATGTTTTCCCAGCATTCCAGTGACCAAATTCCTAGTGAGCATCCAAAACAGTTGCAGGAATTGACCACACATGCTGCATAGTCAGTGCCATTCTTCCATGCTCAGTGTTGACACTGGAACCATTGAGTGGGAAGTATACTGGGTGGATTTCCTCTTCACTCACCTTCTGTGTAGGAAAGGTTCAAGCATGAGAGGAAGTCCACATATTCTTGAGAGGTGGATTCTAAAAGTGTTCATACCCACCCTTGTCAGGGCCACTAACTCTGATGGCTTTATGAGTACAAATTCATGGATCAGAAGGCCAATTCTGATTGCTCTGATTTGCCTCTGTTTTCAAGGACTGAGGCTGGGATGGAACAAACCAGAAACCTTCCTCTGAGCAATTGTAGGGTTCCTCTTCTTCTCAACCAGTTCTTCCAAACCTTGCTGTCCTGAGAACAAGTCTATGAATACTTGCAGACCACCAGTTAGGCAAGCTTCCATGTCTGATGTGACCACTTAAATGGGAGCTACTCCTGGCCTTGAGGGGCATATTACCAGCAGTCATGGAAGCTGCTTGCCATGAGTGCAGTGAGTGCAGGGAAGCTGCACTTGCTGTGTGAGGGGACATTGCTCGTGCAAGGGTGTGGCTCACTTCCTGGAGAGCTCCACACACATGCCGGGCACACTCACTGGCCACTTGGACTCTGGGCTGCTGCAAAGTGAGCCAGAGTCTGGTGATCCAAGCCTGAGGAATAGGATAAAATTTCAACCCCCACCCCCCACAGATTGCTCACATATCCCCATCGGAGGAAGGATCATATGAACCCTTCCCTTCCTGGAATTGAAAATGGGCAGGTTTTGACATTCCTTTTCCTCCCCTGAAGAAATAGGTGATGTTCTCAACATTACCACAGTAGGGACACAGATAGAACATTTCTCCAGCTAATCTTTTCCAGCAGGGTATGTCACGGAAGTATTTGAGAAGTGAGATGTCCTCTTCTCCCCAAGTTGGCAAGTGGAAAAACCTGAAGGAAGCTCCCTCATCCTCATGCTGAGGAACCTTGCCTGGCCTGCACCCTCCCTAAGTTCTTCAATGATTGTCCACAAGGGATTTCATGCTACTTTCTTTAGAAGGGGTGAAAGTCAGCGGCATCTAACTCATTTGCTGCTGCATAATATGCAGCAGTGTGTGGGTGGCAAGAGGAGTTATGTGATGTGTACAAATATTTGGAGAAGCCCAAAAGCCACGCTGGCTCTAGCCTGGTTTCTGCCATGTAAGTTAAAGCATGCAGATGTTTCTTATTAAGGCTGAAGCTATGCAAGCAGTGGCCAGACACATGTAAGCCTGTGGTTCAGATGCTCTCAATTTTCCTTCAGAAAGCACAAGAGGGGCAAAATACAGGGCATCAGTTCCAATGAGATGAGCAGGGACCAGAACTATGGGCTGCCTTCACAAGAGAGGCACAACTGCAGTGTGGAATGGGGAGCACTAAAGTCTCATGACCCACCCCTCCTTCCTCTTGGCTGGTGACTCTGAAAAGACATATGGTTGGTGAAGCAGAATATATTTGGAAAAAAATGACACCACTGATCAGACAGTCTCCTTGCAGAAAATAGCTGGAAGCCCCTTCCAACAAAATATTCTCAGAACGATTTCTCATCTGCCTTTCAGAATCCACTGGAGGCAGAAGTAGAAGCAGCAGGAACACTGACACTAGGATGGCTAGGCCTGATGCCACATGCCCCATGTGCCTACTCTTCCCACCCACACACCAGGCTCAGCTGGAAGACTGACTGTGCAGTCCAACAGATCCAATCACTTCTGAGCCAGAGGCCTTTTTCTAAATATCACATGGAAACAATCCTAGCATGCCACTGCTTGCCCCAAGCCTCACCTGAGCCCTCAGGAGCACTGCAGGTGATCCACACAGCCTGTTTTCCAAGCACAAGACACATGGTCTAGGTATTGCTATTTGGTTTAATTGCCCTAAAAGCAACCTCAGCAAAGCCTCTAGAGCATTGGCTGGAATCAACATTAATCACTCTATTTTATATCAACCAGCAGGAGATAGACCTCCTCCCAGTTGCTGGATCCACGGTGTCTCAAGGCAAATTATGTTGTCAGTGCTCTTGACAAGGCTGCATTTTTTTCAAACAAAGGTTGCAGGAAATGGGAGCATGGCCAATGTCAAATCTGAGGAACATCTTTTCATATCCTCAATAAAAGAACATGTGGCCCTCTGCAGAATTCCTTATCAATTCAATTGATGGTCAAGTTGACTTTCCCATGCTGGTAAATGTGATCCTTCCCTTCCTTGTCTCCAGCCACAACAAGCCATTTGGTGTGGTGGTTTATGGGAATGGCAAGGATTGCGTTGAAGCCTACCGGAATCTACCCTTCTTCCATGAATGGGCTTCCGGTCTTGGTTGGCCATCTTGGAAAATGAGTCAAGCTCAGAGAAAGTTGGTCAATACTCATGGAAGAAAGCCTGTGCAACTGGGCAGTGCACAGAAGGATGCTTCTCAGGAAGTGGTGGTGTGGAGCTCAATTCTTGGGGAAGAACCCACAAATGCTGGGAGGGAATTCAGAGTCAGGGCACTTCAAGGTGAAGTAGAGAACAGTGCGCCAGGCCAGAGTACCCAATGAATTCCTATTGAAATGGCACCCAATCAATCTCTCACACATCCCTACAAATAACCAAGGGTGCACATTTGCCATTTTATTTACTTCTCCATTGCTCCACAGGAGTACCAGTGGTTTTCCCCAAAAGGAGCCAACATCCTTCCCCTCTCTTTTCTCCATGTCTCTCTCAGAATCCTATGACATACATTAGGCCAGTTGACATGTTTGCAAAGGAGGACAATGCTTCCCTGGATTCCAATTCTCTTTTGGTGGTCCTGGCTCCATGTTTCTGCTGACCATGCCCAATGTGTGAAGATTGCTCACTAGGAATACATCCCCACCTTCTGCACAAGCATGTTCCCTCTTCAGCACCCCAGCAGCAGCCTAAATATCCACTACACATGGCATCCAAGACGGGCACTGCCAGCAGTCCCTGGCATTCAGGTAAGAACATTGGGAAGACTGTCCAGAGTGCAGTCATCAATGCATCCCCTTTTCCCTCTGCTCCATTCAGGACTCACTTATTTTATCCTTTCACCCACCCACCAACACACCTTTTGAACTACCTGGGTGACTATTAGCACAAATTGGTTTTTTATATTAAGCTATGTTCACATGGACCAGTGGGGACACTTACTTGCAATCTCCTGCTTCTCCCTCAGCATTTTGGGAATGAATGGAATGAGTGTTTAGCACACTAAGGTAGCCTCCCCAACATGGTATGGTCCAGATGTTTTGGGTTCACACTCCAGGACTCCTGAGAAGTGGCCAAGCGGGCTGAGGATCCTGGCAGACAATGCTGAAAGCTTCTGGAGAAGACCTTTTCGGAGATCTCAGCCTTCAAGAATCTCATAACAGCAGAGTCATTGCTGGAAAGTGAGAGGCCCTTTACAGGAGGCAGGCACATGGCCCCTTTGAATGCTAGCACATTACGGAGTGGTCAGGAACCCCCCTCCCAGCCATAAAAAGATTAATAATAGCATAGAATTGGAAAAGAAAAGGTGAATATCAATAGTTGAGTGGTACAAAGACATCCAAAATTAATGATATGTTAACCTGTGATATTAAAAGGAAAAAAGTTTTGAGAAATGCAAACAACTTTGGAGACCTTTATTGAATATGATTTAATAATAGGAAAGGGGTGTGAACCATCATAACTGTAAATGCAGTTCTAGAAGGGAAGTGGAGCACCTGAATAAATAAATGATCTTGCATTAAGTGACTTGATTTGTGGGGCCTGGTGCAGGTATTTTTGTATTGTTTAATTATGATTGTTAGTAATTAATTATGTTTGTTGTTATTTTATTAATTGTATTGTTTTTGGTAGTTTAATGAAATGTATTCATGAAGAAAAAAAGACCACCCCCTGAAAGCATCCTGCTTGCTCAGTGGACATTGATCACCATATTGACCTATTCTGCGAGGTATCAGAGAGGGTCCAAAGGGATTTTGAGCGCATCCCTTGCCCCTTAGTAAGCAACACAAGAACATACAAATCATTGGCTCTTCCTCTCTCAGACCTCCTCTCTGGTGATGAACACACATGTGGTCAGAAGTGCAAGATTCCTTCGACCTAACGGAACAGTCTCTATTGCAATGCCTGTGCAGGCCAAAGTAGTGCATGCTGAATATGCCCAGCACCACCTTCACACACTTTCAACTCACTGATTTTTTCTGCCATGAGGGAAATGCCATCAAGCAGGAGAAACCCAAATATTATTTCTCAGACTTTAATGTGAGTAACTGCACAGTCCTAGATGCACCTAGACATTGTGGTTGCTGTCTTAGCAATGTGTGTGAAGAATCCAGTTTGTGGTAGGAACTGGATTTCTACAGCTTGGCTCCCTGGACTCTGGACCACGTTCTCTCTAGTCCTAAGCTTGTCCTTCACCAGACATTGTTGTGGGCAACACCACTGTTTGAGGAAGGATATGCTTATCATGACACAGAGATGCACAGGAATGCTGTTCTGATCATATTCCTCAAGCGACATTTGGGATGGCATTGCTCAGATGCATCTCTACAATTGTTTTCTCGAGTTCATCCCTTGAAATCAACAAAGCTGATGACACATGAAGGGGCAGGCAGCAGATCTCTTAGTGGCTTCTCTTCCAACAACATAAGTTCAGTGTTTGAGCTCTTCAAACAGTTGCTTCCATCCATTCACATATTTTTAAAGGGCAGCATGACTTGAAACCAAGTGATATGAAACAACACCCAAGAGGGCGAACACCATGCAAATGTCAGATACAATAACACCACATTAACTAAGAAATTGCTGGTCATTGTTTGAGTAACCAGGGTAAAAACATGGACATGGTGTCTACACAGGGGTGGTAGTTGTGTTGCATAAACTCAACCAGTGAGCTTGCACAATGCACAACCCATTAGGGTGTATGTGGTCACCTGAACATAGACTGCTTCCTGTGGGGTGGTGTATTTTGGCATTCCTTGACAGCACTTGCCTTGCTGTATGGGCTGTTGAAGCCACAGTGGGTTTAAATGCATCTGAACCCAGATGTCAACTTTACTGTGGACTTTGGCAATTGCCCCCATCCCCACTCCCTTCAGCACTCCACCATCAAGGGCCAAGTCAGCAGGAGTCTGTCCCATTCAGTACCTGGACTGGGAAGATGCAGATTGTACTCCCCACTTGGCCATGGACCTGCCAAGGAGTTCTGGTGCCATTCACAGACTCCCGGCCACATCCACATTCAATAGTTGTGAGAAGGGAATGCAGAAGACAACCTCGTGAGGCAGTGAGGCTACCATGCAAGAGGAGGTATAGTGAGAAATAGATCCAATAACAAGAAGGGAAATAATATTAGGAGGTGCAACTGGAGCCCAGCAGTCTGCTTAAAAAAAGAGATATCGAAGCATTGCCTGAATTATTTCTTGTGCTTATTTAATGTAGCAATCCAACTGTCAAACCTCTCTGGGTGGTTCATAACAGTTAAAGGGACAAAAATAAAGCAAGATGAAAAAAGTAAAGCACAAAACCTTAACATTCCAACTAAAAGCCAGACTGATAAACTGGATCACTGCAAACATCTAAGACTACAAGGCAACATAGAAAACAACAAAGGCTGAACAACTTCATATGTTTAGAAGAATATAAAAGTCTTCACATGGAACAGAAGTTCACAAACTGGTGAGGACATCTAGGGGGTTCGTTCCACCACTTCAGGGCACTATTGAAAAGAATATCCTGTAAGTAGGCATTCAGAGACTCATGCCCAGGCTAAACACTGATCACATTAATCAGATGCTATCTGTCCTTTTGATCATGAGTTGTTCCTTCGTATTCAGTTCAGGCCTCAGGACAATTATGTAACATTTGGGAAGAAAGATGCAGCCCAGCAACACGGAACTGGAGGCCAAGATGGAGAAGACTTGCACGGC